>NC_057414.1:11742422-12068822 GCF_019320065.1 Cervus canadensis | reverse complement strand
ACACACATTTTCCTGATGGTGTCTGCTGTATTGTCATTACACTGCCACTCCCTTTTATGACAAAGAACATGTTAAATTACAAGTACTTACCAAGGGTAGAAATATGTAGTGGGAGATTCTTATTTTCATAAACTATAATTTGCTTGTCAGATTTTTTACTGGTCTCCTTATAAGAAGCAAAAATCTAACACAGTGAAGGAAAAGAGAACTGATATTTTAAGAATCGGAAATAAAGGGCTGTAGAAAAGACAGGAATAAGTTTTGTGTGGTATGAGTTTTAAATGCATAGAGTAAATTTAGCAACAATATGACAGAAGTCATAAGGTCAATGAAGAAGAGAGAGTAAAGGAGAAGAAATGAATGACGCCTAGTGGAGAATGTTTTCACCTACTTAACAATCTTGTTTAGGGCTGGTTTTGATAGCTTATGTCTAGTTTATGAAGGCTGATATTAAGCAAACATGACACCTGACTTTAAACAGCCAGCATATTCTTCCTTAGCCTGTTAAGCCACAGAAATATATTATTGTTGAAGCATTTTGTTACTTTTCTTGATTCCCACACTTAAATATTTCAAATTAATTCCCACACTGATGATTTCTGTGTTGACTTCTGGGATTACAAAGAGCTATATGCATTTTAAAGAACAAATTTCAAAAAGTAAAAAACCAAAGGTTCAAAACGTGATTTACTTCTTTGTGAAAGTGAAAGCTGCTCTGTCGTGTCTGATGCCTTGTGAGCCCATGGACTGTAGCTCACCAGGCTCCTCTGTCCATGGAATGCTCCAGGCAAGAGTACTGCTATTCCTCTCTCCTGGAGATCTTCCCGACCTAAGGATTGAACCCAGGTCTCCAGCATTGCAGGCACATTCTTTACCAACTGAGCCACCAGGAAAGAACTTTATACCAGATGATGAATCTGATAAAACTAGAGGAGCAATTAAATTCTGTTAGACTGTTTAATAGTGTCTCAGTGAAAGTGCTTCTGGCTTCGTCATCTTAGTCATTTTTAACTAGACTGGACAATCACCAGGGAATACACTGTGAAGGGCTGCCTCCTGGCTGCAGGCTAAATGGCCAACTACACCATGACTTTTCTCTCTATAATTCTGCTGTAAGTGACAGCTGTGTTCTTAGTACAAAAATAAGAACTCAAAGCCACCCACAGAGTTCTCCCCCAAAATAACCCATTTCCAGAAGATCTGAATCTATGCTGAAAGATTTTTCGGTTTGTTAGTTTTTATTTTTTGTTTTTTAAATGAACCCTGAGATCAGTGTGCTTTGACATGCCAGTGTTTGGAGACCTTATAAAATGCACATTGCTATAGACTGTGGGATGGACACAATACAGTCTTTGGGATTTCTGATACAGTGATGTACCCTGTTACAGTTGTCACCTAAATCCCCTGGTGATTCTAAACTCAGGTGATCAAGGGAAGGTATCCAGTGCTTCAGTGAGTGAGTGTGTGTGTGTGTGTGTGTGTGTGTGTGTGTGTGTGTGTGTGTTTAGGGTGGAGGTGTGGGGAGGTCTCTCTTCTGCCTTCTCTGCCAACTGCCACAGCAGTTTAATGATCACTGCTCCAGATTATATAACTGCCAATCAGGACTCGCTCTTGTTACTTCCCCTTAATGCTATCTCTTTCCAATTCTTTTTTCTGAACTTAATAGAATGTATGATTGCTTCTGATGGACACAATTATTGGAAAGAGAAGCAGAATTAATCTAACTGTCATTAATTCTTAAAATGCATAATAGTTTTAAAAAGCTAACATATTAGAGCATCTCGGTGCAACTTATAAGTGAATAAGTCAATGACAGATCTTCCACTATTTTTCTGATCAAATTGAGCAGCTGTTATAAGCAGTAAGACTGCTGTCAGTAGACTTTATATACAGCCTTGGGAAGTCTAATTACCTTCCCCTGAAAAACAGGAAGTTTTGAGTTGTTATAAATCCACAGAGTACCTCTTAGTGGATTGGCTGGTGACAGACAAACTATGTTTTTAATTGGATGTTTTCTAAGGTGGAGTTGTTTGTACACTCTACCAACTATTGCCAGTTCCAATATTTCATTGCTCTATTTCAATATTTTTATATTTCATTGCCCTGTTAATCTGGTTTCAAATTTGTGTCCATCCTTACACACCCATGTTTCCTTATTCTAGCTCCCTTAACCCCACTCCAACCTTTCTAATCTGTTTCTTGACTTTCATGTTATGGAATAAAATACTTAATCTCTATAAAATGGGGATGTTACTAGTACTTGCTCCATTGAGTTTTTGTCAGGTGAAAGATAATGCAGCATTTTTAGGTACTGTTAAAATTAAATATAAAAAGGAGACCAAAGTTGAAAATTTTTTAGTAGATGAAACCATTTAAGCCATGTAAGTGAAACTTAATTTAACTTTTTCTGCAAAATAAGCAAAACTTAATCTGGACCACGTAGGGTAAATGACTCTGACAATCATAAAAGAAACATAAGTCATCTTCCTAAAATAATATAAGATAATCACTTTTAACAAACCCCCTGGTGTCTGGTAACCCCCATTGTAATAGCCAATCAGTGTAAAGGTTAAACAGCTTCCTTAGTTTCACTTAATAAATTGTTTTGTAACATCATGTTGCTGAACTTCATATCTATCTTTGGGTTTGAAAAATCCCAGTTTATGAAGTGATTTTTGTCTGCACAATAAACTTTTACAAATTACTATGTCACTAATTCAGTGGATTTACTTCTCCTGGTTCTGAAATGTTGACAGTACTCAGCACAGGCCCTTGCCACTGTAATTCCTGCAAACAAACATTTCCTGTTATTAATATTATTTTTATCATAGAATTTTATTTTCTGTGCATCTCACTCCTGGTTTTTGCAGACTTTACTTTGGCATCATTGCTCCAGTATTCTTGGCTGGAAAATTCCATGGACAGAGCTACAGTTCATGGGGCTGCAAAAGAGTCCAACACGACTGAGGAACTGAGCAAATACACACTCACACACACATCTCCATCTATGCTCGTCACAAACTCAGCTGAGTACAGATCTCACTAAGGTTCCTAGCATAGCACCCTTGAGTCTGTAAATGTCTAGCTGCCTCCCCCTATCTGATTATGTCTCAGATTTGGTGGGATCCTATTCATTGTTCCACAGTTAAATCTCACTTGATTCAGAAGAAAATGGTAGTCAATATCTAGATTGCATGTATAGGAAAAGTAACAAAATATGTAGATTTCAGATATAATTTGATGATTAGTGGTCACCATTAGCTGGAGTACGTCTGTTTTTGATAATATCCTTGTCAGGAAAGCATTTATGTAATCAAAAGTGTATTTTAAGTGTCTTCTTAGGACCTTGAATGTCATCAGTATATAATCTTAAGGATCGAGGTTGTTGTTTGACTAACCCTTAAAAAATAATGGTATTTGTCTGCTTCAATTGGTTGATGTTCTTGACATACTAGTCATTAAGTATCATCATTTAAATATCACCCTTTGTCATGAGTCATTTTGTAGAAAAGTGAAAGTGAAAGTCTCTGAATTGTGTCCGACTCTTTGTGACCCCATGGACTCTAGAGTCCATGGAATTCTCCAGGCCAGAATACTGGAGTGGGTAGCATTTCCCTTCTCCAGGAGATCTTTCCAACCCAGGGATCAAACCCAGGTCTCTAGCATTGCAGGTGTATTCTTCACCAGCTGAGCCACAGGGGAAGCCCCCAAAATATTTATTTATATATTTGACTGTGTTGAGTCTTACCTGCATCATGTATGATCTTTGATCTTCACTGCAGCAGGTGGGATCTTTAGTTGCAGCATCCAAACTCTTAGAGGCATCTAGCTCCCTGACCAGGTATAGAACCCAGGCCCTCTGTGTAGGGAGTTCCGAGTCTTAGCCACTGGACCACCAGAGAAGTCCCCTCATTTTGTAGAACTCTACGTTAATTCCTACCTTTACCAGATACCTGGAAATTAGAATGTTGATTGACCTGTTGATTGCCCTCTGTTTTGTTTCAGAGCTCTGGTTTTCAAAACTGGTACTTAGAAATGATAAAGATATTCAATAAGGTTTAAATATTTCAAGCTTTTCCAAAAACAGTTAAGAAAAAATCACTGTTTTATAACATGCGGAAAAATAATGCTAATAAAATTGAATGGAATTGGGAAAAATCATACATGGTTTTAAAACTCTGAAGACCATGTAGTTGACTTTTAAGACTTTGAAAAAGTCTTTTTTATTGCATCTTTTGTTTAAACACTTCTATTAAAAAAACACACACACACACTCAAAAGGAAGTATACTCTATAAAAAATATATTTCCTAAAAGAAAATAATGTACAAATTTTGGAAAACACAGAAACATATGTGGCAAAATAACATCTTAAAATCTTAATTTGCATTTTGCTCTTAAAATGTTTTTCCACCCTGTATTCCAAGAGAACAGTTAGAACTCTTTGTTCTTTCCTTACTCAGGAAAGATTTCTGTTACAGAGTTGAAAGGAGAAGCTATTGTTGGCTGAAAATTTCCTTTCCTGGATTTAGTTTTCAGAAAGCCTGAGTTCCTGAGTCCCTAAAAGCTACTCTTTGAGAAATGAATGCTTTTAGGAAGAAAAACTGGCTACAATGGGTCTAAGACAATGAAAGATGATAAAACAAATGCAAGATCTTGGGTTTGAAAGGGACTGGGACACATGACACATTTATGGTTCCTGAAGAAAAAGTGACAGGTCTTAGGGGATCTGTCATGTAAATTAAATGCACCAGATTTTAAAAGTGTTCTGAACCCACAGAGCAAAACAGAGTTCTAAGAGTTCAGAGGACTATGGAGACTTACACAATGGACAGCTTACCAAAGCTTGATACTAGAAAAGCTTTTCAACTGCTTTGTGCCAAATCTTTCACCCCCATCTTTATACACCAAACTCCACAGGATAGTCATGTGATGTGAGGTAGGAGGATGGCGGTTCATATTGGGATACAATTTCTCATCAGCCAAGAATGGGGCTTGAAGTTAGTTTCCACTGAATTAAAATATATAATATGATAATTTTTAATATTTGCATTTGTGGAGTAAAATTCATATGTTCCGTACATGTACAGAACAAAATCTTTATCTTAAATGTCATGTGTCTTGCTCTAAGACAAAAAGCACTGTGAAAAGAATTTAAAATGATAGATTTGTGTAGTAAAGATGAGTATAAACTGGAAAGATTAAGTACAGAGTCCCTTTCATAAAGACACTTTTCTTGTAGCTGTGTAAGGAGTGAAATGATATATATGGCAGCACTAACACATTATTTAACTAAGGATCTCTGTCCTTTTTACATATCCACTATTGTCCATTAATAAATGAAAGAAGTTTAGATCTCAAAGTATGCTCTCAAAATGCAGCTTACATGTCCATATTTTTATATGTAGAACAGGGAATTACTTAAATTAAATTTTAATCAGTTAAGTTCATTTTTATGGAATTATTATTACTTGGATAAATCATAATTTGGTTCATCTTAGTGTTTTTAGGGGAAAAAAGGTATACAATTCATGCTTTGTTCTTCATCATTTTCTGGAAGAAATAAAAATTCTAAACTGGCAAATTCCCAACGTTTCTCATTGCTGTTCCAATTCTGGCAATATTAAAAATTTCAGTTCTTGGTTGAGACATATCATATTTTAAAAAATCATGAAATAAATGTATGTTTTGAGGCTGAGGATGGTTCAAACGGAATAGACAAGAGAGGTCTCACAGGCGTCTATCCACATCGGTATTTTAGAACTCAGAGTCAGTATTTTGCCTCATTCCACACGATGAAAGTGAAACCTCTCCTCATCTCCCAACAGAAAATATGATATGAATTAGTAACCTGAAGTTAAAAAATTTGTTCCCTTTAAAGTTGACTTTTTCTCTTTTGATACGTAATTATTTCAAAAATGAAAACAAGACTCTGAGCATAATCAGAACTCCCTCTAGTGTTCAGAGCTGCTTGATTCACTATTTAAAAAAAGGAAAGAAACAGCTTAGAAATGTTCCCTTTCCTTCTGACCAGCGACAACTTGCTTAGCTCCCCTATTTGGCTCTATAACACAAGCATGTGGGGAGACCCTGGTAATTACTGATTGATTAGGGGGCTCCCGGCAGGCCATCCCAAGACCTGGAGCCAAGAACACCAAAATGCCAGTCCTGGCTGCTGGAACCAACCACTCTGCTCTTTGCGCTTCTTGATGCAAAAGCAAAAGGGCACATTGGTTCCGTTCCAGAGAGCAAGCGTTAATGCCGTGCAGCTGGCAGGAATCGCCTTCCGTCTTGAGACTCTGAGTTCCCTGGTAGCATATGTTATTCATTTAAACACAGCTGATTTCACATGTTGCAATTACATAATGAGCGTATATGCTTATAGGGCAGCCCGGTAACTCCTGAGTTAGAGGAATAAGCCCTTTGTCTCTTTTCTGCTGTGTTCTGAGCCGATTCTCAAGGTATTGCCACTTTTTTTTTTTTTTTTAAATTTAAGGAAACTCTAGTTAAGACTTGCATGCTTGCCAAAGCCACAGTGGTGTTGTGACTTGTCAGTGCTCACTATGAGGAAGACAAAGCAGAAAAATTAATAAAGTCACCTACAGGGAAATCTATGCAGATGTATTCATCTTGAGCCAAATACGGCTGCTGGGTTCCCGGGGAGTTGAGTGTGAATTGCATGAGGGGTGGGCAAAGCGGGAGCTTTTTGAAGGTAAAATGATTATTCATGGACTAGCTCCACACCGCCACCCCCCCACCCACCCCTCAGATTTTTGGCTGTGGTTTTCTTTGGTTCATTATCAGAGGCATCTCTCTGATTTCCCCGCCCCCCCCCCACAGTTGTTTTATTTCCCTGCAAAGGAGATGTTAATTTTCACGTCTCTATGTTCTTAACATCAGCATGACATATGGTACAAGATATTGACACTTTACTTGGACTTTCTATGATGCTTCCTTTCCTAACCATATGTTTTAAGAGTTTGGATATTTATGTATTGATGAACATGTTGTTAATGCCTGATTTTTATCTGAAGTCATTAAAAAAATCTTTAGTTAGACAATTCTAAAGTTTCTCCAGTGTATAAGAATACAGATTTGTGTTATTACTTATTCAGCAATAATGCTGTAGCAGGCACTTGACAGGATATCATGTCAAATAAACACTAGTCAGCTCACTGAAAGCGGGGAAAGAGAAGTTTTTGAAATATCTGTGGCTTGACAAATAATCCTTTTGAATAATTAAGACTGGCAAAAGATTCCATTTCCAGTGAGCATTAATCTTTACCCAGGAAAATTAACAGAGTGGTAAGTGTGAGTTATAATTCTTGGTGACCATCTAAGTATTTCTAGAATGTCTAAACTTTGCTTTCGGATGCCCTGAGTAACCTGCTTTCCTAAACTTTTCCATCCTCGGGAAATACAATTCAGATTGATGTGATAAGTTTCTCCAAACAAAGTAAGGTCATATTAGTTAATATTCTTGATAGAGAAAGGAGCTAAAGAAATAAAAAATGAAGGCTGAAGGGGAATTATTTTAAAAAGAAGAGGAAATTATCTTTCCTTTGCCTCCAGTATGTAAGCATAAGGTTGTTGAGAGGATTAATGAGATAAAGAGCTTAATACAATGACTCACACATGACAAATGTGCCATAAATGTTATCTGGAATATTAGAATGTCAGTGCATATCTCTATTCCCTTTTGTATCTTCTTAATTTGGAACCAGTTACAAAAAATAAGTTGGGGGTGGGTGGGAAGTGTCGGCTTTATTTCTAGTAAGTTAAAATGTGATGTAGCTTTGATCTAAAGGCAAAAGGGCTTGCTAGCACTTTCCCAAGGTCTTCTATAAGAGTATACTGTGGAAGTACATTCAAGGGATGTTTGAGTGTAGAGAGCAGATCTTACCCCCAAATCCTGTCTTATACTGGTCTGGGGCAGGTAGGAAAGGAATAAAGAGAATGAGTCCCCAGTGACTGCCACAGTTTAATCAGATAACTCAGGAACATGGACCAGTGAATTTCACTCAGCAATTTTCTGGAGTGTAATTCTAGTCCAAATTCCTCCATATAGAAATACCAGACTGAGGGGAAATAACATTAATTATTGTTATTTATCATTATTACTACTACTACAAATGTACAGTGGCCTTTATTTGCTTGTTCAGCTAAAAATTTAGAAGTAAAGAAAGTAAAATTTATTGACTCGAGTTGAGTAGAAACCATCCTAGGAAGCAAGGAGGTTTTTAACACTTATTGCATATGTTATTTCATTGAAGTTATTTTTCACACCACTTGGAAACAAACTCTTTTGCTGGTTGCCTTCCTAATATACTCCCCAGCTGCATGTTGCCAGAATTCATGGTCCAGCAGGGATTGATCCCCACCAGTGGGAGTTCCCGGAGCAAAATCACATGAACTTTGCTTAACACGGGGGAGACCTTAAAGCTGATGTGTAGAGAAATGATTCTGTACTTTTATATCAGGGAAAGGAAATTCTTACCGTTGACCAGTTTTTATGTGTGGATATTAAATTCTACCACAGCAGGAAAAGGATAGAGGAGAATTCCTGATAGGAGTAGAAAAAAATCACACTGTCACTGTTCTTTTCTGTCATTAGCACACAAGGAGAGTTAGCTTCTAATGAAATTTGAGAATAGGAATTTAAATAAAGTGTTTAGAGTAATTAGGTTTAAATAAGGAAAAGAAATATACAGAGCGCAAGGCACTTCAGTAAAGTAAGAGCACTACAGTAAAGAGGCATTAAGCTGACTCTAGGGCTTGTGGTAGGAAGGGAATAGGACAGGAAATACTCAAATAGATACTAGATATATAAATACTAAAAATGGTAGGCAAATATGTGTAAAGTGTGATCCAAAGAAACTAGAATAAATTGACCTAGCATTTATTCATTCACTCATTTTTGTGGTAAAATACACATAGCATACAATTTACCATTTTTACCATTTTATAGTGTACTGTTCAATGGCATTCAGTACAGCCACAATGGTGTGAACTATTGCAACTATATAGCTCCAAAACAGTTTATTCACTGTTTATTCACTGTTATATGGAGAAGAAAATCCCATATCTACTAAACCATCACTTCCATTCCCTGCTCCCTGAAGCAACTGGCAACCACTGATCTGTTTTCAGCCTCTATGAATTTGCCTGTTCTGTATAATTCATATAAATGGGTGCTATGTGTTGAATTGTTTTCCCCTGAAATATATGTTGAAGTCCTAACCCCTAGTATCTCAAAATGTAAACTTCTTTGAAAATAATAAATGTAAATGAAAATAAATGTAAATTTCTTTGAAATAGTAATATAATTAGGATGAGGTCATACTGTAGTAGACCAAGGGCTTCCCAGGTGGCATTAGTGGTAAAGAGTCCGCCTGCCAATGCAGGAGATGCAAGAGACACGGGCTTGATCCCTCGGTTGGGATAGGAAGATATCCCGGTGTAGGAAATGGCAACCCGCTCCAGTACTCTTGCCTGGAAAATTCCATGGACAGAGGGGCCTGGCAGGCGACAGTCTATGGGGTCGCAAAGAGTCAGACACAACAGAACACAACAGCAGCAGCAGTAGACTGAACTCTTAACCCGCTGTGACTGCTATCCTTGTGAAAAGAGACACACACAAGGAGAGGAGGCCACGTAACATCACAGAGGCAGAGACTGAGGGGCTGCAGCTCTGCGTCAGGGATTGCCAAGAATTACCAAAAAATCAACAGAAGTTGCAAGATGGACAGGAATCACCCTTCCTGATTTCAGATAGAACATCATGGTCTTCTCAACACTTTGATCTCATACTTTTAGATTCCAAAACTGTAAAACAAAACATTTTGTTTTAAGTCACCCAGTTTGTGGTACTCTGTTACACCAGTCCTAGGAAACTCATGCAATATATCTTAGAATCTGTGGTCTTTTGTGTCTGGCTCCTTTTAGTTAGGGTACTGCTTTCAAGCTTCATCCATGATATTGTGTGCATTTGAATTTCATTATTTTATATGATTTATTAGTATTCCATCATATGGATATACCAAAATTTGTCCAACCATCTGCTAGTTGATGAACTGATCTGAGATTTTAAAAGTACTGTTTAAATTGCAAACATGTAATAGCTAATTAATATAAAAGATACATAAGGTATAAAATAATCTTAGATTTAAAAATACTGCACACAAAGTTAAATCTTAGCTTAACTAGAATTGTTTGAAGTAATTTCATCATTTTAATTTTAATACTCAGTATTTTCTTATCACAATGGAAAGAATACTTGCTATGCTTCCAAAATTGTTTGTCAATGAATCATCTTCATACTGTCCTTAAGTCTAAAGCTTCTTAGACATAGACGAATCCTAAATATCTGAGTTAGAAGCCATTCCTGGTTGTTCACTCTATATGGAACTCTATCCTGTCACACACAGTAGATTATAATTACTTGTTTATTCCTGTCTTTTCCCTTTAGACTTTGAGAGTAAGTGCTATGTTTCATTCATTTTTGTATCTCTTTGTATACTTGGCACTTAGTGAGTTCTCAATAATAATATCCTGAGTGAAAAAATAAATGAATTATCCCACTCTGTTCTCCCCTGCTGGGAAAAATATCATTCTACCATTTTGCTGAACATAGCATCACTTGGCAGCAGTACCAAATATTAGACTCATGCAAACCTAGAAAGGATTAATGGTCAACATCAGCATTTTAAGAGCAAGCCACGCTCACTCATTAGTATTTATGACTACAGGAGAAAATGCTTAATTAACTTCAATTCTGAGTTTTCCCTTTGTACACTCATACCTCTGCTTCAGTTTGTTTATTTTTATGTTAAGGTCAAATATGTTTATCTTCAAATACACACTTGTTTTCAGAAATTCTTACTTTTTTTCCAAATCATCACATTTTAAATAAATAGTAAATCAATCATCAATAGAACACATAGCTTCCTTGTATATACTAAGTCACTTCAGTTGTGTCCAACTCTTTGGGACTCCATAGACTGTAGCCCACCAGGATCCTCTATCCATGGAATTCTCCAGACAAGAATACTGGAGTGGACTGCTATGCCCTCCTTTAGGAGATCTTCCTGACCCTGAGATTGAACCCACATTTCCTGCAGCTCCTGCATTGCAGGTAGATTCTTTACCACTGAGCCATGGGGGAAGCCCTTAGGAAAGCCATTGATTGTGTAGAAATTCTATATAAAATTTGAAAAATAAACCAAATAATAAAGGTTGTTAAATCCATTGGGTTATGATGAGTTCAATGTCATACATTCAGCATTCACCAAAAACCTAAATCTGTATAAGGCACAGGATAGACCCATTGTGAGATAAAAAGACAGATATGGCATGACGTTAAGTCCCTGAATTCTAGACAAAATAGACATTGACAGAATCAATCCTAAGCTAAGACAGAATAGACAAAATACAAAATATGTTTGGCTAGCACTGTGTTATAAACAATGTAGCCTAAAGTTCCCAGAGGAAAAAAGTTTTAATTCTGAGAAAAGAAAAATAAGAAACCAAAGCTTCAGAGAGTAACAGTTATTTGAGCCAAACTGCTTTGAAAAAATAACTGACAAAAGTAAGTTTTATTAAATGTTTGCATGTTCCTGATTCCCAACTAAGAATCTTACATACTTTCAGTTCAGTTCAGTCGCTGAGTCATGTCCACCTCTTTGTGACCCCCTGGGCAGCAGCACGCCAGGCCTCCCTGTCCATCACCAACTCCCAGAGTTTACTGAAACTCGTGTCCATTGAGTCAGTGATTCCATACAACCATCTCATCCTAGTTGTCCCCTTCTTCTCCTGCCTTCAATCTTCCCCAGCATCAGGGTCTTTTCAAATGAGTCAGCTCTTCACATCAGGTGACCAAAGTATTGGAGTTTCAGCTTCAACATCAGTCCTTTCAATTAATATTCAGGACTGATCTCCTTTAGGATGGACTGCTTGGATTTCCTTGCAGTCAAGGGACTCTCAAGAGTCTTCTCTGACACCACAGTTCAAAAGCATCAATTCTTTGGTACTCAGCTTTCTATATAGTCCAACTCTCATATCCATACATGACGACTGGAAAAACCATAGCCTTGACTAAATGGACCTTTGTTGGCAAAGTAATGTGTCTGCTTTTTCATATGCTGTCTATGTTGTCATAACTTTCCTTGCAAGGAGCAAGTGTCTTTTAATTTCATGGCTGCAGTTACCATCTGCAGTGATTTTGGAGTCCAAAAAAATAAAGGCCGCCACTGTTCATATTGTTTCCCGATTTATTTGCCATGAAGTGATGGGACCGGACGCCATGATCTTAGTTTTCTGAATGTTAATCTTTAAGTCAACTTTTTCATTCTCCTCTTTCACTTTCATCAAGAGGTTCTTTAGTTCTTTTTCACTTTCTGCTATAAGGGTGGTGTCATCTGAATATCTGAGATTATTGATATTTCTCCTGGCAATCTTGATTCCAGCTTGTGCTTCATCCAGCCCACCGTTTCTCATGATGTACTTTGCATATAAGTTAAATAAGCAGGGTGACAATATACAGCCTTGACATACTCTTTTTCCTATTTGGAACCAATCTGTTGTTCCATGTCCAGTTGTAACTGTTGTTTCCTGACCTGCATACAGATTGCTCAAGAGGCAGGTCAGGTGGTCTGGTATTCCCATCTCTTTCAGAATTTTCCAGAGTTTACTCTGATCCACACAGTCAAAGGCTTTTTCATAGTCAATAAAGCAGAAGTAGATGTATTTCTGGAACTCTGTTGCTTTTTTTGATGATCCAGTGGATGTTGAAAATTTGATCTCTGGTTCCTCTGCCTTTTCTAAAACCAGCTTGAACATCTTGAAGTTCATGGTTCACACACTGTTGAAGCCTACCTTGGAGAATTGTGTGCATTACTTCATTAGCGTGTGAGATGAGTGCAATTGTGTGGTAGTTAGAGCATTCTTTGGCATTTCCTTTCTTTGGGATTGGAATGAAAACTGACCTTTTCAGTCCTGTGGCCATTGCTGACTTTTCCAAATTTGCTGGCATATTGAGTTGCTGGCACTTTCACAGCATCATCTTTCTGGATTTGAAATAGTTCAACTGGAATTCCATCACCGCCACTACCTTTGTTTGTAATGATGCCTCCTAAGGCCCACTTGATTACGCATTCCAAGATGTCTGGCTCTAGGTGAGTGATCACACCATCATGGTTATCTGGGTCATGAAGATCTTTTTTTTTAATAGTTCTTCTGTGTATTCTTACCACCTCTTCTTAATATCTTCTGTTTGTTAGGTGGATACCATTTCTGTCCTTTATTGAGCCCATCTTTGCATGAAATGTTCCCTTGGTATCTTTGATTTTCTTGAAGAGATCTCTAGTCTTTCCCATTCTATTGTTTTCCTCTATTTCTTTGCACTGATCACTGAGGATGGTTTGTTATCTCTCTTGCTATTCTTTGGAACTCTGCATTCAAATGGGCATATCTTTCTTTTTCTCCTTTGCTTTTTCCTTCTCTTCTTTTCATAGCCATTTGGAAGGCCTCCTCAGACAACCATTTTGCCTTTTGCATTTCTTTTTCTTGGGGATGGTCTTGATCACTGCCTCCTGGATAATGTCACAAACCTCTGTCCATAGTTCTTCAGGCACTATGTCTATCAGATCTAATCCCTTGAATCTATTTCTCACTTCCACTGTATAATTCTAAGGGAGTTTATTTAGGTCATACCTGAATGGTCTAGTGGTTTTCCCTGTTTTATTCAATTTAAGTCTGAATTTGGCATTAAGGAGTTCATGATCTGAGCCACAGTCAGCTCCCAGTCTTGTTTTTGCTGACTATATAGAACTTCTACATCTTTGGCTGCAAAGAATATAATCAATCTTAGTTTCGTATTGACCATCTGGTGATATCCATGTGTAGAGTCTTCTCTTGTGTTGTTGGAAGAGGGTGTTTACTATGACCAGTGTGTTCTCTTGGCAAAGCTCTATTAGCCTTTGCCCTGCTTCATTCTGTACTCCAAGGCCAAATGTGCCTGTTACTCCAGGTGTTTCTTGACTTCCTACTTTTGCATTACAGTCCCCTATAATGAAAAGGACATCTTTTTGGGGTATCAGTTCTAGAAGGTCTTGTCGGTCTTCATAGAACCATTCAACCTCAGCTTCTTCGGCATTACTGTTTGGAGCATAGACTTGGATTACTGTGATATTGAATGGTTTGCCTTCGAAATGAACAGAGATCATTCTGTCATTTTTGAGATTGCATCTAAGTACTGCATTTTGGAATCTTTTGTTGACTATGATGGCTACTCAATTTCTTCTAAGGGATTCTTGCCCACAGTAGTAGATATAATGGTCATCTGAGTTAAATTCACCTATTCCAGTCCATTTTAGTTCACCAACTCCTAAAATGTTGATGTGACTCTTGACATCTCCTGTTTGACCACTTCCAATTTGTCTTGATTCATGGAGCCCTGGCTACATGGTGCTGGAGTGGCCGTGAGGATATACCCCACATCCAAGGTCAGAGAAGCCCCAGCAAGATGCTAGGAGGGCCTAATTCACATTTAGAATCAAACCCCATTCCTGCCTGAGATGCTCAGAGGGCTCAAACAAACCTTGTGCACACCAGGACCCAGGGACCCCACGGAGACTGAGACAGAACTGTGTTTGAGTATCTCCTGTGGAGGTATGGGTCAGCACTGGACTGCTGCAGGGTCACGGGCTTTGGGTGCAGTAGACCTGGGTATGGCATAAACCCTCAGGAAGAGGTCGCTGTTAATCCCACCAGAGAGCAGCCCAAACTTACACAGGACTGGGGAAGTAGATTTTTGGAGGGCCCAAACAGAACCTTGTGTGCACCAGGACCCAGGAGAAAGGAGCAGTGACCCCACAAGAGACTGACCCAGACTTGCCCAGGAATGTCCAGGAGTCTCCAGTGGAGACATGGATTCATGGTGGCCTGCTGCAGGGTTGGGGGCAGTGAGTGTGGCAGTGCGTGTATGGGATCTTTTGAAGGAGTTCACCATTATCTTCGTTACCTCCACCATAGTTTGAAAGTGAAAGTGAAGTCGCTCTGTCGTGTCCGACTCTTTGAGACCCTGTGGACTGTAGCCTACCAGGCTCTTCCCTCTATGGGATTTTCCAAGCAAGAGTACTGGAATGGGCTGCGATTTCCTTCTCCAGGGGATTTTCCCAGCCCAGAGATTGAACCCAGGTCTCCTGCATTGCAGACAGAGGCTTTACTGCCTGAGCAACCAGGGAAGCCTAGTTTGGCCCCAGGTAAATAATAGGAAGGGAACCCATCTCCACCCATCAACAGAAAATTGGATTGAATATTTACTGAGCATGGCCCGAGCAACATCCACTGGACCATCAAAAAAGCAAGAGAGTTCCAGAAAAGTATCTATTTCTGTCTTATTGACTATGAAAAAGCCTTTGACTGTGTGGATCACAATAAACTCTGGAAAATTCTGAAAGAGAAGGGAATACCAGACCAACTGACCTGCCTCTTGAGAAATCTGTATGCAGGTCAGGAAGCAACAGTTAGAACTGGACATGGAACAACAGACTGGTTCCAAATAGGAAAAGAGTACATCAAGGCTTTATATTGTCACCCTGCTTATTTAACTTATATGCAGAGTGCATCATGAGAAATGCTGGGCTGGATGAAACACAAGCTAGAATCAAGATTGCTGGGAGAAATATTAATAATCTTAGATATGATCCCGTTGCTGGGCATACACACCGAGGAAACCAGAACTGAAAGAGACATGTGTACCTCAATGTTCATCTCAGCACTGTTTGTAATAGCCAGGACATGGAAGCAACCTAGATGTCCATCAGCAGATGAATGGATAAGGAAGCTGTGGTACATATACACAATGGAATATTACTCAGCCATTAAAAAGAATACATTTGAATCAGTTCTAATGAGGTGGATGAAACTGGAGCCTATTATACAGAGTGAAGTATGCCAGAAAGAAAAACACCAATGCAGTATACTAACGCATATATATGCAATTTAGAAAGATGGTAACGATAACCCTGTATGCGAGACAGCAAGAGAGACACAGATGTACAGAACAATCTTTTGGACTCTGTGGGAGAGGGCAAGGGCGGGATGATATGGAAGAATGGCATTGAAACATGTAAATTATCATATGTGAAACGAATCGCCAGTCCAGGTTCGATGCATGATACAGAATGCTCAGGGCTGGTGCACTGGGATGACCCAGAGGGATGGGATGGGGAGGGAGGTGGGAGGGGGTTCAGTTTTTTCTTTCTTTTTTTTTAGAAATTAAAAATTATTAAAAGAAAAATTCTCAGATATGCAGATGACACCACCCTTGTGGTAGAAAGTGAAGAAAACTAAAGAACCTCTTGATGAAAGTGAAAGAGGAGAATGAAAAAGTTGGCTTAAAGCTCAACATTCAGAAAACTAAGATCATGGTATCTGGTCCCATCACTTCATCACAAATAGATGGAGAAATAGTGGCAGACTTTATTTTTTGGACTCCAAAATCCCTGCAGATGGTGAATGCAGCCATGAAGTAAAAAGACTCTTACTCCTTGGAAAGAAAGTTTTATGACCAACCTAGACAGCATATGAAAAAGCAGAGACATTACTTTGCCAACAAAGGTCCATCTAGTCAAGGCTATGGTTTTTCCAGTAGTCGTGTATGGATGTGAGAGTTGGACTATAAAGAAAGCTGAGCACCAAAGAATTGATGCTTTTGAACTGTGGTATTGGAGAAGATTCTTCAGAGCCCCTTGGACTGAAAAGAGATCCAACCAGTCCATCCTAAAGGAGATCAGTCCTGAATATTAACTGGAATTAATGTTGAAGCTGAAACTCCAATACTTTGGTCACCTGATGTGAAGAGCTGACTCATTTGAAAAGACCCTGATGCTGGGAAAGATTGAGGGCAGAAGGAGAAGGGGATGACAGTGGATCAGATGGTTGGATGGCATCACCGACTCAATGGATATGAGTTTGAGTAAAGTCTGGGAATTGGTGATGGACAGGGAGGCCTGGCATGCTGCAGTCCATGGGGTCACAAAAAGTTGGACACGACTGAGTGACTGAACTGAACTGAACTTAGCATGGCCCTGCCCATCAGAACAAGACCTAATTTCCCCCTCAGTCCCTCTCTCCCATCAGGAAGCTTCCATAAGCCTCTTACCCTTCTCCATCAGAGGTCAGACAGACAGAAAACAATCACACAAAACTACCCAAACTGATCACATGGACCACAGCCTTGTCTAACTCAATGAAACTACATAGTTTAACTCATTTATTTAATCCTGTAGTCATGCTTGGAGATAAGACTATCAACATCATTTTATAAATTAAAAAAACAGAGGTTCGAGTAAACTAATTTGTCTAAAATCACACAGTTTTATCAGGAAGAACCAGAATTTAGATCTGAGTGAAATTGATAATAAATTTCAAATTTGAGACATGTCTATGTTAACCCATAGTTCTTTAGATTGACCCAATAATGGAGTTACCCCAACTCCCATTTCTCTAGAACACTTAGCAACTGTTTCATTGAGAGAGAAAAGTATATGATCTCCATGCTCTAAGTAAATACCAGTGAATAAGAACAAAGCATCCTCTGAAATCACCCAAACCTGCTCCCTGCCCAGTGTCATTTAGCAAGTGGTGTATTGGCTTAAGCATTGTTTAAGCATATTGGTTAAGCACAATATATTTCAAATTTCTTTCACCCCTCATTGCCAACTTGAGAATATATTTTGGCAAAAATCAAGCAAACAATAACCTATATATGTATGTGTATATTCTTTTATTTGAGTATACATGCAATAATTTAATATGGACTCTTCATTTTGAACAATAGCTGTAATCTTAACTGAGGCTCTAGGGCCAATATTGTATTCAGAGCCTAACCTTGTGTCAGAAGATGAAAATGTAGGCTTCCATTTGTATTTTTCTCTAGCCAAAAGTCAATGGATACATTTATCTTGGGAAAGGAAAAAAATAACTCGAAACGAGTTTTGTAAATCCTGACTTCCAAACTGAAAGTGTTTTATCATCTACTTCTAGATCTTTTGAAAGGAATGACAGAATATAATCCTTTTTCAGTCGATAAGTATTCTAAAATGCTAAAAGTATATATTAAGTCTAGAAGAAAATTGGAAGTTGCAACTCTTTTCTAAGAGTTACAGCAACTTTTAATACAACTTATAGTAGTAGTTCAATATTCTGAATTGTTGAAGCCTCTTTCCTGGGGAAATAAAGACAAATATCTATTTCCTTCAAGAAAGTCTTTTATCAGTCACCAATAATTACAGTATAATTTCTCCCCAGCTGGTGTAGTCTGTAGAAATATTGCTAAATCTCTCTTCTGTAATCAAGATAGACATCACTAATCTACCTTGGCACATTTCCTGGGGATGCACACCACTAAGAATCATCTTCATTAAACTAGGAGTGTGTGTATGTGAGTGTAATACTAAAGCACTTTATCATGACTCCCTTATGCATATCCTTTCCTTTAAAGGTCAGGCAGATTGAACTTTACTATTTGTAATGTAGGCTTTCATTTATGGATTCTGTAGTTTCCAAAGTGATTTACTAAGCACCTTTACAGTACGGATTCTACTGCATTTAATATATATTTTGCTCATACCTAATATTTAAGAACATTATGATACACAAAAGGAAGGTTTTATATGTATGTCTGAGCAAATCTGAGTGACCAAAATTATTTCAGAAAACTAGTACTGGTAAAAAAAAAATCAATAATAATAAAGCAAATATTTGATGGGACAATATCTGTCAATTATAAATTCAGAATGCAAACTTTATCTAAAGTAAACATTTAATATTCTTCAGGACACTTTAAAACTATTTTTTAGCATTTATTTATTTGGCTGTGTTGAGCCTTGAAGCAATCAGGATCTTTGTAGTATCATGCTGAATCTTTCTTGGTGGCACATGGACTCTCTGGTGTGGCGCCTGGGCTCAGGAGTTGCAGTGTCTAGGCTTGGTTTCTCTATGACTTGTTGGATCTTAGTTCCCTGACCAGAGATCAAATCCACATCCTCTGCATGCTGGGCTGACTCTTAATAACTGGACCACCAGGGAAGTCCCATTTGTAAAATTTATAGAGAATATTCATTCACTAGTCAACCATGTTTCTGAAGTTTTCCAGAAACAATACAGCATAGAAGAGAATGATATTCAGTGTTACATAGCAAGTCTCTCCCTCTGATAGAATTAACTTCAGTAAAATATTTTTAGAACAGAACTTTTACACTATAATGTAATTTTATTGTTAACAGTGATCACTATGCATTATAGCAGTGGGGGAAAATGAAGAAGAATTAATTAACAGACCAAACAAATGTAGATGAAGAAACCCTAACATGTGTTAGTGTTTCCTCCAAATATCTACACTAGCTATCAAGTTCACAGTGTTTAATCTAGTCCACTCTCTTCCAAAAATATATCTCCTTTACAGTGGCTTTGGAATCAGAGGCTTATGTAATCATTGCATATTTTAAGATTTTGTAGGGATGGTCATTTTTTAAATGTGTGCTAGCAGTGAAAACTTCAGCTAAATATGGAATCTGTCATATTCTAGTGTTTAAATAAATTATCCAAACTTCTTCCCTAACAGTGGGAAATGTTAGAAAAGAGCATTTGTTTGCAAAATAAATCAGTTTCTATAAAATATTGAGTATGAAATGCAAATGTCCAATTGAGCTAATCTCCATATAGAAACTAAGACAAAGAAATAGTCCAATAGTGTTTTTAATATTAATAGCATTCATAATATTTTAGAATAGGTTTGTATAAGAAATCCCAAAAGAGAGTAAGGATTCCTCTATCTGTAGCCCCAAAGTATCTTGTATTTATTTTTGTCATAGCAACACTGTATCCTATTTACAGGCCATTCTTGAAACCAGACACTGAATTATTCATTTATTGCAGCTTTATTAATATATACTTTGTATACATCAAAGTGCTCATATACAAAGAGCACACTTTGATGAGCATTCACAGATGAAGCAAACACCACAATCAAGATAATGAATAATCCATCACACTGAAAGCTTCCTTATGCCTCTTTTTACTTCTTCCATTATTCCCTTCCCTTGCCTATCCAGAAGCAACTATTGAATTGATTTTTGTCATTAATTTGTGAATTCTAGAATTATATATGAAAGAGATCATATAACATACAGTCTTTCCTGTTTGACTTATTTTATTCAGAATGCTTGTTTAGAGATTCAAAGATGTGGTTGCATGTATCAATATCCCAGTTCTTTTATGACTGATATTATTTCTTTTAATGGTTATGTTACAATTTGAATATGTTTTTCTCTGTCTGTGGATATTTGTGCTGCTCCAAAGAACGTTTCTATGGATATTTATGAACGAAAATGATATTTATTTATTTTTACATTTCTCTTTCTCATGCCTATATATGGAATAACCAGGTCATATGGTGGACATATATTTAAGTTTTTAAGTATTTCAAGCTTTTTTCCAAAAGCATTTTACAATTTTACATTGCTACCAACAGTCTATGAAAGTTCTAGTTCCTCCGCATATACTACGTAACACTTGATGTAGTCAGGTTTGATGGTTTATTTTGTCATTTTATCAGGGATATGGTAATATTTCCTCATGGTTTCAGTTTTTGTTTGTCTAATGACTACTATGGTTGAGTAAATTTCCATATATTTATTTTTCTTCTTATACAATATTAGTGGAGACTGTATTTTTTTTAATTAGCCTCTTTGTCTTCTTATTTTTGAGTTATAAGAATTTTTCATACACCCTAGACAGAAGTCCTTGGGCAGTATGTTTTACAAATCATATAAAAATAAAAGTACAGGAAAATAAATGTATTTTTTCATAGTGATACAGAAATAAAAGTTCCACTATAAATTCAGCTCTGGGTGCCAAAGACCTAAGGTATTTTTTAAAAGTGTTAAGTATCTAAGGTTATGAATAGATCTGATAATAAAGAACTATTAGAAAACTGAGTTTACAAGGTGAACAACCACCCCAAAATCTGAAGAAATAAACACATCTAGAAAGTCATATTTGAGGTCTGTTTCACTGAAGGAGAAGACACTAGATTCATAAACCAGTAAGTACATTTAATGATGATTTTGATAAATTTGTGGAGGTTGAGTGTGGACTAATGTAAGAGTGGATAACTCTCCAGGGTGACAATCTTAGGCGTCTGCTACAAGTTCTGGGATTTTACTTCCATAAACTCTATCAGGTGGTCATGGTTAAGATTCTAAAAGCTGTTATGATTGTGGCAGACAGAAGGGCAAGACAGAAAAATGGAAATCACTCAGTTGGAACAGCAAAAAGAAAAAGATTAGAACAATTTAAGGGACCCCAAACAACATCAAATGTATCAATATTGGCATTATAGGGGTCCCAGAAGGAGAAGACAGAGGAAAAGGTGTTGAAAATCTATTTGATAAAATTATGACTAAAAACTTCCCAAACCTGAAAAAGAAAGCAAATATCCCAATACAGGAAGACAGAGAGTCCCAAGCAAAATGAATCCAAGCAGACCCAAAGCAAGAAATAGCATATTAGAATAGCGAAAGTTGAAAAAGAGAACTCTAAAGGCAGTAAGAGAAAAACGGCCATGTACAAGGAACCCCCGTGAAGCCATAAGCTGATTTTGTTCTGAGAAACATAAACTCAAAATGGATTAAAGACCTAAATGTAAGACTGGAAACCATAAAACTCCTAGAGAAAAGGTAGGCAGAACACTCCTTGATGTAGGATATATCTCCTTAGGCAAAGGCAATGACAACAATAAAAATAACAAGTGGGACCTGATTAAAACTTTTGCACAGCAAAAGAAACTACTGAGAAAATGAAAAGATAACCTACTGAATGGGAGAAAATATTTGCAAATGATGTGACCCATGTGAGATTAATATCTAAAATATATAAACAGTTCATGCAGCTCAATATCAAAACTACAATAATCTGATTGGGAAGACCCAGAGGAATCGGGTGGAGAGGGAGATGGGAGGGGGGATCGGGATGGGGAATAAGTGTAAATCTATGGCTGATTCATATCAATGTATGACAAAACCCACTGAAATGTTGTGAAGTAATTAGCCTCCAACTAATAAAAAAATTAAAAAATAAAAAAATAAAAAAAAATAAAATAAAAAATAAAAAGAACAGAAGGCCCGAATAGGCATTTTTCTCAAAAAGACATATAGATAACCAATAGGCACATGAAAAGGTGCACAAAATCACTAATCATCGGGGAAATGCAAGTCAAAACCCAATGAGATATTGACTCACACCTGTCAGAAAGGCTATAGTGAAAAAGACCCCAAATAACAAACATTGGTGACAATGTGGAGAAAAGAGAGCCATGGAACACTGTTGGTGGGATGTAGATTAGTGCAGCCCTTATGGGAAACCATGTGGGGGGTTTCAGGAACTAAAAATAGAACTACCATATGACACAACCATTCCATTCCTGAGTACACATCTGAAGGAAACAATAACACTACTACAAAAAGGCATATGTATCTCAATGTGCATAGCATCATTATTTAAAAAAGCAAAGATACAGAAACAACCTAAGTGTCCCATCAACGGATGAATAGATAAAGAAGATGTGTGTGTGTGTGTATGTGTGTGTGTGTGTGTACAATGGAAATTACTCAGCTACAAAAATGAATGAAATTTTGTCATTTGCAAAAAACATGGAGTTTCATGGTGGGCATTATGCTTAATGAAATAAGTCAGACAGAGAAAATATTTACTGTGATATAAGTGATATTCCACATATCACTTACATGTGGAATCTAAGATAGGAAACAAAAGAATGAATATAAGAAAACACAAACAAATTTACAGGTATAGAAAGCAAACGAGTGATTATCCCATCATAACAAAAGCGTAGACTTTCTTTTGAAACTCACATGAAACATTCACCAAAATAAAACACATTCTGTACCATGAAGCACACCTTGACAAGTTAAAAAATCAAAATCATACAAAGTATGTTCTAAAAGCACAGAGAATTAAACTGGAAACCATTAATAGAAAAATATCAGAAAAAGTATCCAAATATTTAAAGACCAAACAATACACTTTCAAGTAACATTTGATCAAAGAAGTCTCAAAGAAATTTTAAAATATTTTAACCAAATTAAAATGAAATTAGATCTTTTAAAAATATATGAAATGTGGCAAAAGCAGTAATTAGAGAAAACTATGCAATATTTCCTGGCTTCCCTGGTGGCTCAGAGGTTAAAGCATCTGCCTCCAATGAGGAAGACCTGGGTTCGATCCCTGGATCGGGAAGATCCCCTGGAGAAGGAAATGGTAACCCACTCCAGTATTCTTGCCTGGAGAATCCCGTGGATGGAGGAGCCTGGTAGGCTACAGTCCACGGGGTCGCAAAGAGTCGGACACGACTGAGTGACTTGACTTGACTTCACTTCATGCAATATTAAATGTATACATTACAGAGAAGATATATTTAAAACCAACAACTTCCATCTAGGAGCTCTTGAACTCTATGAACATTTAAACTAAAGCATGCAGGAATAAAAATAATTAAAATTAGAGTACAAATCAAGTAAATTGAAAATAGGAAAATAATTTTTAAATTATTAAAGCAACAAAACTAAACACTGATTCTTCTAGAGGATATATGAAATTGCTAAATAAATAAATTTTAAACAATAATTTTTAAAAAAAGAAAAATGCCAACTAAAAAAATATGATAAATTTCTAGCTTGGCTAACCAAGACAAAAAAGGCAAAAGACACAAATTATCAATATCAGAAATGAGACAGTGTCATCACTGCAGTTCCCATGGATGTTAAAGTGATAATAAACTATTATTCTGAACAACTCTATGCCCACAAATTTGAAAAGTTAGATGCAAGGGACCAGTTTCTTAAAAGAATGAAACTACCATCTAAGCAACTCCAGATTCCAATCCATGTCTTCTCTACTCTGCAAGGCTATGTGCTGTGTTTGGATACAAGTTCCCTGTGCCAATGACAAGAAGCCACCTGCAGGCAGAGAACCAGGTTGATGGTAGGGCACGTCTCGTTTATTTTCCTTCCTTCAGGAATTAAATTTATGTCCTACTGTCCAAAACAATTTGGTTTCTACTTTATAGTTATTTAAGGCAGGAAGCTATTCCTATCCCAGTTACTATCATGGTTAACTTTGATAGAATTTTGATTTTATCTCTAACGCAATCTTGAATTTACATTACCCTTTTTTTTTTTTTTAAGTATCCATTTTTTTCTTTTAATTTATTTATTTTTCATTTATTTTTATTAGTTGGAGGTGAATTACTTTACAATATTGTAGTGGCTTTTGCCACACATTGACATGAATCAGCCATGGATTTACATGTGTTCCCCATCCCGATCCCCCCTCCCGCCTCCCTCCCCATCCCATCTCTCTGGGTCTTCCCAGTGCACCAGCCCTGAGCACTTGTCTCATGCATACAACCTCGACTGGCGATCTGTTTCACACTTGATAATATACATGTTTCAATGCTATTCTCTCAGATCATCCCACCCTCACCTTCTCCCAAAGAGTCCAAAAGTCTGTTCTATACATACATTACCCTTTTACCAAACTTGTGTCTTTTTTTGTTGTTGTTCAGCTACATACAAGTCATTCGCCTAATGAAATTCAAAACATACAGATTTCCTTTTTTTCTTGTTGTTTTTATTTACATCATATTCTCAGTGCTATATGATACTTTATTAGCCACAATTCAAATCCTTGGCTCTCTTGATGGAAAAATATATTCAGGGAAGCAAACTGAGTTTTCCACATTCATGTAAACAGCTAAAACATAAGAGAGCTGGAACGTAAGCCAAAGTCTCTCATCTCTTTCTCTTCTTGCTTAGTGGTCCACTAAAAATAAAGAAATAAGTAAGATAGGTTAGAAGTAGAATTGACCAAAGAGAAACAGCATTCTTTCCTGTATGACACAAACATACTTGTAACTCAGCATCAGTAGAGAACTTCAGTTAAAAAGCAATTTTGTGATGGTCTATTCCTCTAGCATCGCCTGGATTCTTTTATCTCAGAACGGCAACCTTTCATGAGACATCGCAAATGTCTCCCTTAGCTAAGCTAGCCTTGCCCAGGGTGGGGTCGCACTGAAGGCCAATGGATGGCCTACACCAAAGCAAGGTCATGTCTGCCCGTTGCGTGTTCAGGTTCCCGCCCTTGGGGAGTTTGATGGGTCTAGCTCTGGCTGGGGACTGCAGACTGAGGTAGCCGGCAGGCCTGTACTGGGCCCAGGGTGGGTATTGTGCCTCTCGGGTTCTGCCATACCCAGAGCATAACCCCCAAGATTATGATGCTACTTTAATTGAATTTTCCATGTTCCTTTTTACCTCCAATTTGGGTCTTTTTGCATTTGAAAAACATTGAGAAATTCAATTAAATGCTTTTGGAAAAAAAAAAAAAAAAAAAAAGCTTGACAAGTTTATATGCCACAGAGAAAAGGAAAGGAGCTGAGGCACACGGGAAAGCTAGGAGACACATTCAGTGAGCACCAACACCCAACTGTACAGAATGCGGCAGCTAAAACCGAGTCCTCTCTTCAGTGTTTTTCTTTAATCAGCATCTGAGAAGTGTGAATTACAAAGACCGGTGTCTGCATCTTCCTGAGGGCCTCCGTTTCCCGTTGCTTTCTGACTCACCAACATTCCATCCTGTCTTTCTTAGAATAAACACTTAATGTTGTTCCCAAGATGTTTACAATTTAGTCAGTGAAGCTACTGTATACTTAAGCAAGTAGAAAATGTCTATTTATTTGTTTATAGTACCCAACTATCTAAAATTTCTCTAACCAATAGTCTTTTCTTTCCAAAAGCATCGCCAGGCTTTGGAGAATTTCTGAGCCTAGCTCAGTCTCACCTTCAATAACAGCTTGCTTCTGAGTTTGCCTGTCCTCGAGGAATAAAAAGCTTTGGCAGCTGTCTTAGGCCTCTGTGATCGTGAGGAACTGCGTCACACTGCAAGCAGCTGTCTGAAGTGCTCTTCCTTAATTATGAGTATTGATTGTACTCACTGAGCTCCATCAAGAATTCCATTTCCATATATAGTGCTAACTGCCTGTCTTTCTTTGCTGATTTAAAGAACAGACAGATGTCTGCTCTTGGGCTTGATACAACTGCCCAGTGAATATTTCCCTAGGCTTTCCCTTGCATGCCACAAATATCTATAGCATTTGACAGGGTTTGCATACACAGTGTTAGAAGAAGCACCACATTCACACATTTGCTCACCATTTTTTATTTCCATTCACATGGTTAAAGATAAATCAGAGATTGATTCAGGAGTTGTTTTTATGCTTACCTTCTTTCATTTCACTATATCACAAGACCTAGCAATAAAAATTAATAATGCTTTCAGAATGTTTTCCTCAATAATTATATTTTTATGCAGATAATATTTAATATTTTGTAAGATTATTCATTTTTTCTTGAATGATTATTTCCATCAATACATGTTTATTGTGTATGTGCCAGAAGTATTAGACACTGAATATCCAAAGTTTAAAAGGTACTCTAAGGCCTAGGCAGGACAACCGTGAAGGTAGACACTATTCCTTTTCCAGACATAGTTTAAGCAATTGAGAAGTGTGATTCTTCAAGTAGTCTAATATTGCAATGTTACACTCAGTCCTGTCTGCTTTTTTTCAACCCCATGGACGGTATAGCCCACCAGGCTCCTCTGCCCATGGGATTCTTCAGGCAAGGATACAGGAGAGGAGTGACATTCCCTTTTCCAGGGGGTATTCCCAACCCAGGGATCTAACCCAGGTCTCCTGCATTGCAGGCAGATTCTTTACCATCTGAGCCACTAAATAGGAATAAACCTTGTTAAATTCTATAAAAAGGATGCTTACCTGGTTTTTCCCACTCTGGACAACAGAATCTTAGAATATTAGCTATTATTGTTAAGTAGTATCTGCCAAGGACATAAATATATGGATTTATATAAATAAGGATTTTTTTTTAATGTCAAAGAAAATAAAAGTATTAGTCAAGACTCATGGAAGCTTCAAAAAATGATCGTGACATCTATCCCATCACTTCAAGGCAAATAGATGGGAAAACAGTGGAAACACTAAGAGGTGAGTTCTTTACCACCAAATCACCAGGGCAGCCCAGTGCTTAGATAGTACCTGGCATAATGGGCACTCAATAATTATTTGTTAGATAAATGAATGAAGGGAAATAACTGATAAGAGATATCCCACAATTACTCAAAAAATTATCCGATAAACTAGTTCAAATTGATTTTATTTCATTTGCATGCCAGAGCTTGAACATAAATATTTTAATATTTAAAAATTTGAGGACATATATTTATTTCTTCCTCTCTGAAAAATGACTTAAAAACTCCATTTAATGAGGGAAAATCTGGGATTCTAAACCCGTGGATATATAGAACTAGAGATATCATTCAGGGTAGACTAGATTATACTACAAAAAGAAAGCAAATCCATAATGCTAGCAGTTTAGGGGAAAAAAAATTATATTTTTCATCAGTGTGCCCAAAGCAGGGCATCAGGAAAACTGCTCCTCGTAACACTTAAACAGTGAATCTCAATACATGCTTCTAAAGCCTCTGGGGCAGTAGAATAGGGTGCAAATTATACACTGGCTTCCAATGTTTCTACCCAGAAGGGACATATGATGTGTTTACTCACATTGGCAATGCCTAATTTCAGAAGGTGTTGGGAATTACTATCCACCATTGCTCTAGAAGAAACTGAACAATTTGTGATCAGTAAAGTACCATACTGAGATTTTCTTACAGAAGTATTTCCAGCACTTTTGAACTCTGTATGTACATAAAGCACCACTGTCTGTAGGAGGGTCAGCACACTTTAGTCCATGGGCAAAGTGTAGCCTACTGCCTGAATTTCTAAAGTTTTACTGGGACATAACCATACTCATTCACTTATGTATTGTCTAGGCCAGCTTTCAAACTACATTGCCAGCTGAATAGCTTAAAAAGAGACTATACGGTCAGTAAACTTAAGTATTTACCCTTTAAGTAAACTGCCTCAAATTGTATATTTTCTACTATTTAAAAGCATACTTGACAAGCTACAAATAGATTTACTAAATTCCTAGTAATCTTGTCATTGACTATATTTCCAATAAATCAATATGATATTTTTATTATAAAAGAGTGCTTCATTCCATAAAAAGGAGTAGAATTCATTAATCACTGGGTATTGTAGGATGTCAGTTCTATTCAAATGTGGATTCTGCTTCTTCTAGAGTCCTATGATTATCTCTAAGTGATCCCAAAGTGATAGAAAGTGCTAAAAACTGTCTCATATTGCCTTAATTGCCTCTCCTAATAACAGTAGTTCTGCATAGAGCCTCATCCAAAACATAACTATTAGTTCTGAGAATTAAAATTTCCTGAACACATCAAAGTGACACAGTGGTCTGAGCATGCTATTTTTTATATTTCTTTTAATCCTCTAGAGCAGCAGTCCCCAATAATTTTTGGCGCCAGGGGCCAGTTTTGTGGAAGACAATTTTTTCCAGGGACCAGGGGAGAGGGTGGGGATGGTTTGGGGATGTTTCAAGTGCATTATGTTTATTGTGCTCTTTATTTCCATCATTATTACATCAGCTCCGCCTCAGACCATCAGGCGTTAGATCCCAGAGGTTGGGGACCCCTGCTCTAGGGGCTCTGCCTCTGCATCACAGAGGTGGACAGGCACATGACCTGAGGAAGGCCAAGGAGAGGGCCTCTGTAGTCATAACATGAGCACTGGGACAGGGTCTCTAGGTCTGATACAGTAAAATTTAGGGACCAGATAATACTGGACCTGTGGTCGGGGATTGTCTTAGTTCTAGCTGCTCTGACAGTACCATAGGCTGGACGGTTTAAACAAAAAATGTTTATTTTGCCTAGTTCTAGAGGGTGAGAAGACCAAGGTCAAAGTGTCAGCCGATTTGTTTCCTGGTGAAACCTCTTACAGAGGCTGTTTTCTTCCTGGATTCTCTCAGAGAGAGAGTGTAAGCTCTCTGGTCTCTTCATGTAAGGACACAAATATAACCATGAGAACTCCATCTTCATGACCTCATCTAAACATAATTACCTCCCAAAGGCCCCAACTCCTAATAGCACATTAGATTTAAGAATAGGGTTTTAACATGAACTTGAGTGGAGCGGGGTGGGAGGGGAGCGCAAATATTCAGTCCATAGCAGGGATCATTCCTCTCAGAGCCTGAGAGAGGAAGAACCCAACACAAAGGAGCAGAGACTACAGACCAAAAGAGGCAGAGATGGTTCCGAATATCTTGTTCAGCTTGGTTTGTTCCAGCATGTCTGAACTAGCTTGTCTTATGCTGTATGTACAGTGAGAAACTGATTCCTTTAGCTTCAGGGTGTTTTTTTGTTTGTTTGTTTGTTTGTTTTTCATGTCTTTGAAAATAAAATATTTCAGGGAGAAGTAAAACATTAAGGATTAAAATTGAAAGAGAAAATGGATCCCATTGTTTATTGTAGCACTATTTACAATAGCTAGAACATGGAAGCAACCTAGATGTCCACTGACAGATGAATGGATAAAGAAGTTGTGGTATAAGTACACCACAGAATATTACTCAGCCATAAAAAGGAACGCATCTGAGTCAGTTCTAATGAGGTGGATGAATTTAGGACCTATTATACAGAGTGAAGTGAGTCAGAAAGAGAAAGATAAATACTGCATCCTAACACAAACATATGGAATCTAGGAAAATGGTACTGAAGAATTTATTAACAGTGGAGAAACAGACATAGAGAATAGACTTATGGACCTGGGGAGAGGGGAGGAGAGGGTGAGATGTATGGAAAGAGTAACATGGAGACTTACATTACCATACATAAAATAGATAGCCAACGGGAATTTGCCGTGTGTCTCAGGAAACTCAAACAGGGGCTCTGTATCAACCTAGAGGGGTGGGGTGGGGAGGGAGATGGGAGGGAGGTTCAAAAGGGAGACGGTATATGTATACCTGTGGCTGATTCAAGTTGAGGTTTCACAGAAAACAGCAAAATTCTGTAAAGCAATTGTCCTGCAATAAAAAATAAATTAATTTAAAAAATGTTAAGAATTGAGGGAAAAGGAATTTTTTTACTTTTTTCCTGATCAAAGATTTGATCAACGAGTAGGAAAATGGTATTAAAAGTCACCGAGCAAGAATAATGTATAGAAAAAGGTGGAAGTTAGAAGATTAATTTCAAAAATTTTCCTCAGTCCTAGTGATAGGGTAACAGACAGGAAGGCCAGGAGTCTCCAAACAGAGGAAATAGGCTGCAAGTGTCAGACATTTTTTATCTCTCTCTTAAGCCTCAGGAGGAAGCAAACTAGTGTTACATTTTTTCCCCTTCTCTATACAAATTTAAAAAGAGGTTTCTCTTAAAATTCTGTGTTGCCATAATGATACCTGGTTCCACCTGAACTTAACTTTTCTCAAACCTTGAGCTAACCAATGCATTTTTCTTATGGAAATGTTTGCCTTCAGCTGTGTTAATGTGCTATGTATTTACCCCAGACTCTGTCTTAAAGTCGGTTCCGCCTAAAGGCTCAGAACCACTTGACAAACCAGTATGTTATACTCATATATTGTTCTCCTAATCTATGTTAATGAAGCTATATATCTGTATGGAAAGCAGCCTTTCTTCAAGATCCAGGTCAATTGTTTTATGGCCCAGGATGACTTATCTGGTGTCAATGTTATCTCAAAATGCATCTTGTGGGTGAGGGCCCTGGTGCCATTCCCTGAGTTTTGAGACATTTCCTTTCTCTAATTAGCAGACTACTAGTAGCTACCTAACATCCAGCTAAAGACTAGCAGGGAAGGGGCACTCTTTCTGCCCCCTTCTGATACCTCTGTCAGAAGCTTTCTCTATCTCTTTCATACTTTAATGAAACTCTATTATACAAAAGCTCTGAGCGATCAAGCCTCATCTCTGGCACTGGATTGAATTCTTCTCCTCTGGAGGCCAAGAATCCCAGCATCTTTTGTGGTTTAGCAATAACCTTTCACTAGGAACTAAAAATTGAATCAATAACTGGTGCTCTTATAAATAGGATCAATTGTATATGTAGGGCATAGATGCTTATCTATGTGGTGACTGTAAAAATTGATAGAAAGGACCCTTACCTCAGATGCTTATTACCAGCAGCTCAGCATTATACTGTAATCTGAAGCCAAACCATTGGTTTTTCACCCACACTTTAATATGGGCCCAAATTCCACTGGATCTTTTCATTTCCTGATACATGCTTCCTTAGAGTAAATTCCTAGATGCTGAATTCTTTGAGGGAAAAGAGCTCCTCTTGTTTTGTATTTTATGTTCACCACATTGCTCATTGTAATCCACTTATGTAATACTTAAAATTTATTTATTTATTTATTTTTTTTTTGGTTTTTGCTTTTTTTAAAATCAAGATTACATTTTGAAAGAAAACTTTAATTGCTTAACCTGAAAGATAATTAGTTGCAATCATTCAAGCCGGATGTGATGATGACAGAAGAGATGTTTGGAGATATGGGACCAGTCTTGCAAGGTTTACTGAGAAGATTATAAATAAGACAGAATAAGACAGATCGATGTACACTACCTGGGCAAACTGGGGTGTGTTTAATTTCTCTAGACTTCAATTTCTTATGTAACTTACAGGAATACCAAACGTAGATGTGGTATCAAAATACTAGGCCTCAGTTTTTTATCTGTTTAAAATAAGTGTTATAATGTAAGTATCAGGTTATTTTGAAGTGTAAAAGAAATCCTATGTGAGGCATCAACACATCTTGCACGTGGTAATTATTCAACAAATTTTTATCTTATCTCCTTTCCTCTGAAAGGGCATCACAAAGTATCCAGTTTTCTCATATTCCATTCAAATGGCCCCAGATTTGAAAAATACCTAAACTTAGTCATAATTAGTATTCAGTGGCCCAACCACTTCTCTCAGACATTCATCATGCTAACTTATCCTTCATAGGGTTTGAAGTGAAGTCGTTCAGTCGAGTCCGACTCTTTGTGACCCCTGGACTGTAGCCTACCAGGCTCCTCCATCCAAGGAATTTTCCAAGCAAGAGTACTGGAGTGGGTTGCCGTTTCCTTTTCCAGAGGATCTTCCCAACCCAGGTATAAACCCAGGTCTCCCGCATTGCAGGCAGACGCTTTACCGTCTGAACCACCAGGGAAGCCAGTACACAAAGTGGGCCTTACCATCTGAGCCCCCAGAGAAGCCCGAAGTGAAAGTAATTGCTCACTGGTGTCTGACTCTTTGCTACCCCATGGATTGTAGCCCACCAGTCTCCTCTGTTCATGGAATTTTCCAGTCAAGACTACTGGAGTGAGTATCCATTTTCTTCTCCAGGGAATCTTCCTAACCCAGGGATTGAATCTGGATCTCCTGCAGTGCAGGCAGATTCTTTACCACCTGAGCCAGCAGGGAAGCTCCAAGACGTTGGCCACCTAATACAAAGAGCTGACTCATTGGAAAAGACCCCGATGATGGGAAAGATAGAAGGCACGAGCAGCAGGGGACAGCAGAGGATGAGACGGTTGGATGGCATCACTGACTCAATGGACTTGAGTTTGAGTAAGCTCCAGGAGATGACAGGACAGGGAAGCCTGGCACACTCTAGTCCATAGGGTTGCAAAGCTGAACACGACTGAGCGACTGAACAAAAACAACAAAGTGGGCTTGCTTATATCATCTTAGGAAGTAGATTCTGCCATTGTCCACATTTTACAGATTAAAAAAAATGAGTTCAGAGAACTGTTCTTTAATGTGAAAATGATCTGATGCTTTAATTGACCTTGAAGTTGTAGCAATAATCTTCCTTGTCAGTTGAATAACTTTTTGTTCTTGGTAAATAAATACTTTTTTTCAAGTCTGATACTTTTGATACTTTTAAAGATTGAGAACTTGACTCCTGCTGCTGCTGCTAAGTCACTGCAGTGGTGTCCAACTCTTTGCGACCCCACGGACTGCAGCCCACCAGGCTCTTCCGTCCATGGGATTCTCCAGGCAAGAGTACTGGAGTGAGTTTCCATTTCCTTCTCTGAGAACTTGGCTAACTGATTTGTAAATTAAAATTTCTCCTCTTTTTAAAAATTTTTCACATTTAGCAATGTTCCTAGCATAATATCTCTCCTCCAGAAACTGGACAGTTCTTGTGCTTTTACTTGCTTTGAATATTTTAAAACAATGCATGCTTTTGCAGTACACTGAGACCTCTGAGAGATAACATGACTTTTTCTTTATGCATATGGAAACAATCAAACAAACTCATCAAAAAAATTCTCTTTACAAGAGAAACTTGAGATTCACACATTTTTCATAAACTCTAAACCATGCTTTGGTCATTTATTTTGTACCATTTCTCCATAAACCTTTTTATCCAATCCATTAATCGTGATTTTTAAAAGTCTTCTCCAAATTACCAATGAGTCTGACTTTATCTTTCGATGATGAGGTGTCCAAAACCCAGTTTATGTTTCAAGAAGTTTTAGTTATCCAATAAAAATGAAATACCTATCACTTAACCCATTGCTTTAATCCATGCTATGACAGTTCTAATGACACCCTTTAAAAGAGTTAAGTGTCTTTCTATTTCATTTCCAGATAAAAATGAATCATAGAGATTAGCAATAAGGTGTATGATAGAGATTTTGAGAGCTCCTCATATTCTAAAACAAAACTTGAAAAAATATGTGGATTTACCTTATGGTCATGACCACCAACATTCTTTATGAGTTTCCTTTTGTATTAACATATCCCAAATTTGTTCTCAGTCAACACCTTATCTCTGAAATACCTGATGTTTCTTCTGTTTTATGATCCATTCATCTTCCAAAGCCCCAAGAGACCCAAAGCCTTCCCAGATCATTATGTCTTCAGCTTCTAAGGACTTGGCCCTTCATTTTTCACCTCTACTTTTCATCTCAATGCTCTCATCCGTGTACCTTCAGAGCCTTCTTTTCTCCTTCTACCACTATGTCTTTTTTTTGTTTGTTTGTTTAAATAATGACATTTATCGATAGTTTGCGTGGGCGTGCGCTCAGTCGCTTCACTCATGTCTGACTCTGTGCGACCCCATGGCCTTTAGCCCACCAGGCTCCTCTGTCCATGGGATTCTCCAGGCAAGAACACTGGAGTGGGTTGCCATGTCCCCCTTCAGGGGATCTTCCCCACCCAGGGACTGAACCCAGGTCTCTGGGATTGTGAGCACATTCTTTACTGACTGAGCCACCAAGGATGGAACCTGAATCTCAGATCGTCTACCTTGGCAAGTGGGTTCTTTACCACTAGTGCCTTTCTCAGTAAGAAAGTTTACTGAGAGTCTAATGTGTACCAAAGATTGTGTTTTGTTCTTTGCTTGTGTTACTTTTTAAGCTTAACGATAATCTTATGAGGTGGATCATATTATTCTCCCCTTACAAGCTGAGGAAACTTCCAAAGATTGAGTTGTAAGTCAGGCTCCAGTCAGAAAAAGCACACCAATTGTCTTTAAAGAGATAATTCAATATAAGGAATTGTTACTTAGGCATAAAAAGTTATTATGTATGTAACTGAGCATTAAAAAGGAACACTGAGGTGGCAGGGAAGAAGCACCTGCAGGAAGAGGAGCTGAAAATCATTTTTCTGTAAGTGACCAGGCACTGGTGTCTGCGAGCTCAGAGGAAGATTTGGAGGAGGAGCTGGCACCCAAGCCTCTGAAGAATGCTTTCATCCAGCTTGCGCTGATGTCTCTAAAGGTTGAAAAAACTTTGGTCCATGTTCAACTTCTTCTAAACAAACTGCTGCTGCCACAGTGAAGAAACAGCTTTGCTGGTGTGGCAAATAAAAACAGTAAATCCAGCCACAACAAATAGGAAGCAAACTAGGTGAAGAATATCCCTGACCTTTCTTCTAGCTGGTTGGTTTATTCTGCAAACAGCGTCATGTTGGTAGAGACTTTTAGGAAGCCAGGTGACAGAAGTATGGTTTGCAGAATCCCAGTCTCAGCATCACAAAACAGAGTATAGAACAATGACTTTTAAGATGAGAAGCAATAGCTTAATAACTGGTGTGCTCCCCTTGTGCATAGGCTTCCCTGGTAGCTCAGTCATTAAAGAATCCGCCTGCAATGCAGGAGACCTGGGTTCAGTCCCTGGAGGAGGGAATGGCTACCACTCCAGTATTCTGGCCTGGAGAATTCCATCAATAGAGGAGCCTGGCAGGCTACAGTCCATGGGGGTTGCAGAGTCGGACACAACTGAGCAACTAACGCTAACACCTACTCAACCTTTTCAGAAACTAAAACACCCTTCAACCTATATTATTTTTTAACTTTTATATTAGAGTTAAGTACCAGTGTTGTATTAGTTTCAGGTGTACAGCAAAGTGATTCAGTTATACGTGTATCTATTCTTTTTCAGATTATTTTCCTTTGTAGGTTATTGAAGAATACAGAGCAGAGCTCCCCGCCACTATAAACCATTAGTTCATTCACTAAGTCTGGGAGTCTGTTTCCATCTTGTAAACAAGTTCATTCACATCACTTTTTAAAAGATTCTGCATATTTAAACTTCAATAAACAATAATAGTAACTTTAGATTCCAAGCAACGTGATGCAACAATTTTTTGGTTCACAACTTCTTTTCAAAGTGCAAGTGGTCATTGTATTCATCTCTGGAAAACAGTTGCACACTATTTACCTTAGGGCTCTGTTACTTTACGTGGGATTCAACCATCATCCCGTTGTTACATTTCTTATGCTGTGAACTGGTGTCTTGGTGAGAAATAATTTTATAAAGAATATCCTGACAGTGAGTATTGCATTGTAGAAATCCATGGATACAGGACTGGCAGAACCTTCATGGGCAAGACCATCTTTAGATTGCATGTCCACTCCAGTGAGGACATCAGGAAACAAGTGCCACACTCGCAGGCTTTGTGATTGCCACCGACAGAACACTCCCCATTCATCGGCTTTTCTCTCTCCTGACAGCTTTCCCACAACCAAGCTCATGGGTTTGATGCTCATAACCAACCCGAGTTATGCTCCCTCCCAGTCCCACTCCATATTAAGAGTTATTATCAATTTTTAAATTACTTTGATTTCATAATATTTCCAATTTTAATAATGAAAATATTTTATCTTCATAATAATAAAAATATAAATTCTACTTTTAAAATACTATAAGTTAATGCAATCAACCCTTATGTTATATATCACATAAAATGACTACCATCCCCAAGAAAACCAACTTTTGGTTATATATTGAACGATAAACAGCCCAAAAGGATCAAAGTATATCAAAGTATCAGATCTATTATTTTACATTGTGCGATTATCAATTGAAAAGCAAATTTTTTTACCATCTATTGTATGTCTGCCATGGAGCTAGTGTTTAGGATTCAAAGATACCTTTGCTTTCTGGTGGCTTGGTCTATGGCAAAAGGCAGGCAAACTGACTAAAATGTTCAGTTTAGTTCAGTCACTCAGTCGTGTCCGACCCTTTGCGACCCCATGGACTGCAGCACGCCAGGCCTCTCTGTCCATCACCAACTCCTGGAGTTTACCCAAACTCCGCTCCATTAAGTCAATGATGCCATCCAACCATCTCATCCTCTGTCGTTCCCTTCTCCTCCTGCCCTCAATCTTTCCTGGCATCAGGGTCTTTTCAAAGAAGTCAGCTCTTCACATCAGGTGGCCAAAGTATTGGAGCTTCAGCTTCAGCATCAGTCCTTCCAATGAACACCCAGGACTGATCTCCTTTAGGATGGACTTGTTGAATCTCCTTGCAGTCCAAGGGACTCTCAAGAGTCTTCTCCAACACCAAAGCTCAAAAGCATCAATTCTTCAGCACTCAACTTTCTTTGTAGTCCAACCTTCACATCCATACATGACTACTGGAAAAACTATAGCCTTGACTAGACAGACCTTTGTTGGCAAAGTAATGTCTCTGCTTTTTAATATGCTGTCTAGGTTGGTCATAACTTTCCTTCCAAGGGGGAAGCGTCTTTTAATTTTGTGGCTGCAGTCATGACTAAAGTGTTATGAGTACATTATTACAAGTACACCATGAGCATTCTTGCATGTGTGCATATGCTCAGTCATGTCTGACACTTTGTGACCTTGCGGACTGTAGCCTACCATGCTCTTTTGCCCATGGGATTCTGATGGCAAGAATACTGGAGTGGGTTGCCATGCCTTCCTCCAGGGGATCTTCCAGACCCAGGGTTGAACTTGCATCTCCTGTGGGTCCTGTGTTGCAGGAGTATTCTTTACCACTGAGCCCCCGAGGAAGCCCCATGAGTGTTTTTAGAGGAATGTTGATAAAGAGGTGTGTAAGGGGGAACACAGATCCTGACCTTGAATCTGATATGAATGTATAATAAGTTTCTGAATATATTATTAAACAAATTGAACAGTGTTTTAAAAGTCAATAAAATATTATTCAATACACTTACTGAAAATTCATTCTTGCCTCTCTCATATAACATTTTTCTTGCTTTCTTGTGCCATCAAGCAACCACCAACACCAGGCTCTATCATAATATTTCATCTAGGAAAGTGAAAGTGCCAGTCACTCAGTCATATCTGACTCTTTGCGACCCCATGGACTATAATCTGCCAGGCTCCTCTTTCCATGAAATTATGTAGACAAGAATACAGTAGTGGATAGCCATTCCCTTCTCCAAGGGATTTTCCCAACCCAGGGATTGAACCCAGGTCTCCTGAATTGAAGGCAGATTCTTCACCATCTGAGCCACCAAGGAAGCCCAGGATAAATCCTAGTGAATCTCTATTTTGAGCCTAAGACTGTGTTATTTATGATGACGAACACATGAATGCATAAGAAAACAGTTACATTCTCAAAATTTCCATCTGAGGATAAAAGAAAAGTATATCTGCTTGGTGAGAAAAGAAAAAAGAAAGAAAGAAAAAAACAAACAAACAAAGAATCTAAGCTAAGGTAGAATCATGCAGAAAAACTGTAGTTTGGCCACAATATTATAAAGTTTGATTTAATTCCTCCTTGAGTTTAAATTCATGTTTTCATTTCCCTATGGAAATAGAGTAATCTTAATTTTTGATGTTCATTTTGAGAACTAAATGGAAAATATCCACATGATGTTAGTATTCAAAAACAATTTGATGACGCTTCCAATTGCTAGGTATTTTATCATATTTAAAGCCTAATAGATATCTTATTTCACTAAGACCTTGGAGGTGGGAGGGGGGGATCGGGATGGGGAATGCGTGTAACTCTATGGCTGATTCATATCAATGTATGACAAAACCCACTGAAATGTTGTGAAGTAATTAGCCTCCAACTAATAAAAAATAAATTAATTAATTAATTAAAAAATCATTTAATGATTTACTAATTAATATACTTTTTATGCTGGTCTTTATAGTATCCTAAGGCTTTGATACAAATCCCTTAATATTTAAAATGCTGTTGTTGTTTAGTCTGTAAGTTGTCTTATCTCTTGTGACCCCTTGGCCCACCAGGCTTCTCTTCCCTGGGATTTCCCAGGCAAGAGGACCGGATGGGTTTCCATTTCCTTCTCCAGGGGATCTTCCCAACCCAGGGATCAAACCAGCAACATCCTGTACTGGCAGGTGAATTCTCTAACTGCTTAGCTACCAGGCTGTTAAACTGGCTTAATGAAAATTAACAGTGGTTAACAGAGATGGTTGGATGGCATCACCGACTCAATGGACATGAGTTTGAGTAAACTCTGGGAGTTGATGATGGGCAGGGAGACCTGGCATGCTGCAGTTCATGGGGTCGCAAAGAGTTGGACATGACTGAGTGACTGAACTGAACTGAACTGATCAGTGATATATTATATTTTTAAAGTATTAGCACCTTGAGGTTTCCCTTATTGATATTTAAATGCTTAAGTAAGTAGTTGAATGTATTCTGTATTTTTCATTCTCCTCATCAGTCTTCTCTTAATTCTTTTGAAGAGATACTAAATAAACACCATGTATTCCCCAACACAGTGATGGAAAGCCAATATCTAATCTATGATGTACTAGTATACAGTTTTTGGCAGGGTTGTTAATTTATATAACCCTCAGTTTCTTCATCCGTAAAATGGTAAAAAGTAATAGATCTTTTTTTATTTTAAACTTTTTATTTTGTATTGTTGTACAGCCAATTGAAGTATATTCAGTTAACAACGTTGTGACAGTTTCAGGAGAATAGCTAAGGGACTTAGCCACACATATACATGTATCCATTCCCCCCTCAAACTTCCCTCCCATCCAACCTGCCACGTAACATTGAGCAGAGTCCCACATGCTATACAGTAGGCCCTTGTTGGTTATCCAGCTTAAACATAGCAGTGAGTACACAGATATTTTGTAAGTTACTGTATTATATGAGTAACACACACAAAATATTTTGCACTCTGACTGGAAAATAGTAATAGCCACCCAATACATGTCAGTTTCTTAATTTATTATGATGATTATTTTTGGTTGATTTTGCTATTACAATTAGAGTAAAACAAGTCATGCCATGCTCAAATCCCCAGGGTTTAGGATAAAGCAGAAAGAATAAATGATTTATAAAGTATAGTAATAAAGAAGTAGCATGAACATGGAATTACGCATCACACTGCCTTTGTTTCTCCTGGATAAGTAACAATCATGTGCCCTCTGCTAGGTTAGAATTACTGCCAACTAAATTATAGTTGGCAGAGAGCTACAGCTGCATTTATTCATATCAGAGAGAAAATGCCAAGTGTCCATGAAATAGACCTACAGAGGAGAACAACCCAAAGACTTTTCTTTCTACTTTCTTTAAATCTCGTTCTTCCCTACCTTCCGCTTCTTTTAACTTGGGATATGTTCCTTTATTTGATATATAAACCTGTATATATATATAAACACATATATTTAGTATTTTATATTAATCTTTCAAATTAAAGTTTTCTTACTTTAGAAATTGGTACCACTGTGAGGAGAGAAAAGTATTTCTTTTAATACACTGAAACAGAGTAGTCATTGGAGAAGGCAATGGCAGCCCACTCCAACACTCTTGCCTGGAAAATCCCATGGACGGAGGAGCCTGGTAGGCTGCAGTCCAAGGGGTCGCTAAGAGTTGGACATGACTGAGCGACTTCACTTTCACTTTTCACTTTCATGCATTGGAGAAGGAAATGGCAACCCACTCCACTGTTCTTGCCTGGAGAATCCCAGGGACGGAGGAGCCCTCTATGGGGTCGCGCAGAGTCGGACATGACTGAAGTGACTTAGCAGCAGAGTAGTAATTGATTAATACAGAAGCCTCTGCTGAGTAATTTTAACTCTTAAGTCACTACCACAAGCATTTATATTATAAATCTACTTTAAGGGAGATGCCAACGACAGGACTAGAACACATTGCATCATCTTATACAAAATGTTCACATTTTTTTAAGAGTTGTTATGTGCGTCCTAAGTTGCTTCAGTCACGTCCAGCTCTTTGCAACCCTATGGACTGTGTTCTGCCAGGCTCCTCTGTCCATGAGATTCTTCAGGCAAAATACTGGGGTGGGTTTCTATGCTCTCCTCCCGGGTATCTTCCAAACCTAGAAACGGAACCCGCCATCTCTTATGTCTCCTGCAGTATAAGTAGAAGACTACTCTTATCACCACCTGGGAAGCCCAAGGAATCTTTAAGGATTTTTAACTGTAAGAAAGCTTTTTTCTTCAACATGTCTCCCAAGGGCAGCTTGCATAATCCTGGGCACATAAAACAGCCTCAATAAAAACATGTTAATTAGTTGACTTCACTGATTTCTAAGTAGACAATTTCTTCCATTTGTCTATGACATTTATTCCAAATAAATGTTTCATCTTTTATAAATCTTGGACTCCTCAGTTTAAGAAAAAAATATATTACTTAATAAAAACATGACAAAATATCTAAATTAATACTCAAAATCAGGTGAACAAATGCTTCAACCACATATAATTTCAATTTGCTTCAACCATAACCTGTGTAAACCTACATATATTTGTATTCATATGATCTTCCTTTTTTCATGGATAAAAGTTTAAGCTTCTTTCACAGGTCAGTCCTTCATAGTCCATGGAATTCTCCAGGCTAGAACACTGGAGTGGGAGGCCTTTCCCTTCTCCAGGGGATCTTCCCAACCCAGGGATCAAACCCAGGTCTCCCGCATTGCAGGCAGATTCTTTACCAGCTGAGTCACAAGGGAAGCCCTTCTAAGTCATCCGTTGACATGAAAAGAGCAGCAGAAAATCTGAGTTTTACCTCATGACTCAAGTAGCCCAGCTGAGGTCCCACAGAGGAACACTTTGCTTTCTTATTTCAGCTCTCACACTGTAAACAAATATCCTTTCTTCAATTTACTTAGTACCACATTTTCTGCTTCTTGTGTCTCATGTTAGTGACTTCACTATTTAAAGTGGCCTAAGCCTAGCATTGCAGTGCTGTCTAGTTTTCCTAAATGCAAGGAGGCCATAATATATCTTATGAAAATAATAGATAAACTTCATTCAGGCATGAGTTATACGGGTGATGGCTATATATTCAATATTAATGAGCCAACAATATACATTAATTAAGGTGTCTTTAAACAGAAGCATGCTTACTACAAGGTTGTGTATTGATTAGCTGATGAAAAATGTGACCAGAGGCTCACAGGAACCTAACAGGTATTTCTTTTAAGAGAAATTATTCAGTATTCTCTAATTCAGTGTTTCTGGATATTTTATTGAATAAGACTACTGAGAAGAATAAGAAACTTAGCAATATTATAAAAATTAAATAAACTTTTAAAAAGCAATAAGTAAGAATCAAAAGCTGGAAGCAAGATTGCCAGGAGAAATATCAATAACCTCAGATATGCAGATGACACCACCCTTATGGCAGAAAGTGAAGAAGAACTAAAGAGCCTCTTGATGAAAGTGAAAGAGAAGAGTGAAAAAGTTGGTTTAAAGCTCAACATTCAGAAAACTAAGATCATGGCATCTGGTCCCATCACTTCATGACAAATAGATGGGGAAACAGTGGAAACAGTGGCTGACTTTATTTTCTCAGGCTCCAAAATCACTGCAGATGGTGACTGCAGCCATGAAATTAAAAGATGCTCACTCCTTGGAAGGAAAGTTATGACCAACCTAGACAGCATATTAAAAAGCAGAGACATTACTTTGCCAACAAAGGTCTGTCTAGTCAAGGCTATAGTTTTTCCAGTGGTCATGTATGGATGTGAGAGTTGGACTATAAAGAAAGCTGAGTGCTGAAGAAATGATGCTTTTGAACTGTGGTGTCAGAGAAGATTCTTGAGAGTCCCTTGGACTGCAAGGAGATTCAACAAGTCCATCCTAAAGGAAATCAGTCCTGGCTGTTCATTGGAAGGACTGATATTGAAGTTGAAACTCCAATACTTTGGCCACCTGATGTGAAGAGCTGACTCATTGGAAAAGACCCTGATGCTGGGAAAGATTGAGGGCAGGAGGAGAAGGGAATGACAGAGGATGAGATGGTTGGATGGCATCACTGACTCAATGGACATGGGTTTGGGTAAACTCCAGGAGTTGGTGATGGACAGGGAGGCCTGGCATGCTGTGCTCCATGGGGTTGCAAAGAGTCAGACACAACTGAGAGACTGAACTGAACTGAAAAATCAAAAGAAAAGTTAGACAAATGAACCCAACTTGTATTCATTTGGTAGCATAGCTACACACAGAGAAATATTCCACATAACTTTTAAATTCAATTATTTGACAGTATATTCCTTAAGGACACTGGGAATGCAAATATATCCTAAACTACTTTTGCTAAGTGTATCTTTTAGGGTAGTATTTTTACTTTTACTCTAAGCCTACTATGTGTGTGCACAAATGTGCATGTGCACACTTATGCAGTGGGAAATAGCAAATAATTATGTTGATATCATTAAAAGTCAATTTTTTAGGTGCTTTTGTCATTTGTTTAGTCTCTATGTTGTGTCTGATTCTGCGAGTGTGGTTTAAAGGAGATAAAGTAAAAAATCAATGGCTTTAAGTAAAACTTCTGTAGTCTCAATTTGAAATAAAAATATCAGTAGGACTTAGGTTACATTTTTAACTTTTAAAGATTTATATATATTTTTTGGTTCTGTTTACTGAAAAATCTTAGAAATGATGAAAAATCCAATAGTAGTAACATGTCCTGATTCTGTATTGTGCCCTTTGAATATTATTTCCAATTGAAAAGAATGAGATTTCTATGGAGAAATTTCTAATTCCAGATCTCCAGTAGGAATTATACCTGATAAGCTTGGATTATGCTGGAAAAAGTAGAAGTTATGCAAGTTTTCTGTTAAAATGTTTTTAAATCCCTAAACTCATAATGATTCAAACAAATATATAAATCTTATTGATCACCTTCATAGGATACTTAGGAATCAATAAAAAGAAAGATTTAAACTTTTTTCTGTACCTTTGTTTAATCAGAAGTTGCAGAAAGCAAGGATCTTTTCTTAAAAGTATTCTAGCCAAAAATGAAGAACAAATCTGAATTGTCAGATTAATGTATCTGGTAGATACAATTAATGACTAATAATATTACAAAAAGACTAACACTGGTTATCACCTGATGGTTATAAATCACACTAGCTATGAAACAGCCTAACCAAAAAAAAAAAAAAGCAAAAACTCAATCTGTATCTATCAATTTACAGGATATGTAAAAAATGAACTTCAGTCAGAAAAATAAAAGGAAAAGAAAGATTGAAAGAGAGAGACAAAAAGTAGAATACTGCAAGCTTAGCTCAAAAGAGACTTAACAGGAATATCAATAAGTAGCAATGTATACATTTTCTTGGATACTTATTGAAATAAAAACACTGTTAAACAAATTATAAATTATTGAGACAAATGTGAACACCATATTTGATGATTTTATTTTTAATTTACTGGTATTATGTAAGTTTAGTGACATTGATAATTGTATGATCTTGTGATTAAAGATTTAAGGAGTCCTTATATTTTAGAAATATATATCAAAGTAAATATTTACATATGGGTGATGAGATATCTGAAGTTTGCTTCAAAGCAATTCATGGAAAGTGTGTGTTGAACAAGGTAACATAACTTGGCTGTGTGCTCAAGTTGTAGATGTTGAATGATGAGTAAATCTGATTCATTGTTGTTATTTTTAACATTTGCATCATGCCTTTAGAAGTTCAAAGAATAGACATAAAATATGAGTTTTATTTTTGAAATATCTTTTCTCCCCAAACACTCATATAATCTGTCAGCTAATCCTTGTCCACTTTACTTTCAAAGTGTTCCAAAAGCTCTCCATTTCTACCAAACTTGATCAGTGGTACCAGACCAAACTTCCATCATCGCTTGCCTGGGCTTCCTCCAGGGCCTTGCTAGCTTCCCTGCTCTTGTTCCCCAAGAGCCTGTTCTCAATCCAGGAATCTAAAAATGTAAGGCTTATCAGGCAGCCTACTGCTTGAAACTCCTAAGGAAATTTTATAACAGTTGGAATAAACTTTTCAATATAACCCTCAATGATCCTGTCCTGGACTATCTCTTCCACCTCAATTCTTACCATCCTTTTCACACCCTTCACTTCAACCAGGTTCTAATTCTCAAGCATCTGTGGCATGCTACAGTCTCTAGGCTTTGCATTTATTCTCCTCCCCTCTCTGGAGTACCATTCATCTCTTTTTTGTATGATTTGCCCCCTTGTGCCAGTCAGTTCTCAGTTAACATGTCACATTCTCAAAGATGACTTCCTGACTACCTGATCTAAAATAATAGATTTATATTACAAACTCTAACCACTTAATATACTTATATTTTTTGTAGCACATTTTGCTGTAACACGTTTATTTGTGAGCAAGATCTTTGTTTTGTTTAGCACTGCCTCCTGACATCTAGATTGTCATCTCCTCAACAAATATTTGTTGAATAAGTGAAAGAATGTATGATTTTCAATTGATTAAAAGCCTATTAAGAACTTGCTTAAGTCTGTATTATATAGCTATCAGACCATTTGATATTTTAAAAAATTATCCCATTTAATCTACATATGAACTCTTGTGGATTTACTCTATAATTATCACCTTTCATAAATAAAAATACTGAAGACCATGGAATTTAAAGAAGCTCACATTCACATAGTTTAAAAAACCAGTTCAGCACACAGTCAAACCTATGTCTGTGTAATTCTGAACCATTTGATCTTTTTTCTATATCATTCTACCACATAAAAAGCACACCAGCTAGGTGCAGGCCTTCTGAAATAAATAAATCAACTCTTTGTTATTATAAATACTAACACCAAGTTTTCTGATCAAAAGGAACAAGTAAGCCTGGCTCTACCCCATTAGATATTTGTCTGTTTATTCACCACCACTGAAGTATTCTTTTAAAGCTGGTCTCTTTGGAGGCTGTAAATCTCTGTTTGATATGTTCCCTCTGTAAGCCCACAAAAGAAACCAGCATTTACTTGATCCGAAATAATGAAAGTGCAGAAAAATCAATAATGGGAAAGAATAGTTGCCCTCAGATTATGTTTTCCAGAAATAACAGCAATGAAAAGGAAAAAGACATGGCCCACTAAGATGCCACTACTTCATATCAACCTGGCATTGCTTGAATTTCCTCTCTATGTAAAATTGGCCTATTTCAGCATTAACTTGCTGTAAAATGTATCCAAGTTTCACATATACCTGTCTTTGATGTTATAAGATCTATGGGAACAAGGCATAGAAATTTGGAGTCCTGGGTTCCAGTCCTAGATAGATATTTTTGAACTTTCTGAGCAATGATGTTAAGTCTATTTAGCTGTAAATTAAATAAAGGGCCAAGGTAAAGTTCAAAGAACTAGAAAGGCCTGAGAATGAAGCAGAATATAGAGTTGGGAAAAGGAAGAAAGCCTAATAAGTAATTCAGAATTTTATGCTTTGACATGTTTCGTATAATTTCATCTTCACAATAACCCTTCCAAATAGTCATACTTAGCCCCAAACTATATGCAAGGAATAATAAAAAGTGGATAATTTCATCCTACAACTGGGAATTTTATTGTCCATCACTTATTCATTTCAGATAGTCTGTGTATGATTGTGGGTGAAACTTTATACTGCACAACTGTAAGGATTAAAGAACAACACTGTTGCTTTTGTTTTCATTCTGAAGACTATGTTTTGGTACGGTTTGAGTCCTCTATATGCAGATGCTAAGATAGAATGAGTTGCACCCGCACATGATTGATGGGAGGACATGTCTTTGAAAGATAAATGGCAGCTGGAGCAGATTTAGGCATGGTAAATCTCCCATAAATCTCCCTAGAGCAATCCAGACCTGACGCTTGTGAAAGCAGAAAGGAAGGAGGACTGATTGGATCCAAAGAGTCCCAACTGAAGTGCATCTCTGGGAAAGTCGCAGCCCCACGGGAAGTTCCAGAGCAGAGAGTAGAGGAGCCCTGCTTCAGGCAGAAAGGGGCTTGTAATATCACCCCCACCTTGTTGTTTATCAGAATGAGTGAAGAGCTTGAGGGAGCATCAGTGTGAATACTGATGCAGGACCAAATGTGCAGTGATTGGGGATTGCCAGTTAACTACGTTCCTTATAGCAAGTCCTCTTTAAGGGAATCTGATGGGTGTACCTCCAGAGCCACTAGAGGTCTCAATAAACATATTAACATCCAAGTTCTAAAAGTAACTATGACACTAACATAGAGTTTGGATTTCAATTCATTGTTCTCCACACTCTACATTATTTTGTTCATAGTCATGACTTTAAATATTAAATATAATAATGAGTTAATCCGGACCACAGAATCAGATCTCGGTTACAAATTTGGTAAGAAAGAGCAATCAGACTAGGTTTAAAAATTGCTTTCATGTTTTATTATTGAATCATATAAAAAGTAAAAATAATATATATAAGACAAATCCAAAAATGGACAGATTTGTCATTTTCACTATTCCCTAGATCCAGAATATTGAGAAAGCTCAATTATTTTAGCCGCTAACATAGAGGAGATCAAAACTGAGCTTGCTGCCACTGGGTCATTAGGTTAGGATAAAGGTCTTGTTAACACAAATACAAAGAAACTTTTAGTCTTCTATATTCATATACTTCTGCCCCCTATTGTATACTGCTTCATTAGGTTTACAGTATGGCTAACCCTGGCCTATCAAAGATTATAGCACCTGTATCTGTTTTTCTAGGTCTCTCTTGTAAGAATAGACTTCTAAACTGTCTATCTACAGGATAAATTCCCATATCCAGGCTTTTCATATGAAACTGAACTCATCACCTTTCCCTACAATTTTTTCTTCCTGTATTATCAGTCTCAGTGGCACTATTATCCATGCAGTCTGATAAAATGTATACATTAATTTTAGTTTTTTCTAAAATGGAAGAACTCTAACAGCAAATTAGAAAATGCTTAGAGTATCATGAATCAAGGCATATAATTCTTTGCTCTTTATATTCTTGTGGCTTACATGAATAACTGCATATTTCATGATAATAGTTATATGGTAAATATCCAGTGTTTTTGAAAATGTTTACAAATGTTGTACCTCAAATTAATTAACACTGTCTTACATATCAGGGCTTATCTGATAACTCAGTTGGTAAAGGATCCGCCTGCAATGCAGGAGATCCGGGTTCAGTTCCTGGGTCAAGAAGATGAGCTGGAGAAGGGATAGGCTACCCACTGCAGTATTCTTGGGTTTCCCTTGTGGCTCAGTTGGTAAAGAATCCACCTGCAATGCTGGAGACCTGGGTTTGATCCCTGGGTTGGGAAGATCCCTGGGAGAAGGGAAAGGATACTCACTCCAGTCTTACACAATTTTTCTACTTTGCCACTCATATTTGCAGCTCAGACTTTCCTTGATTCATGCTATTATCTTTAAAGTGTTAGTCACTCAGTCCAGTCATGTCCAACTCTTTGTGACTCCATGTGATACAGCCCACCAGGCTCCTGTGTCCATGAAATTCTCCAGGAAGAACACTGGAGTGGGTAGCCATTTCCTTCTCCAGGAGATTTTCCCAATCAAGGTGTCAAACCCAGGTCTCCTGAGTTGCAGGCAGATTCTTTACCATCTGAGCTACCAGGGAAGCCCTTTATCTTTAAGGGAGGCAGTATTTAACACATATGTAGGTGATAGGACAGAATAAAAGAATAAAGACACACAAGTTTCTCAATAAGATTGAAAAGGAAACTAAAACAAACAAGATGGCATTTATGGGATAAATATGACATTGTTCTCCTTGGTACGAAAGCAATGTCTTACATGGGGAGGGAAACGGGCATTCTTGCAGTATGATACCAATGCGTCTTATATGTCTTCTCTGTGCCTGGCACTGTGTTATGTTTTATATATATAAATTATTTTAAGTACACTCCTAAAACCCTATGTGGTAGTTTCAACATCATGTCTGTTTTACAGATTAAGAAATGGAGACAAAGAGATGAACATTAACTTGCCAAGTTTACACTCAGAAAGAGTTGGAGCTAGGATTAAATGTATGTCATTTGACTCAGGGCCTCAAATCCTGTGGACTCTGACAGTTGAGTTTTAGTTATGTTACAGCTGCCCCCAAAACAAATGAGATGATAGGCTACATTACAGGAGGAAATGAAGTGATGAGGACACAGCTTCTGAGCGGTTAGGTGACTTGTCCACATGCTGACCCAGTCGCATGTAGCTCAGGCAGGGTTGATGCTAGGGTGCAGCATCGTTCTAATCATTCTAAATACGCTGCCCCCAGTACTGTGCCACATCCAACGTGACTGGCATCTATTCGGGGTCTTTTCCATATTATAAGGTTCTCAAATGAATCAGAGACTCCAGGGGAATAGTTTACAGGATTCGTGTAGAATTAATATTCCAGCTCTGCTTCAGGCTGATTGGAGATCTTTCCTCTGCAAAGTTGGATAGAAAGTTTGAATAATATCCCGTCAGAGCCCCTGCGTAGGTGAAGAGCTATAGGAAATGGTTCATTATCAGAGGACTTCTTATTAGCACAGGTTTGTAATGTTACATCAAAAATGCATAATTCATTTAACCTATGGTAAAAATCAGTCCTATATAAATACTGGGAAATTCCATGGACAGAAGGGCCTGGCAAGTTAGTCTCACAAGAGAATTGAATATCTTTTATGTGATTATTTTAAAACCAGGTATTCTTTTTAATGAATTGTCTTTAAAATATTTTGGCCATTTTTTTATATTAATTTTTGAGAGATTTTAAATATATTCTGGATAAAATCCTTTGTCAAATTTGTAATTTGTAAATATTTTATTTCTCATTTTCTTTATGCTGTACTTTAGGAGATTTTTTAAATTCAATAGAGTTCAATTTATCTTTTTTATTTGTTTTTGTGGATCATGCTTTTAATTTTGTATTTAAACTCGGTTTGCTAGATTTGGTATCATTAAGATTACTTCCTATATTTTTCTTAGTGTTTTACAATTTACATTTATGTCTATGGATATTTTGCATTAATTTTTGTTTATGATATGAGATATTAATATAGCTCCATTTTTATATAAATGTCCAATTGTCCATTCATCATTTCTTGATAATACTGCCCATTCTACCTTGATTTTCTTTGCCTGTTTGTCAAAAATAAATTGATCATATTTGAAGTTCTATTTCAGAAGTCTGTATTTTGGTTGATTGGTATGTGTGTCCGTCTTTTGACCAATACCACACTGTCTAGTCATTGCTGTAGTTTATAATGTGTTAATGTCAGGTAGTATGGGTTCTCCAACTTGATTCTGATATTTTTTATGAGCTTTTCACATAAATTGTGGAATCAGCTTATTTATCTGTACAAGGAATCCTGCTAGGATTTTGATTGGAATTGAATTAAATCTATAGATCATTTGGGGAGGATTAATATTACATCTTTCTCTTAACAGAGTATCACTCCTCTCCATTTATTTAGATTTTCTTTTATTTCTTTCATGAATATTTTGTGTTTTCAGCATGCAAATCTTGCACATTTTTGTTAGATTAATACCTAAATATTTCACTTGGATGGGGAGGATTTTGTAATATGTACTTTTTTCTAGTTTTTGGTTTCTAATTTTTCAACCCCAGTGTAGAGTTCTTTTATTGAGGTATGGCTGATTAAATTAAAAGACACTTTCTCCTTGGAAGAAAAGTTATAACCAACCTCGACAGCTTATTTTTTAATAAGAGACATTATTTTGGCAGAGACATTACTTTGCCGACAAAGGTTTGTCTAGTCAAAGCTATGGTTTTTCCAGTAGTCATGTATGAATGTGAGAGTTGGACTATAAAGAAAGCTGAGGGCCAAAGAATTGATGCTTTTGAGCTGTCGTGTTGGAGAAGACTCTTGAGAGTCCCTTGAACTGTGAGGAGATCCAACCAGTCCATCCTAAAAGACATCAGTCCTGAATATTCTTTGGACGGACTGAAACTGAAGTTGAAACTCCAATACTTTGGCCACCTGATGCAAAGAACTGACTCATTTGAAAAGACCCTGATGCTGGGAAAGATTGAAGGCAGGAGGAGAAGGGGATGACAGAGGATGAGATGGTTGGATGGCATCACTGACTCAACAGACATGAGTTTGAGTAAACTCTGGGAGTTGGTGATGAAACAGGGAAGCCTGGCATGCTGCGGTCCATGGGGTCGCAAACAGTCAGACACAACTGAGTGACTGAACTGAACTCATAGCTGATTTACCATTTTATATGTTTTGGGTACATAGCATAGTGATTCACAATTTGTTGTTCATTTTTGTTATATTTAGTAGTTTTATTTTTTAATTCCACACGTCAATGATAACATACAGTATTTGTCTTTCTTTGTCTGATTTACTTCACTAAGCTTAATACCCTTCAATCCCAAGTTGTTGCGAATAACATTTCATTCTTTTTTATGGATGAATAGTATTCCACTATGTATATGTATGTGTGTGTGTGTGTGTATATATACATATATATACATGCATATATATATGTATTTATCATTTTCTGATGTACTTTCTCACTCGATAATTTTCTTTATTCCAAAATTTGCTTTTTTTGATGTTAATAAAGACCTAAGCATTTTTTTTAACTGCTATTGGCATAGTATTTTCTTTAGCATCCTTTTATTTATATCATTATGATTCCAGTTTATTTCTGATAGTACATAGAAGGATATTTTTAAAAATCAGAAGAATTCTTAGATTTTATTTGATATATTTAGACCATTTACCTATAATGTTATTATCTATAGGTTGAATTTAGGTCTACAATTTCATTAGTGTTTTTTGTCTATTTTGTTTTTGTTCCTGTGACTTCTCTTCCCTGCATTTTTAAAGTTGAGTTGTTTTTTAGAATTTTATTTTAATCTGCCTATTGTCTTCAAGAAAAAAGTGTTGGGACTTCCCTGGAGGTCCATTGGTTAAGATTCTATGCTTCCATTGCAGAGAGCACATGTTTGATCCCTGGTTGGTAACTAAGATCCTGTATGCCACTCAACATAGCCAAAAAAAGAAAAGAAATGTTGCTGATCTAGTGATTACAACATGCATACAAATCTTTACCCAAACTACTTAGAATTATTGTGTTTAGCACTTCAGGTAAAATAAATAAACCCTATGACTAAATGTGGTGCTAGTGGTAAAGAGCCTGCCTGCCAATGCAGGAGATATAAGAGATGTGGGTTCAATTCCTGGGTAGGGAAGATCCTCTGAAGGACGGCATGGCAACCCACTCCAGTATTCTTGCATGGAGAATCCGGTGGACAGAGGAGCCTGGCGGGCTACGGTTCATAGTATCACAAAGAGTCGGACATGACTGAGCAACTAATACTTTTTTTTCATGACTAAATATAAGGATTTACCCTCTTGCCTTTTTGATGTGGCTTTCATGTATATCTGCTTACATTGAAACTCACCTCAGAAAGTGTTATTATAATTTTAGCTTTCAATAGCCATACATAATTTAATAAAATTAGCAGGAAAAACTAGTCTCTTATTTAACTAGATGTTTACATTTTCTTTTGTTCTTCCTTCATTTATGAGAGATCAGGTTTCCTTATGTTAAAATCTCATATAACAATACATTTTTTTACTTAATTCCTAAAAGACAATTTTGCTAAAAATAGGATTTAAATGACATTTGTCTTCTATTAGTGTTAGTGTTTTAAATAATGTTGTTCAAATGTCTTCTGGCTTCCATGATTTCTAGTAGAAAACCTTTGTTTGTTTATATGACATGTGATGATAATTTCTGGGAAAAAAACAATTTTATCCTTGATTTCCAGCAGTCTGATTTTGACATGTCTGGGTGTGGCTTTCTTTAAAATTATCCTGTTGAGCTCACTGAGCTTGCTGGATTATTCAATTTATGTTTTTCACCAAATTTAGGGATTTTTTTTGTCATTACTTCTTCAAATATTTTTGTGCACCAATTTCTTTTTTTCTCATTTTAGGACTCCAAAGAGACTAAGTTTGGATGTTTTGATATTATCAAATAGGTGCCTGAAACTATATTCATTTTCTTAAGCTTTTTATTCTCTCCATTATTCAGGTGGATAATTTCTGTCAATCTACTTCAAGTTCACTGTTCTTTTCTTTGTCATCTCAATTATGCTATTGAATCTCTTCAGTGAATTTTTATCACTACTATTGTATTTTCAGTTATAGGTTTTTTTTACTTGTTTCATTTTATAGCTTTTATTACTTTTCAGAGAAATTCTCTCTTTTCATTCATGTCAAGAATATTTTCTCTCACTTCTCAGAGTATTGTTATTACAGCTGTTTAAAAATCTTTGTCCAAAAAGTCTAACATTTCAGTCTGTCATTGCTGGCATAATATGTGCAAGTTTTTGTTTGTTTGTTTGCTTTCCCTTCTTGAAAGTTGTTTTGGTTTTCCTGGCTCTTTGCACGTATAGTCATTTTGCATTCCATCCAGTTCATTTTATTTCATTTTTATATATATTTTTAACTGGAGGAAAAGAGCTTTACAGTGCCGTGATGGTTGTGCTGTACAACATAACAAATCAGTCATAATTGTGTGTGTGTGTGTATGTATATATATATATCACCTCCCTCTAATTCGATGTTTTGAGACTTTGTACATGAAAAAGAGTGTTTGGATTTTATGGACTACGTTTTTTATTATTTTTTTTAAGAGAGTACTCAGTCTTAGATTCAAATCACAATTCCTGACCTTTACTCTGTGGGCAAGCAATCCCATATTATTTTAGTCTATAGAGACTTTTCAGGGCTATTGTGATCTTTACTTCTTATGTACCTCCTAAGTGTCATTCTGAAATATGGGCATGACTCACTGTAATTCAAATCTCAAAGTCTTTTCTGGCCTCCTTCTAATTTGTATGAAGCATGTGCAGCTTGGTGGGGATTCCAGGACTTCTTACAGTGATTTAAAGCACTCCTTCTCATGATGTATCTTCTCCATGGCCCACTCTTGACTTTCCCTTTTCCAGGTTCCTCTTTCTTAGTGTTGCCTCTAGAAAGCCATTGATTTATCCTCCCCATATTGCCTCGTACACACCATAACTCTTTCCATTTTGTAGCAAAGCACGAAGGAGAATGAGTCTGGAGGATCATTTTTGATGCCCCACAACTTCCACACCTCTGGCCAGTATAGGATAAGGAGGGTCAAAAAGACTTTACCCTTTGTGCCAGTGAGGAAGGAATCCAAAAAAAAAAAAAAAAAAAAAAGCTGCTTTCACAAAATAGGTTTAAAGGAGGCATATAATTCCTAGGCACAGAACAATAGTGCAGTCAGGAGCTAATCCATAGATATGTGGTTTTTAAGTCCTAAAGGAAAATTTCTACATAGAAGTGCTGAAGTAGGGACTTCTCACTTGGGAAAACAGTTTCCTTCCTGGAATGAGAGAATAAGCCAGGAAGAAGCTCAGATGAACAACAATTTTTCAAAGAATGTATAGTGTAGAATATATCATTATAATGTAGAAAATATTGAATGAAGTGAAAGCTGCTTTCAAATTTTGAAAGTGATAAATGCACTATTTGTAGATTCAGTGAAATATATTGAAGCCTTTATTTCTTAGCAAAATGAGACCAATGCTTGTGAGACACAGTGAAGGATTTCCATTGTCCTTTGAAATTATTTTATAAAAACTTGAAATTTTGTGAGAAATTAAGTTGCATTGTAAGATGTTAATTTCCCTATCTTCTTCCTTTTATTTGGCTATGCCATATGGCATGCGGGATCTTAGTTCACTAACCAGGGATCTAACCCAGGCCCCCTGCAGTGGAAGCATGAAGTCCTAACCACTGCATCACCAGGCAAAGGCAATTGATAATTTCCCTATCTTCAGTGTTTCAAGAAGATAGCCCAGCCAAGACTGGACAATCACCCAACAGGAATTATGTGAAGATTTCCACTCTGAGAATAATGTATCAGCAGATAGTAACATTCCTTTTAACTCTGAGAGGCTAGAATGATTTAAACTATCAGAACTAAACCATTTGGAAAAAATTGAATAAGGAAATCTTAAATGCTATTTCTTGATTTTCAAACTTCAAATTTATATTATCAACTGAAAAATTTTCCCACCTAATCCCTTAAATCAAATACATTTAGTATCATCCCCTACAAGCCAACAAAGTTCCATTTGATTCATGAATAATAAATAGTAGAGCACCTAGCAGGCTAAATTTATTTTGAGAAAATAGCTTCCATAATATACAGATAAATGTATTGATGATTAATTAGCTTAAAAACTTCTTTAACATTGCTGATTAAGTAATAGGTGAGTTAACAGAAGAGTCTGCCACTATTTTTAATATATAACTAATATTTTAAAAAGCATATTTATTAACCACTTCTTTTTTACTTGAATTGCAAATAAATAATAATGAGTAATTTGATTTCATTATGTATGCAAGCTGTCCTAATTTCTTAAAATTCAAGACTCTTCAATAAATGCCAGTGCATCTATTTAGTATTCCTATGTTATTAATCTCCACAATATCCCCACAGAATGCACTTATTTTCCTCATGAAGTCTTCCTTTCACCATGATTTATTGGCCATCTAATATTTGCCAGATACTCCAATAGGTATTGGAATATAAATTAAGAACATGGTCAGTATTCTCAAAGAATCTACAATCTAGAACAGATAGATATACAAGTAAGAGTACAATGGTCATGACGATAGGTTTTGGTCATTTCTACCATGTTAATTATGCTGTGCTGAAATATTTTCATGTACTTATTTTATTTGAGGTCTTATTTTGTTTTACTACTATGAGATAGAACTTGCATATCTAAAGTGATTAAAAATTGTAGGCTCCCCACCATAATATTCCCTGATAACTCAGTTGGTAAAGAATCTGCCTGTAATGTAGGAGACCCGGGTTCAATTCCTGGATCAAGAAGATCCCCTGGAGAAGGAAATGGCAACCCACTCCAGTATTCTTGCCTGGAGAATCCCATGGACAGAGAAGCCTGGTGGGGTACAGTCCATGGGGCCGCAAGTGTCGGACATGACTTAGCGACTAAACCTCCAGTTGGGCAGTGACTTAACACCCATGCACATTTGCACCGAGGTGGCTTGTACTGGAGTCAATGGCCACAGGGTCAGTTTCTTGGATCTGCAACCATGGTAGAGGCAGCGGCTTCCTTGACTTTGACTTTGTTCTGTGCCATGGTTTTGGAAGTTTTTCTAAGGGCTTAGTTGAGAGTCCTTTTCTTCATCCTTCCTGAAAATACTGTGATTGCTTCCTAACAGTACTGTAAAAAGTTGACCACACTTCATAAATTCCATTATGCTGAAACTATCTGAACTGATTTTAGTGTCTGTATCCAAAGATTCTGGTTAATATTGAGCATTCAGTCCAGCCCGAGGGCAAAGAAATGGTATAAAGAAGGGACCCTGGAAAAGGTGACTTCTGTAGTGATCCTTGGAGTGAAAAGTCCAAGAAAAGAAGTCATCAGTGCATTGCATGCATGCTCAGTTGCTAAATCATGTCTGACTCTTTGTGACCCGATGGACTGTAGCTCCTCTTTCCATGGGATTTCCCAGGCAAGAATACTGGAGTGCCATTTCCTTCTCCAGGGGATCTTCCCGACCCAGGGATCGAACCCATGTCTCCTGCATTGTCAGGTGAATTCTTTGCCACCAAGCCACCTGGGAAATCTATCATCTGCTCAATACTAGTGTGTAGAAAGTTCAAATGCATCAGAAGTCACATCCACGGTAATCCAAGTAATGGAATATTCACTATTGACAGGGTGTTACCTTGAAGTTTTATTTTTGACACAAAATTCCTTCTTAAAAGATATGCAAAACATCTCCATTTAATTAAAGCTTTATCGGTTGTGCTGGCATCAAAAGACTCAACAATAGAATCTGATCAATATAATTATAGTTTGTCCCCTGTATGATTAAAGGCATGTCCGTTTGACAAAAGCATCTCTAAATTCATGCAATTCCAGATCAAAATGTTTTTTTGTTGCTGTTGTTTTTGTTCTTTCTGGCATGAATTCCCATTATATACTATGTAGATTATCAATAAAATCAATGACTTGCCCTAACAAATGGCACATGTTCACCTGCCTTTAGACACATATTCAAGTTTATTCAATTTTGTTCTCTCTCTCAACCATGATTCCCTGCCACATTTTGCTCTCAGCATTCAACAGCTTACTTTTGTACCCAGTTGCCTTCCCTAACCTCTGTGTATAGCCATCTAATAGAATTCATTATATATAAAAATCCCCCCAACTAATAAAAGTTCCGCTCTTTTCCACATTGTAGAACATGTAGTTCAGAAGTGTAAGTAATTTGCCCAATTGATGCAACATCAAAACCAGAGTGGTCTGCAATACTCCATAGTCCTTATCTTAACTACTTAGTTACATCATCACATTGACACCCAGGGGAAAATAATATGAAGATAATTGTAGGTCCCACAAAGAAGAAGCATTTCCAATGTATGTATTAGTAGCTAATCTTAATCAATCTAGTTCTTCCTTTATAAAAATATTTTCAATCAAAGATATATTATTTCTAAAACAAAACGTGTCTGACCATTAGGCCCAGCAATATGAACAATAGTAACATGAATCTCAACATGAATTTTCCTATTAAAAATAGTTTTATAATTTAAATGCAAAACAGAATGGGAGGAAGTGCCAAGGGAAAGAAAAGCAATTGTTAGGGAGAGGAAAACTAGTTAAGAGAAACAGAATTTTATCTGAAAATATTGCTTACAAATGTTTGAAAATATGAAATGATTGCTTCCTTATTCATCATTTTTATTTTTCAATTCCAGAAGCATTGTTTGGTTTTAAGTAACTTTTTATCATCTTAAATTCAATGAGCATTGATTCATTTTATGATAGCTTAAAAATGGGAGTAATAATGCATTTTAGTGCAACTTCCGGAATAATTTTTCAACATCTACTTTTTTATTCTTTTTTTACTAAATGCAACCAAGTCAAACTCTTCTATTTTCAGGAGAAAACAATATGTATTTATCCTAAGTCTTTTTTAGGGTATTGTTGAGAAAATTTAAGTATTTAGAGTATACTGAGAAAAAAATCACCTTGTTCTTCCATAAAATGCCATTGGGAATCACTGTTAAAGTAGAAGTTATGAACACGCTGGACTAACAATCTGATTCTAATTGTCATGTCTCATGAACGTATGCTTTTTGTCTAATTTACTTATTTTTAATTGGAGGTTAATTGCTTTACAATGTTGTGTTGGTTTCTGCCATACATCAACATGAATCAGTCATAGGTATACATATGCCTACTGCCTATTGAAACTCCCTCCTGCCTTTCACTTCATCCCAGCCCTCTAGGTCGTCAGAGAGCACCAGGATTGAGCTCCTGGCATCGTACAACACTTTCTCGCTAGCTATCTATTTACCATAGGGTAATGTATAGGTTTCAGTGCTACTCTCTAAATTCCTTCCACCCTCTGCTTCCTCCTCTGTGTCCACAAATCTATTCTCTATGTCTGCATCTCTATTGCTGCCCTATGAATAGGTTCACCAGTACCATTTTTCCAAATTCCATATATATGCATTAATATATTTGTTTTCCTCTTTCTGATTTAATTCACTCGTATAACAGGCTCCAGGTTCATCCATCTCAGTAGAACTGACTTAAATTCTTCCCTTTTTATGGTGAGTAATATTCCACTGTGTATATGTACCACAACTTCTTTATCCATTCATCTGTCAATGGACATCTAAGTTGCTTCCATGTTCTGACTATTGTAAATAGTGCTGCAATGAAAATTGGGGTAGATGTGTCTTTTAGAATTGTGGTTTTCTCAGGGTATTTGCCCAGTAGTGGAATTGCTGGGTCGTATGGTACTTTTACACATAATTTTAAAAGAAATCTCCACACTATTCAGAACAGTGACTGTATCAATTTATATTTCCATCAACAGTGCAAAAGGATTGCCTTTTTCCCACACTCTCTCTAGCATTTATTGTTTGTATGTTTTTTGATGATGGGTCCATATAGTCAAAGCTATGGTTTTTCCAGTAGTCATGTATGGATGTGAGAGTTGGACCATAAAAAGGCTGAGCACAAAAGAATTGATGTTTTTGAATTGTAATACTGAAGAAGACTCTTGAGAGGTCCTTGGATTGCAAAGAGATCAAACCAGTCCATCCTAAAGGAAATCAACCCTGAATATTCATTGGAAGGACTGTTGCTGAAACTGATGCTCTAATACTTTGGCCACCTGATATGAAGATCTGACTCACTGGAAAAGACCCTGATGCTGGAAAGGATTGAAGGCAAAAAGAAAGGAGGGCAGCAGAGGGTGAGATGGTTCAATAGCATCATCGACTCAATGGACATGAATTTGAGCAAACTCCGGGAGACAGTGAAAGACAGGGAAGCCTGGCATGCTGCAGTCTGTGGGGTTGCAAAGAGTCAGAAATGACTCAGTTACTGAACAAGAATAACAACAAAACAACATTTTGACTGGTGTGAGATGATACCTCATTGTACTTTTGATTTGCATTATGGGCTTCCCTGATAGCTCAGTTGGTAAAGAATTTGCCTGCAATGTGGGAGACCCCACTTCTATTCCTGGGTTGGAAAGATCCCCTGGAGAAGGAAAAGGCTACCCACTCCAGGGTCCATGGGCTTCCCTTGTGGCTCAGCTGGTAAAGAATCCACTTGCAATGTGGGAGACATGGATTCGATCCCTGGGTTGGGAAGATCTCCTGGAGAAGGGAAAGGCTAACCACACAAGTACTCTGCCCTGGAGAATTCCATGGACAGTCTATGGGGTAGCAAAGAGTCGGACATGACTGAGCAACTTTCACTTTCACTTTTCTATAATAACAATGTTGAGCATATTTTAAGGCGCTCTTTAGTCACCTGTATGTCTTTTTGGAGAAGTATCTGTTTAGGTCTTCTGCCCATATTTTGACTGGGTTGTTTGTTTTTCTGACATTGGCCTGCCTGAGCTACTTGTGTATTTTGGAGATTAATCCTTTGTCAGTTACTTCATTTGCAATTATTTTCTCCCATTCTGAGGATTGTCTTTTCATCTTGTTTATGGTTTCCTTTGCTGTGCAAAAGCTTTTAAGTTTAATTAGATCCCATTTGTTTATTTTTGTTTTTGACTTACATTGCTATAGGAGGTGGGTCATAGAGGGTCTTGTGATTCATGTCAAAGAGCATTCTGCCTATATTTTCCTCTAAGAGTCTTATAGTTTTATACATTTAGGTATGTAACCCACTTTGAGTTTATCTTTGTGTATGAAGTTAGGAAGTGTTCTATCATTCTTTTACATGTAGCTGTCCAGTTTTCCCAGCACCACTTATTGAAGAAACTGTCTTTTCTCCATTGTATTTTCATACCTCCTTTGTCTAAGATAGGAGAAGGCAACGGCACCCCACTCCAGTGCTCTTGCCTGGAAAATCCCATGGACAGAGGAGCCTGGTAGGCTGGAGTCCATAGGGTCTCTGAGTCAGACATGACTGAGTGACTTCACTTTCCCTTTTCACTTTCATGCATTGGAGAAGGAAATGGCAACCCACTCCAGTGTTCTTGCCTGGAGAATCCCAGGGATTGGGGAGCCTAGTGGGCTGCCATCTATGGGGTCACACAGAGTTGGACACAACTGAAGCAACTTAGCAGCAGCAGTTGTCCAAGATAAGGTGCCTATAGGTATGTGAATTTGTCTCAGGGCTTTCTAACTTGTTCCATTGGTCTGTTTCTGTTTTTATACCAGTAATATGCTGTCTTGATGACTATAGCTTTGTAGTATAATCTAAAGTCAAGAAAGTTGGTTCCTTCAACTATGTTATCATAAATGCAAGGCTTTGCTACCTTTTTTTTTTAGAACAAAAAGATGGAAATATTTCTATGTCAGATTTCAGGTTATTATTGGGTTGGACTTACTTATTACTGGAGTCCATGAGGACCTGGTTTGCACTACCTGTGGTTTTGGTTTTCTGCCTCTCTGTAGCAAACAAACACATCTAAAAATTTGGCCTCTTTGGCCAGCTCCTTTACCCCACAGAGCAGCATCAAAGCAGAGACAGTCACTGATTTCTGTATCCTTTAGGCAATTGCTGAGAACTCATCATAGTATATCTTAACACAGAAGCAAATTCTTCTTTGTATGAGATTTTGAATGTATTATAATAGGTATAAATATAAATTTGCTTGATTTTGATCTGCATATTTGTGTTGTTAAAAACAAAAATGGCTCATATATGTTTGAAGATTTACATCTTGAGATAAGAATTAAAATGCAAGAGTATTTCTACTTGTATCATTCAATTACTCTGAGCAACCAAATTTATGAAAAATAAAATCACACCTGGAAGTTCATGATTGCTTAATTTAGAAAAAAGTTATAACCATCCCTACTCATGAGTTGTTTCCTGTGAAGCTGCTCACATTCTGAAACTCTAGCCAGACATCAAATCACATTATGTTGGACTGCCATTTAGATTATTCCTGTACCAAATTACCTCACCTAATTATGAAGATACCATTTCTGTATTATTCTACACAAATGATACTTAATGTGTTTGTGTGGTGAGTCAAAGAAAATCCTGACATGTTCCACTCTATAGATCAAAAGGTTTGAGGGCTCTTGATCTCATAGAGAAAATTATGAGTTATCATTCTTATTTTGTTTTAAATTACAATATTTTTTTAACCATATGTACAGTGCTACCCTTTGTTCATATAGGGAGCCTTCCATGGAAGTTCATGATTGTTTTTCTAAAAAAAATAAATAACTCTATTTGGGTTTAATGATGTGCTGCATTGTTTATAAGACAATTTATGAACTCAAAAGGACTCGTCTCATCACCCTATAGGTAAGTCGTAAGCTGTTTAACAAGACAATGAAATCAAATGATTTTAGGTTAAAGGCATGGGCAGTGTCCAAGCATGTGCAACCTCTGTTGTGTGGGACCACTTTCTCTTCCTAAATATTAGAAAGTGTACTTTACTAAAGATTTGTTTTTAATCCCCTAAGATGCTAATCACATTAGATGCTGTTGAAGTATAGAAGTATTATAAGTGGTTTTCAACTGGAGGGAGCTTGAGGAGCCTTTAGTAACTTCTGTCAGAACAATAGATTTAATAACCTATGAAAGCCCCCAGGGAATAATATAGTTGGGGGGTAGAAAATATATTCCATTATATATACATGAAAGTAAATCAAATACATAAAGGAAACATAAAAATATTAGGGTATTTTTAAAACCAAAAAAAAAATAGGTTTAGAGGTAAAAGACAACATTTGTTCTTAATATTTTCAAGAGACTTTTACTTAACAGTGAGTTTTGAATACAGTCAAAGCTTAGATTTCCCACCAGTTACCACCCCTACTATCTTCTGTCATGATCATAATTAACACCATGAAAAGTGTCATTAAGAAATCTCTGGTGAAATTAAATCTCTAATGGGTGCTCTAAGTATTAAAAGAATTTTTGCTTAACAAAGATGGTACTTCAAGTTTTTCCTTTGGTGAGTTATCTGCTGAACATCGAGTGAGACCAGACAAATGCCTGTCATCACGGTGCAAGAAAGCATCCCAGAGTCGACAACATTGAGGCAATAGTGACACCTAGCAGCAAACATGGTCAGTGTGATGTATCTCACAAAAGACTTTCAAATGCATAGATATAGTTAATTCAAGGTTTCCAGCCTTTTTTTAAAAGGGGACAAGTACAATAAATATTTATCAAATCCCCCCTTAAATAAATGTCATTTATAAAGTAACCAAAAACAAATCATTCTTTATTTTTGCTTCCCAAATTACACCTCATTTTAAGCATTCAAATGAGAGTGTCACAAACGACTTTGATTTTAAGATGCATTTTTACAACAGCTGCTGTTGTATTATTGAATCTATAAGCATTGCAGATTAGCTTTCACATGGTGGATCTTAAAAAATAAAAGCTGCCTCTCTGCTAGCATAGTTGACTAGCTGCTTCTGAAATGTAATTTATTTCACTCACATGCCTTGGGAAAAAGTTTGATACATAGTTCAGAGAAATAAGATGAAATGGGAAGCATCAACTTAAATTTAAGGTAATTTTAAGTGGAAAAAAATAATTTCCTTACTACTAATTGACAGATATTTAAAGCTAATCTAAGAATTTTATTCCATAGCATTAATGTAGCAAGTTTTTTTTTTTTTTTCCTTTACTTTAAGTAAAACTAGAGTTTGAGGCATGTGACTAGCCTACAGACTGGACTGTTTACTTGGTTTTGATTTTGCTTACCTACAGACATTCCTTCTGATTAGTGCTAGAATCTAATTCCAAGTTGCTTTGGTGAAGAAAAAGAAGTTTGAGGAGGATCTCTAAACTTGTGCCATTGTCCACTGGTATTATCTCAATGTCAACAATTTGTGTTACAGAAAAACCAGACCTTGCTGACACTGAAGTTTATGTATTACATTAAAATATTTCTACTAGTTCCTATTATTCCTGAACACTGAGGAAAAAAAGAAAACAGCTTTTCTTGTGTGGCAGTGACCATTAAAGTTTCTGTCTGTCAACATTCCATAGAGATAGTAAAATAAGTTTTATCCTGCAAAAATTCACTAAAGTATGATAAATGAAACTGCCAATACAAGCGAAAGAAAAAAAAAGAAGGCATAAGCAACAAGACAATAAAATTATGGCTTGCTCTTTTTAAAATATCACTTAAGAAGTTTGGGGCTTAAAAAAAAAAAAGAAGTTTGGGGTAAAATAAAAGAAAGTCTCTCCCTTGTGGGTGGCATAATACTATACATAGGAACTCTAAAAACGCCACACACACACACACACACACACACAGAAACTATTAGAATATATGAATTCAGCAAAGTTGCAGAATACAAGATTAATATATAGAAATCTGTTGCATTTTCTGAACCAATTATGAACCATAGAAAAAGAAATTAAGAAAGCAATCCCATGGGACTATTAACCAAGGGAATATTAACCATGGGAATATTAACCAAGAAGATGAAAGACCTGTGATCTGAAACTATAAGACATTGATGAAAGAAATTGATGATGACACAATAAATGGAAGCACATAGAATGCTCAAGGATTGGGAGAATTAATATTGCTAAAATGCCCAAACTAATCAGAGCACTATGTAAATTCAATGAAATCCCTATCAAAATACCCGTGACATTTTTTATTTAACTAGAATATGTAATTCTAAAATGTGTATGGAAATACAAAAGACCCTGAATAGACAAACTAGCCTGGAAAAACTAGCCTGGAAAAACTAGCCTGGAAAACTAGCCTGGAAAAAGAAGAACCAAACTTTAGATAACACACTCTCTAAATTCAGACTAAAATATGAAGCTGCAGTTATCAAAATAGTTTGGCACTGGCACAGAAAAAACAGACATAGAGGTCAATGAAACAGAATAGAGAGCCCAGAAATAAACCTATACACATATAGACAATCTACAAGAAAAGGGGCAGGAGTATATGATGTGGGTGGGGGGAGGGAGATGAAGACAGCCTCTTCAATAAATGATGCTGAGAAAGCTGAATAGCTTCATGTAAAAGAATGATATTGGACCACTATCTTGCATCATACAAAAAAACTCAAAATTAAGACTTGGACACAACCATAAAACTCCTAGAGGAAAAGAGAACCAAAACATTCTTTGACATCTATCTTAGCAATATTTTTCTGGATCCATTTCATCAGGCAAGGGCAATGAAAACAAAATAAGCAAGTGGAACTATATCAAACTAAAAAGCTTTTGCACAGTGAAGGAAACCATTAACAAAACAAAAAGCCACCCTACTGAATGAGAGAAGATATTTGCAAATGATATGGTCAATAAGGGGTTGATATCCAAGCTATAAAGAATGCCTATAACTCAATATCAAAAAAAAAATCTGATTAAAATACGCCAGAGGACTTGAACAGACATTTTTCCAAAAGAGACATATGCAACAGGTTCAGGAGAAGGAGCTCAGCATCACTAACCATCAAGAGAAATGCAAATCAAAACCACAATGAGATATCACCTCACCCCTGTTAAAATGGATAAGACAAAAAATAACAAATGTTGGCTAGCATTTGGAGAATAGGAAACTCTCCTGTATTGTTGGTAGGAATTTAAATCACTGCAGCCACTATGGAAAACGGTGTAGAGATTCCTTAAAAATTGAAAATACAACTGTCATATGATCCTGCAATTCTGAATATTTATCTGAAAACAAAAATACTAACTCAAAAATATATCTGTAAACCCATATTCATTATTGCAGCATTCTTCAAAATAGCTAAAGCATGAAAACAACCTGAGTGTCCACTGATGAATGAATAAAGAAACAGCATGCGATATACAGTGGAGTATTATTCCAGAATACAGATGAATGAACTCAGCATTTGTGACAACATGGACGGACATAGGGCACATTATACTAAGTGAAACAAGTCATACAGAGAAAGACAAATATTACATAATTTCACTTACACAAGGAATCTAAAAACAGAAGCCACCAACCCAGGTATGGAGAAGAAACTAGTGGCTGCCAGAGAGGAGGAGTATGAGAAGGTGGGCAAAATTAGGGAAGGGGATTACGTAAAAACCTCCACTTATAAATGTCACAGGGATGTAACGTATGGCATAGGGAATATAATCTAATATATGGTATTGACTTTATATGGTCACAGGTGGTAATTAGAAATCTCATGGTGAACATTTTCTAATGTATGACAATATTGAATGACAAAGCGCCGCGGCTGCGATGGCCCGCACAGAAGCGTGGCTGAGAGGAGCAACCCCTCGCCCAAGGTCAGGGGCGGCGACCGAGAGCACCAGGCTGCAACGGCACAGGAGGGCCAAGAGGAGCTACTCCACGTTCAAGGTCAGGAGGGGCGGCCCTGAGAAGATAACCCTCCTCCAAGGTAAGGAGCAGCAGCTGCGCTTTGCTGGAGCAGCGGTGAAGAGACACCCCATGTCCAAGGTAAGAGAAACCCAAGTAAGATGGTAGGTGTTGAGAGAGGGCGTCAGAGGGCAGACAGACTGAAACCATAATCACAGAAAACTAGCCAATCTGATCACAGGACCACAGCTTCTCTAACTCAATGAAACTAAGCCATGCCGTGTGGGGCCACCCAAGACGGACGGGTCATGGTGGAGAGGTCTGACAGAATGTGGTCCACTGGAGAAGGGAATGGCAAACCACTTCAGTATTCTTGCCTTGACAACCCCATGGACAGTATGAAAAGGCAAATTGATAGGATACTGAAAGAGAAACTCCCCAGGTCGGTAGGTGTCCAATATGCTACTGGAGATCAGTGGAGAAATAACTCCAGAAAGAATGAAGGGATGGAGCCAAAGCAAAAACAATACCCAGTTGTGAATGTGACTGGTGATAGAGGCAAGGTCCGATGCTATAAGAGCAATAGTGCATAGGAACCTGGAATGTTAGGTCCATGAATCAAGGCAAATTGGAAGTGGTCAAACAGGAGATGGCAAGAGTCAATGTTGACATTCTAGGAATCAGTGAACTAAGATGGACTGGAATAGGTGAATTTAACTCAGATTACCATTCTATCTACTACTATGGGCAGGAATCCCTTAGAAGAAATGGAGTAGCCATCATGGTCAACAAAAGAGTCCAAAATGCAGTACTTGGATGCAATCTCAAAAAAACAGAATGTTCTCTGTTCGTTTCCAAGGCAAACCATTCGATATCATGGTAATCCAAGCCTATGCCCCAACCGGTAACACTGAAGAAGCTGAAGTTGAACGGTTCTATGAAGACCTACAAGACCTTTTAGAACTAACACCCAAAAAATATGTACTTTTCATGATAGGGGACTGGAATGCAAAAGTAGGAAGTCAAGAAACACCTGGAGTAACAGGCAACTTTGGCCCTGGAGTACAGAATGAAGCAGGGCAAAGGCTAATAGAGTTTTGCCAAGAGAACACACTGGTCATAGCAAACACTCTCTTCCAACAACACAAGAGAAGACTCTACACATGGACATCACCAGATGGTCAACACCAAAATCAGATTGATTATATTCTTTGCAGCCAAAGATGGAGAAACTCTATACAGTCAGCAAAAACAATACTGGGAGCTGACTGTGGCTCAGATCATGAACTCCTTATTGCCAAATTCAGACTTAAATTGAAGAAAGTAGGGAAAACCACTAGACCATTCAGGTATGACCTAAATCAAATCCCTTATGATTATACAGTGGAAGTGAGAAATTGATTTAAGGGACTAGATCTGATAGAGTGCCTGATGAACTATGGATAGAGGTTCGTGACATTGTACAGGAGACAGGGATCAAGACCATCCCCATGGAAAAGAAATGCAAAATGGCAAAATGGTTGTCTGAGGAGGCCTTACAAATAGCTGTGAAAAGAAGAGAAGCAAAAAGCAAAGGAGAAAAGGTTAGATGTTCCCAGTTGAAAGCAGATTTCCAAAGAATAGCAAGAGAGATAAGAAAGCCTTCCTCAGCAATCAATGCAAAGAAATAGAGGAAAACAACAGAATGGGAAAGACTAGATATCTCTTCAAGAAAATTAGAGCTACGAAGGGAACATTTCATGCAACGATGGGTTCGATAAAGGATAGAAATTGTATGGACCTAACAGAAGTAGAAGATATTAAGAAGAGGTGGTAAGAATACACAGAAGAACTGTATAAAAAAGATCTTCATGACCCAGATAATCATGATGGTGTGATCACTCACCTAGAGCCAGACATCCTGGAATGTGAAGTCAAGTGGGCCTTAGGAACCATCACTATGAACAAAGCTAGTGGATGTGATGGAATTCCAGTTGAGCTACTTCAAATCCTGAAAGATGATGCTGTGAAAGTGCCAGCAACTCAATATGCCAGCAAATTTGGAAAACTGAGCAGTGGCCACAGGACTGGAAAAGGTCAGTTTTCATTCCAATCCCAAAGAAAGGCAATCCCAAAGAATGCTCAAACTACTGCAGGATTACACTCATCTCACATGCTAGTAAAGTAATGCTCAAAATTCTCCAAGCCAGGCTTTAGCAATACATGAACCATGAACTTCCAGATGTTCAAGCTGGTTTTAGAAAAGGCAGAGGAACCAGAGATCAAATTGCCAACATCTGCTGGATCATCGAAAAAGCAAGAGAGTACCAGAAAAACATCTATTTCTGCTTTATTGACTATGCCAAAGCCTTTGACTGTGTGGATCACAATAAACTGTGAAAAAAACTAACATCTTCAACCCTTCCTTAATATGGGGTTGGAACTCTTCCAAGAAATATACATTTACAAACTCATTTTCTCCTCATCACCAACCCCCATCAGATAGTCACTGCTTTTGAATCTATTTTACAAATAAGAAAGCTGAGATACAGAAAAGTCAAAGAAGTTGCATACATACATTCAGCCAATAGCTTGTGAATAGTCATCCCAAGCAGTACCATACTGTTAACCATTAGACTAGAGCACATCTCAAATACAGGAGTTAATTTTTGTGTGCCAGGCACTGATCTAAGCAAGTATACCTGTCCACCTTGTAACATCCCTGTGAACGAGGCATTTATCTCTATCTAACCGATGAGAAACTTAGAAAAGAAAGGCCCAAACTCTGGTGGTTTAACACAATTTCAGTGGCTTATTCTGTTCATACTGCATTGTTAAAGAAAAAGAATGCCATTTCATGATTCTTTGTTTCTGATAACTGATTAACTATAATTAAATAATTGATTGTCCTCTATGTGTTTCCTGCTGCAACCCATTAGCAATTTATCATTAAAAAGAGATCCTGTGACTAATGAAGAGACCGCAGATTTTAGAGTCCAATCTCAGCTTGCTCATGCCCTGACTCTGTGCTCCTGGATGCGTTTGCTAACCTTTTCAAAAATCAGTTTCCTAAAGAAAATGGAAAGGATTGATATCTTTCTCCTATTATTGCAGTAGACATTCAAGGTCAATTATAAAATATGCTTATCCTATAGAAAGTGCTTGGCCAATGGAAGCTAGTTTGAATTTTTAATCATTTTATTTATCTGTGCTTTTGTTCTAAGGTTGGCCATAATTTATGGGAGATCCTCAAAGAAATTATAAAAGCTTCCAGGAAGAGTGTGAAAACCCAAGACACACTGGCTGGCTTGTTTCATAAACAGATGTTCATCCAGGAAAATGTTACCCATTAATAGCTATCTTAAAAGGTGAGGACTACACATAGATGTAAATACAGAGAATGGCAGTAAGCAGCATTACATAAATAACAATAAAAATGAGACTACTGTCACAGCTGAAGAAAGGTTTTATTTCCATGGTTTCAAAACATGGCTCAGTGTTTCAGGGTCTCACTTCGGTTGAAGTGCCCGATGACTGGAATTGCCTACTCTAAAAATTTCATGAGAACCGCTGTTGAACGTGCTACTTGGCAATTTTTATTTTTCCCTCTAGCCGTACCTAAATCATCTCTTCTAAAAATCACATCTCTCACTATTAGGTATCAGTGAATAAGATGGGATTAGAATACAGTGCGAGTCCACTTGATAGGAGGAATCACATCACAGAAAACCGTCTAATAGCAAGAGTCTATTTAAGCTGTGTCTCCCAAGGGAAGGGATGCAAGGCCCATTGCCTAACAAAATAAAACTGAAATTGAGCAAAGGGCTGTAAGTTATTCTTCAGGGGATCATTAAATAAAAGCAATGGTAACCATAAGTATTGGTTTTTACAGGACAGTCTTACTTTCCTGCCATTTTATTATTTTCAATTAAACCATTCTGTTAAAGCATAACTAAAGTGAATTCATTTCTACAAATTTTAAGACTTTTAAAAAGCAAAATTAGTTTATAATTAAAAAAATATCTGATCATATACTCTGATTTTAGGATTATAATATTGTCAGTACATATGGAGAACTAGCACCATGATAGTGTAATGGGGAAGTACAAATCTGACTCTAATATTGGATCTGTTTCTTTTGCTTTAGCCTTTGTATTCTATTGATTTTGCTGTAAGTTAATCACTAAAAGAATGTTGCCTATAGTTTGAAATGTACAGGATAGCCCATTCCCAAGGATCTGATGATCAAAGGTATAAAACTTATCCATTACAATAGAAATAAAAAGTTGCAGAACAGAGGAAAACATTTGTTTTGTTGTAAGTTTATAGAAACACTATGACCAGACCTATGTAGATAGTTTTAAGAACAAAGGATTCTGGTACCAAGAAGTTTGCAGCAAACAGCTGCACCCCCCATCCCTTTTGGTATAAAAGGGGCCTGAATTCTAACTTTGGTAAGATGATTCTTTGAGGCACTGGTCCACCAACTTCTCAGTCTGGTGCCTTTCTGAATAAATATCTACTGCCCCAACAACTTGTCTCAAGAATTACTGGCCTGTCATGCAGCCAGCATTACAAGTTTGGATTTAGTAACAATTAGGCATTTTCATATACAGTTATTTGATTCTCTCCTGATCAGAAAACAGAAAGAAAATTATGTTTATAATTGGTCCTTTCAGATGAGTCTAGTAAGAAAAGAGCTTAAAATATTTTTTGTTTCTGCTACTTGGAAACTGTGGTCATGTATGGATGTAGGAGTTGAACTATAAAGAAAGCTGAGCACAGAAGAATTGATACTTTTCAACTGTGGTGTTGGAGAAGACTCTTGAGAGTCCCTTGGACTGCAAGGAGATGCAACCATTCCATCCTAAAGGAGATCAGTCCTGGGTGTTCATTGGAAGGACTGATGCTGAAGCTGAAACTCCAATACTTTGGCCACCTGATGCGAAGAGCTGATTCATTTGAAAAGACCCTGATGCTGGGAAAGATTGAAGGCAGGAGGAGAAGGGGACGACAGAGGATGAGATGGTTGGACGGCATCATTGACTCATATGGACATGGGTTTGGATAAACTCCGGGAGTTGGTGATGGACAGGGAGGCCTGGTGTGCTGTGGTTCATGGGGTCGCAGAGAGTCGGACACGACTGGAGCAACTGAACTGAACTTGGAAACACATTCTCTTGCTTTTTTGAATTGTATGTTTTTGAGAAAGCTACCTATAATTACTAGTAAACTGATTCAGAGAACGAACTTCGTGTCTTAAATGTACAAACTGAAATTAAGCTACTATACAGAGAAGTTTTTCTATTTCTACTTCAGTATAGAAATTGTCTTTAAAGTATTAAATTAAAAGTCTTGATTGCTATGTAATGCTAGAACCAGCCTGAACCCAGAACTTTATTTACATGTACAGGTTAAAGAAACTTTTTTTGAAAAGTAATTTATTTATTTTAATTAGAGGCTAATTACTTTACAACATTGTAGTGGTTTTTGCCATACACAGACATGAATCAGCCATGGGTATACATGTGTCCCCCATCCTGAACCCCCTGCCCAACCTCCCCATCACATCCCTCAGGGTCATCCCAGTGCACCAGTCCTGAACACCCTGTCCAGGTTGAGGAAACTTTTAACAAGAACTCATCTCCATTCTTTCTTCTTAATTTCCAAGCCCAACATAATTTGACTTTTTTGCAGTCTTGATTAAATAAAATTCAATAACAGATAGAATATATAAGATATTTTATTGCAGTAATCATGCTTAACATGAGATCTACATTTATAACACAATTTTAGCTGTATAGTACAGCACTGCTAACTGTAGGTATTCTGTTATAGAAATTATTCATCTTACATTACTGAAACATTACACCCATAGAACAACTTCCCATTTCTCCTTTCTCCAGCCCTTGGCAAGCACCGTTCTACATTATGACTTTGACTACTTCAGATATTAAATGGAACCATGCAGTATTTGTTCTTCTATAACCAGCTTACTTTACTTAGTAACATATTCTCAAGGTTCATTCATGTTGTCGCAGATGGTAGAACTTATTTTTGAAGGCTACTATAAAATATTAAAAAACATCCCTATATTCCACAAGCAATGGGTAACCTCAAAAGGAATAAAAATAAATGCTCTAAGTATTAATGACTAGGAATCTTAATTATATGCTGGTCATCTTGAAGACATGCCCCAAAACAGAAAGACAATGGTGACATGAGACCCACATCCTGCCCAGTGAGCTCAATAACTTAATGACCCCTACTACATGTTCTCTTCAGACATAAAAAAAACAATAACTTACAGAAAAGTGACATTTCAGAAAGAAAAACCCTGGGTTTCCCTGGTGGTCCCAAAGGTAAAAAATCTTCCTACAATGCAGGAGAACCAGGTTCAGTCCCTGGGTTGGGAATATCCCCTAGAGAAGAGGATGGCAACTTGCTTCAGCATTTTTGCCTGGAAAATTCCATGGGCAGAGAAGCCTGGCTGGCTGCAATCCGTGGGGTCACAAAAAGTTGAACACATCTGAGCAATTAACACTTCATTTCATCTTGGAGTCTATAAAATATCCATCACTTCTAAATTATGCAGTGAAAAATGTGAGATGATTTTCTTTACATTTTCCACAAAGAAAAGCATAATTATCTAATCATTCTTAGTGAATCTCATTTTGACTGACAAGTGTAATAATACAACTCACTTTAATGGGCAGACAGCATTTACATCAATAACATTATGTTTTGGTTGTTGTTCAGTCACTCAGTCATGTCTAACTCTTTGCAACAGCACACCAAACTTTCCTGACCATCACTATCTCCCAGACTTTGCTCAAACTCATGTCCATTGTGTCAGTGATGTCATCCAACCATCTCATCCTCTGTCATCCCCTTCTCCTCCTGCCTTCAATCTTTCCCAACACCAGGGTCTTTTCCACTGAGTTGGCTCTTCGCATCAGGTGGCCAAAGTATTGGAGCTTCAGCTTCAGCATCAGTCTTTCCAATGAATATTTAGGGTTGATTTCCTTTAGAGTTGACTGGTTTGATCTCCTTGCTGTGCAAGGGACTCTCAAGAGTCTTCTCTAGCACCACAGTTCAAAAGCACCAATTCTTTGGCACTGAGTCTTCTTTATGGTCCAACTCTCACATTTGTACATGACTACTGGAAAAACCATAGCTTTGACTATAAGGACTTTTGTCAGCAAAGTGATGTCTCTGCTTTTTAGTATGCTGTCTAGGTTTTGGTAGAGAAATATTATTGAGATAAAGGGGATTCCTCTCTTTCACAACCAAAGAACATATCCTCCAGCACTCTGGTAAGCTAAAATCATACACAAGCAATTGCAAATTGCTTGATGTGTGATATTTATTTATACAATTTTTCTCCTGTAAGAATTAAAGTAACTATGGGACAAATCAAAAGATTGAAATAAATCCTTGATCCCTAAGATCATCTAATATGAAGCTATCCCTTTGGGTTGTAACAAATCAAATAACCTCAGACAGGGCTCTGGGAATATCCTCTGCCTTCACTTGCAAAACTATTTTAATTCTTGTTCTGCTGTTCCATAATTTACAGCATTAACTGTTTGTAAAGCATTTCAGTTAAAAGGAAGCAGCCAGGAGATTTCTTATGCCACCCTTTCTTTGTTTTGAGGGAAAGGTGAGTTGCAAGCTGGAAGGAGGGAGATATTGACTCAGCAATCTAGAGAGTCAGGAATATTGAATTCATGAGACAAAAAGCAGAAAATAGGTATATTGAATTAAAGCCTAAAGGTGGGAGGTGGCAAGCAGAAGAGCGAGAGAGTGGGAAGAAAATAAATAGTAGAATCAGAGAGATCTGGGTGTGTATGCCCAGCCTGCCATCTGGGTGATCCTGGAAAGAAATTTTTTGTCTCCAATTTCCCCACTGAATAATGTATCTAATGACTTATTAAGGTCTTTGAAGACTAAAACTATCACCACATCACACATTACGGAGCACAGACTACATAGTTGGGGGAAAAAAATGTTATCTTTGCCTTGTTCAGTCCTCTACTGTTGTAGAGATTGCCAAGATTTTAGATAGCAAATTTTAGGACAATTCCTCTGAGTTGATATTCTTAATTTCCAAATAGCCACTTTTGTTTTGACCAATATGTGTACCTTCTTGCTTCAGAGAACTATGTCTTCTGCCTAACTCTAAACTGCCACCATATTCCATTCATTCTCTCTCCTGGCTAATTATTTTTATTTTTACTTTCTCAGTGTAATGTTACTTCCTCAAGGATCATTTCCCTATTGACACACCTCAGTATCTAAATAAACTTAACCCCTCTGTCACAGGCCCAACAGCAAACTGTGTTTTATCCTATTTATACTTTCTTCATCCATCCATATGTGCTGGACATTTATTATAATTGCAATTAACTTATGCTTGTAATTTCTTGTTTAGTATCACCTCCCAATATCATTAGATATTCCTAGAGACACTGTTTTAGAATACTCCCTGTTACTCCCCCACATCTAGAGTGGTGCTTACTATATAAGAGGGGTCAATAAATATGAGTGTTTATGGATGTTGAATTTGTTTTATATAGAAAAGATAATTCTAGGATCATCAATGTTATTTTAAATTATTTAACATCAGTGTACTATCCAGTGCTTAATTAAAGGATCTATGAAAAATAATCAAGACCACAATTAGAATCATAACTTATTTCAAGTTAAGTACTCAGAGATTAGACACATTTTCAGGATATTTATAACCAGGAGAAGCCACTCGCTCTCTCTCTTTCTCTCTCCTATACACATTACACATAGATGTACAGAAAAGTATTGAGTATGTATTTGGGGGTAAATAATTATTGCAGCCTTTAGTAATGTGCAAATGTGTAATTACAGACAGGAAAGCATATAGGTAAGTTACCTTATGGTAACTAATAATGGATGAGCATTAAAATAAGATAAGTTACCTTATCTATATAAGATAAGTTACCTTAAGATAAGTTAGATAAGTTACTTTATCTACAAGGTAACTAATAATGGATGAGCAATATATTGTAATTTTGAGGAGTTACTTATTAGAAAGCCATTAAAAAGACCCACTAGGTGGATAAATCTGTTTAGTGAACATTCCCATTTTGTTTCACTGTAATTTGGCTCATATTTTGTATTCATGATTTATACCACATTTTGTTCCCCTATTCTACTATTTTCATTTTATCCTTAAAAAAAAAAAAAAAAGGGAAAAGAAACTACAGGATTTAATGCAGTGTAAGAAAGAAATAAGCATCTTTAAATCCATTTAGCATCTTTAAGTTCTGCTTTATCTATTTCAGCATTTTTCTCACTCTTAATTAAGGATGATTATAAAACATCCTGACCTTAGGCAAAGAGGCTAAATCTGATATTGTTAAGTGAATTTTTCTTCTACTCTGAAGATAACTCCTAAACCCAAAATTGCTAAACCTGGGGAGAAAATTGGCAGACAAACTCAATAAGCACTTGCTTTGTGGACAATCCACAGAATGACTTCTCAAGGTTAAATTACCTTTATAAAGAACCTAGGCATTCTAATCCTGAAACTCATAAGATTATTTGACACCAGTGTGACTAGTGTAAAAATCACTATAATAAATTTCTAGACAATTGACATTCTAGGATGCAGTTCAGTCCACTCAGAAATTGATCTGCTTTAATTTTGTGGGCTTCTATCTTGTGGATTTGTGCTCAGGCTTTACATATTCATCCATGTCTAATAAACTTTGCTGTTTCCCTTCATTGCTAGCTGGTATTTTGTCCCTGACTCCTATTGACAACTCTAATAATGTATAAATTCGCTACCTGTTTTCAGAGTGATGCAGCATAGGAAAAAAATTAGAAAGATTTCAAAAATGAACTCATTGTTATTGGTAACTCAAGAAATGTGAGGGAGCATTTTTGGTAATATGAAGTATCCTAAAGTTCACTCGTTATCAATAACAGTGGTTTTTAAGCTCGGCATTCAGGATGGTGTTTAAAATATTTAGAGGTAAGAACTGGAAACACGTGAACAGTGGGCCAGAGCCATAAATTGCTAAAAGCAACGCTAATTATTAAACACTCCCTAGGGTAGCTATTATTATCAGAAGATCAATTTTACTTTTAAATACAGAAAAACTCTTAGCAATATAGAATTGCTAAGAGAAAACACAGAATACAAAATACAGAATACAGAAAAGCTCTACTATAAAAGCAAAGCTACTGTTAAAGTCTCAGTTTGAATGCTGGGGACTGGGTCATAGGATATAGTCTAGAGCACATTTTCACAGAATATGAGAATGTTTCTGTCACAGTGCAAAGAAAGGCTCGGTCACCTTGGAAAATCCCACCCTTGGAATGCAAGGATTTTAAAAGGATTTTTTGAGGCCATGATGGATTTAAGTTAATGAATCTTTTAATACCTATGCCAGGTTCAATCTCTTTCACATACAACTGGGTTTATAAAAGAAGCACTAGTCACCACAGACCTTCATCTGTATTCACCAGAAACCCTACATAAACATTACTGGCTAAAACAGGAACATACAGCATGGAAAAAGAGGAAAAAGAGGGACTCGACAGAGAAGAAACCCAACAAACGCTGTCTCAGACAGGAGATGAAGGTTGGCATTAACAGTGGTGAAAAAGGCTTAGTCAGCTCAAGGTTTCTTAATACCAACAGAAAATAGTTATTTGACAATGTTCTGGTCCACATTATAGAATAAACTAGATCAGTTGTGTTGGAAATATAAGTTGAGTAGGCATATATATATATGCCTACTGCTGCTGCTGAGTCGCTTCTGTCGTGTCCGACTCTGTGCGACCCCATAGAAGGCAGCCCACCAGGCTCCCCCGTCCCTGGGATTCTCCAGGCAATAACACTGGAGTGGGCTGCCATTTCCTTCTGCATATATATATGCCCACTATATATATACATATATGTTGTTGTTGTTTAATCCCTAAGTCTTGTCCAACTCTTTTGTGACCAAATGGACTGCAGTCCACCAGACTCCTCTTTCCATGGGATTTTCCAGGTTAGAATACTGGAATGGGTTGCTGTTTCCTTCTACAGGGGATTTTCCCAACTCAGGGATCAAACCCACATCTCCTGCATTGACAGGTGGATTCTTAACCACAGAGCCACCATGGAAGCCTATATATATTGCATGATACAATAGTAATGCTTGAGATTTCACACCAAAATCAACTTTATTTTTATCCACTACTCTTATTTAAGTTTATTAATTTAGGATAACTATTTCTTTCATTGGATCCAGATAAAAATTTTGGCAGTCCCATGAATTGTCTGGTTCATCTTATAGAATAAAACACACTATCATCACTTCAAGTTACAGTTTCAATTTATTACTTGTATTATTCACATAATAAGCCAACTACACTTAGGCATACCCCAGATTCTACCCCATTACACTCTTGAATCCTTTATCTTAAAAGTCTTCTTATCAAGCCTTTAGGTTGGAGATATACTGCTTTATCTTTCTCTCTTAGTTGGATTCATAAAAAGCTGTTGCCAAAGAAAAATTTTATAAAAATCATCAACAGATTTTCAATACTGTCTTTTTTTACAGTCCATGTGATTATTCTGTTCAGTTCAGTTCAGTCACTCAGTCATATCTGACTCTTTGCAACCCCATGGATGGCAGCATGCCAGGCCTCCCTGTCCATCACCAACTCCCTGAGTTTACTCAAACTCATGTCCATTGAGTTGGTGATGCCACCCAACCATCTCATCCTCCATCATCCCCTTCTCCTGCCTTCAATCTTTCCCAGCATCAGGGTCTTTTCAAATGAGTCAGTTCTTCATATCAGGTGGCCAAAGTATTGGAGTTTCAGCTTCAGCATCAGTCCTTCCAATGAACACCCAGGACTGATCTCCTTTAGGAAGGACTTGTTGGATCTCCTTGCAGTCCAAGGGACTCTCAAGAGTCTTCTCCAACACCACAGTTCAAAAGCATCAATTCTTTGGTGCTCAGCTTTCTTTATATGTGATTATTACATAGCAGTAAATAATAAAGAACTATGCTTCAAGAATTTTCTTTGTAGTTACTTCATACATTCCAGGGCTCTTTTGAAATGTAATACTTACTGTATATTGATGCCTCAACAAAAACTTACCCATTAATATCTTGTTATATGTGTGTGTGTGTGCTACTCTAAAATACCTTACAAGAATAAATTTGTGATGTGTTCTAGAATCAACAAGCACCGATTCACTACCAATAGTGGTTCTCAAACTGTAATCCCAAGAGTAGTTGCAACAAAATGGTATTGGGAATAGGATTGCAGATAAAATGCACAATAGGTAATTAAAATTGTATTCAGATAGATAGCAATAGTTTAGTACAAATGAGTCCTAAATAGTGCATGAAACATAACAATTTTAATTTTAACTGTGTTTTTATTTGCTAAATCTGTTAGCAGTGTTTGAGAATTTGTGAAACATGCAGCAGATTCTCAGGTCAGTCCCCAAAACCACTGAATGAGATGGTCTAAGGTTGGAGTGCAGAAGTTCCTGTTTTTAATAACTCTGTTGCTTGGATGTGCACTGAAGTTTGATGAGTGCACTGCTCCAGGGTATTATGAATCTCTTAGCCAGCAATCTTGATGTTACTCCCAAACTGGTCCTTCTTTCACCAGCTACCAGTAGACTCATTCTTGCCAAGTCACTGCATTAATAAGACTATACCCAGTGGTGCAATTAATGTAATTTTTATGCTATCAATAGTAAAAGGAGTCTAGAGCGAAAGAGAGTCTGAAATGACTGGTGTGCTAGGAAATGACTGGTGTGCTAGATATGACCACCTCCCCCCCCATCACTGAGATTTAGGTTCCTTAGCTGTGAGGAACAATTCTCCCTTAATAAGGTTTTACCTATGTCCCTGATTTCTGGTTTCCATACTAATTTCCAGCTGAAACAAGACTAGTTCAATGCAAGATCCCCCTTTCACCCCACCAAATCATCTCACACTTAGAATCTCTGGTATTCACTGGGATTTGTCTTCTATCTATACTTAAAACACCCATTTTTGAGAAACACTGTCCCCCAAGCCTAGAAATTCTGCAATTGTAAACCTTTGTCCTTAATTTGGTTCCCTTGAATATGGTGTTTCATTTTAGATCAATAATATGGTCCCCTGGCTGATGACAGGGAGGCTCCTCTGTTTTGCTCCGTCTTCTTTCTCCTCTGGCTTCCTTTGTCTAGAAATTCATCTTGCCCTCATCTCTTACATAGCAATATCTGAGTCTCACTCTCTACAATTACATTAAGTTCAGTGTGTAAGGTACCACATATTGTGACTTAACCACAACAGCTCATCAACCATATTTCTATTGCCTGACCTATCTCTGAGGCTAATTGCTATTGAGCAAATCCTTACTAATGCAGGAAATTGAGGAGCTATGACTCATCATGAATACAAATGCATTCCACTGTTACACTTTCCAAAATGCTTTCTTTTTAAGGTCAAGGAAAGGAAGGAAATCCAAATTTATTGAATGTTGACTGTGTGCCAAGAGCTATACTAGATGCTTTACATAGTTGTCTCAATATAGGATTTTTTTTTTAAATCCTGTTCTTACCACTCTCTTCCATTGCTTGAAATCTTTTAATTTACAGGATAGTATTTTTAGGCCTGAAGTAATTAAAAAGACAGAGAAAATCAACCATGTGGATTTCAGTGAAATGAAGTAAAATTAGGAATGGATTCCTAGGAATGGAAAAAGTAATAGATAATTTTTATTTAGGCTTCATAGCCTCCAGGGTAAGAAAAATACAAATAAGAGAACTCATGTAATATCTTCTTGTCTTGGTTGGGGAGAGAGATAGAGAGAAAGGGAGGATTAAGAATGAGAGAGAGTAAAATATAGGAACAAAAGTGTGATTGTGTGAAGAATTTCAAGCAAAATCTATTTTCATCTCGAGAAACCAGTAGGTGGACCCTGTCACAACTTGAATGTTTAATGTCCTATATTATTAATAAAGTTTTCAAATCAAAGGAATTCTACTACCAATTTGAACTGAGATGCAAGTATGATCATATTATGATTATGTAAAGAAGCAGGATAAACTTGGACAAATTGCGTGTTTCCAACCTTTAAGAAAAGAATAATAGAAGATTAATTAAGCAATGTGTGTGTGTTCAGTTGCTCAGGACTCTTTGCAACCTCATGGATTGTAGCCCACTAGCCTCCTCTATCCATGGAAATTTCCTGGCAAGAATACTGAAGCAGGTTGCCACTCCTTTCTCCAGGGTATCTTTCTGACCTAGGGATTGAACCTGGGTCTCGTGCATTGCAGGTGGACTCTTTATCGCCTGAGCCATTATACCATATTATCTGGGTTCAAATTAAACTTAGATTTTTATTTAAAAAAAAAAAGAAGAAGAAAACTGATCCTGAGCTTACCTTTGCAGCTTCAAAAATCTATTAAAGGGAACAAATATTTAAACCTCAATATTGGAGTTAATATTATAAATCATTGCAATATTGAATATACAGCTGAATATCCATTAAAATATACAATATATTGGATTCCTTACTTCTAGCAGCCTAAATTGTCATGGAAAAAAAAGTAGTTATCATGAGGATAAGTCTGCTTGCTCTAAGAATGCAAACATTGGCAGTATTGTATTAATGGCCTGTAAAGTTTGTCTGAAGATCTAGACTGGATTCAATTGTGTCTCCAATGAAATATATATTTAAAGCATATACTATCCATTTCAATTACATTTTATATTTTATCCAATCTTGTTTCAGATATTTTATTTCCTTTATATATTTGTCATATTTCTTATTATTGCATTATTTTTATCACTAATACTGTGCAATGACTTTCTGTCAAATGATTGTTTTGAGCTTGAACAATCTCATTTGTTGTAGTAAAAGTAAAGGTTCCTCTTGGTACATGATCCTCTTTGGGTGTCCATGGGAAGTTACCAATATCCTAAGTAATATGTTTTGATTGATTTTTTTTCTTGTTTTTTTTAATAAGGTTACTATTTTATTTAACCTCTTTAGATGAAATCTCCATTACATCCACTGTAAATTAAGAGTGTTGCTATTGACTATTGTTCCTTAAAGTAATTTAAAATTTCTAATTATTTTCTCATTCATGGCATAAAAGCTCAATGGCCAACAAATTAAGAAAGTCCATTTGTAAACTTTAAATTGCTATTCAAATGTTATGTACAATTTTAAAATGTGTGTTTTCTAAATTCTATACTTGGAAACTGGAAATAAATGCAAAGGAGACCTGACAAACTTTGCTTTATTTTAAAGACATTTTGTTAAAAAATACATTCCATGTGTGTTTCTGCTAAGCATTTCTCTTGGAGAAAATGTACACAGCTTATGAATTTTTAGAGAGTTAAAGAATTTTAATACGTTTGAAATAAATGTCTTCCAATAAGGATCAAAGTAGTTCATAGTATCTGAGGGCCAGACTATCAAGCAGAAAAGTTAACATGCTCCTTTGTGAAAGTTATCAAATGATATTGCATGTATAAGCCCATTTCACAGACATAGATTTCTAAGCCATCAAAATCTTTATACATTTTCAATTACCCTCATAAAGTTACATTTTGTTATTGTGTTTTGTTTTAATTTTTTTTTATCTCAAAGGAAACCTTCTTCACAGATACATAGTAGTTTAGAAAACTAAGAGAAATATCTTATCTTCTGTCTAGTGACTCACTTTTAAATGTTCTTTCTGAATCATTAAAAAATAAATAAATTTCTCCAATTTGGAAGTCTCAGACATCTTGCAAGGAATGTTGAATCCAAAAACTTGCAGTTATGGTTCAAAGGCAAGATTTTGTTCATGAGGCACCGTGTCTAAATTAGGATTTATTTTGAAAGAATTGCTACTCAGAATAAAACAGTATAATGAAAATCAAAGGAGTGGGGCAGAAATAGACTTCCTGGAACATAAGAACAAAGTTGAGAGTTGATCATACAAATCAAGAAGATTTATAATAACTAAAATTAGGGTAAAAGATTAGACTAAAATTAGTTGGTAAATGTTTTCAACTCATAGATAGGATTAGTATCTCTACAGTTGGGAAACAAGAAAAATTGGTTGATGATAAATTGCTTCCACTAAGAACTACATCTGATTAGGAACTCATATAGTAAGTTAACATAGAATTTGATGGCCATACTAAACAACCATCATTATGTGAACCCCTCAGGAAAAGTTCATTCAAAATGGCCTAGTCTTTGATCACCATACTGTGAAAAGGCCATCCCTAGGAGGAAAGAGAAAAACATTTGGTATTTCACAAGCAAGAAAATGAAACAAAAAAAGGTTCATGGAAAAGAGGGAAAATGTATTTTTAAAATGTTTGTAACCTTTTCTTTGTCATCAAGTGCTTTTAATTTTCTAGTGTCTGAAATGGCTTATAAATACTAGCAAAAGCACATTTTATTATCTTCAATTCATGAATGAAGCATTGGGAGTTAGTCAATCAACCTTATGAACATACAAAGTCACTAAAACTGTTGTATCAGTGTTTCAAAATCTCATAATGATACTTTTTTTAAAGTAATTCCTAAAAAAAATTGACCTATTAACAAATCTTTGCCTACTAGTCCAATATTAGCATAAAGTAGTTAATTATTTCTCTCATACACAGGCAAAATTATTGAATGTCAGTATTTTCCAAGTTCAATCAAAGTACCACAGTTTTCTGGGGCATTGGCAGTGACACTATTTTCTCAATACCAATTTGGCAAAGAAAAATCTTAAAATATTATAGATGCTCCATACACTGTGTTAGACACTATGGTTAAAAAGATAAAAACAAAGCTTAACCTGAATGAGCATACAGTTAAGTGAAGGAGACAAACATGTGACTAAATCATTAAATCACATTTCCAAATGTTATCATAGAGCTTGAGTAACGAGCAATTGACTATGCCTGAAAGATGGATGGCTTCTTAGAAATTATAAATTAAAATGAAATTGTAAATGATATTCAAGTAGAGAACTTTCACTTATGAGTACAATCTAGAAACTTTGAAGAGAATATCTCTCCATCACTAATCAAGAGAACAAGTGGAATGAGAAATGAAATTGTAGAACACCAAGGAAATCAGTCCTGAATATTCATTGGAAGGACTGATGCTGAAGCTGAAACTCCAATAAAGAACTGGCCCATTGGGAAAGACCCTGATGCTGGGAAAGATTGAAGGCAGGAGGAGAAGGGGATGACAGAGGATGAGATGGCTGGATGATATATATCACCGACTCAATGGACATGAGTTTGAGTCAACTCCAAGAGTTGGTAATGAACAGGGACGCCTGGTGTGCTGCAGTCCATGGGGTCGCAAAGAGTCCGACACAGCTGAGCGACTGAACTGAACTGTACTGAATGAGCTCAAACCACAAAGTAAATTCATACTCACCTACTGATTCTTCTGCACAGAAAAGCATTATTTTTTCTTTACATGTACTTTACTGAGTGCGTGGAAGAAGCATACTGAAGACTGAGACCAAAGCAAGAACTGAAAGACCTTCCCTCTGAGACACGTAAAACCATATACAAGTTTCAGGCTGAAACCAGTTGAAGACTAGGGGCAAGAACGGGTATCTCAAAGAATGATCCTGAAATATTTCAGGTCTCAGACAATATAAAGCAATGACACTAGAGTCCTGTAATTCAGAGAAATTAGGTGATGTACATTCTTTTCCATTATACTTTGAAACATTCATGAGTAGACCATGTACTAGATAATAAAATCTCTCAAAAATGTTCAAAGGATGAAGATAACATGGAGTATGTTTTCTGACCACAGTGGTGTTAGATCAATAGTTAGCAACTCCTAAGATATCTAGAAAATCCCAAGTATATGGAAATTAAACCCTATAAAATATACAGATCAAAGAAGATATCACAGAGTAAATAAGAACTATTTTTAATTATGAATTCAAGGAAACAGAACATATTAAACTTTAGAGTTGGCAGCTATGACAGTGTTTGAGAGATATTTATAGTTCCAAGTGCCTATAGTAGTAAAAAAGAAAAGCGTAAAACCAGTGGCCTAAATTTCTTAAAAGGTATGAAAGAATAACAAGTTAAACCTATGACACCACACATTTTTCAAGTGCTGTTAATCCAAATTTATCTCCAGAAATAGACATTTTTCTGTAGAAATCAAGACATTTACAGATGAAAAGAAATAATAAGAGATTATGTTGCAACATATCTACCATAAGAATGACTAAAGGAAGTTTTCTAAACAGAATATCACAAAAGAAGGAATCTTGAAACATTAGAAATAAGTAACAAAAAAAAAAAGAGTAAAATAAATAAATAGAATATCTACAATAGATTTTCCTTCTCTCAGATTTTGTAAGTTATATTTTATTATCATGTATGCAACATTTTTCTCTGACTGCTTATAAGATTTTCTCTTTATTTGTTGTTTTGAACATTTTGATTACAATATGCCTGAATGACATTTTGGTATATTTCTTTTGATGAGACTTCACTGAGTTCCTTAGATCTGTTGGCTTATAGTTTTCATTGAATTTAGAAAAAATATCTATTATTTAAAAAATAGCTTATTGTTCCCCATCTCATGTCTAGCCTTCCCTCCTGGGACTCCAATTCCACATATATTAGGCCACTGAGTGCACTTGTCTTCCCTCTCACAGATGCTCCTTTCTTTAATTCTGTTCTCTAATTCTTTTTTTTTTTTTTTTGGTATTTCATTTTGAGTTATTTCTATTGCTATGTCTTTTCCTAATAGTTCATTTCTATAATGTTAATTCTTACCATTATTTCTATTAGTATATTTTTCAGTTCACATTTTAGTCTTTATCCCTGAAATGAGTTTTCATACCTATGTCTTTGGTTAACTTTTTCACAGTATTTAATATAATTATAACTATTTTAATATCTTCATCTTCTAATTCTAACATCTAAGTTACTTCTGGAGTGGTTTTGACTGATTGATTGTTCTCATTGTGGGTTCTGTTTTCTTTTTTGTTTGTTTCCTTGCTGAGTACGTTTTTAATGTTTTAATGAAAAATGGTGCTTTATTTTGTAATACTGTAAAGAATTATTGGAATATAATTTGAACAATGTGAAAAGCTTATTTCATCCATCACCTAAAAAATGATATGCATTGATGAGCATATCAAAAAAAGAAAAAAAAGCACACAAAAAAACTATGAGACAAGCATTGCCCCACCTCTGATGGTCTGGTCACCTATGAATCCTGGTGAATGATTCTGATGTAGCTTGTGGTGGGTTTTAATTTTATTGTAGATTCCAAATTGGAAAGTTTCCAGAGCACTTTATTATTTTGGGGTGTTCCTGGATCAGGGATTGAACCCATGCTTTTTGCATTGGGGAAGCCACTGAGGTACCATGGAAGCCCTAGAGCACATTAAAGTGAAGTCATGTCTTCATATATTATCAAATGAGTCTAAGCCATAGAAGGAATCTTAGAGATGATAGCATTGTCTCTTGTACGTACTTAAAAGGGAACTGAGGTTTATTTTGATGAAGTGACTTGTCACAGGTTGCAGTGCTTTGTATTAGGATCTGAATTAAGAACTTTAGTCTTTAAAATTAGTTAAAGTCATAGGAAAAAAATGAATAAATTCTTTAAAAAATGAGTATGATGCTAAGTATTATGAATTTCTTATGAAAATTAATAAAACATAAATATTAGTTTATACAAATATAAGGATGCATTCTATGTATGTTTTAATTACTCTAAATATCAATTTCTAATTAGGATGAAATAAGATTACTTATAATATGTCATTTATTCCAAATTAAATATTGTATCATAAAATAATGCATGGGAAATTGGCATATCTTAGTTGCTGAATATCTTTAAAGACTGATTTAAATCTTGAAAATCATATTCAAAGAATCCCATTTGAGAAGATCCTTATTTGAATATTATTTTTTATCACATTCATTTTCCTCCAATTTTCATGTGTATATGTTTCTCTTTCTCCAGATACTAAAGTCAGACAAGACACCACAAGAAAAGAAAACTACAGGCCAATATCCCTGATGACTATAGGTGCAAAAATCCTCAGTGAAATACTAGCAGTCTGAATCCAACAGAACATTTAAAGGATCACACCAAGGTCACACCCATGACCAACTGGGATTTACCCCTGGGCTGCAAGGATAGTTAACATAAGAAAATCAATTAATGTAACACACCACATTAATAATGCAAAGCAGAAAATTAGGATAAAGCATTAAAATGGCATCTGTCTCAACAGATGTACAAAAAGAATTTGACCAAAAAACACTTATGGTAAAAACTCTCAACAAGCTAGAAATGAAAGGAAAGCAAATTATCTATGAAAAGGTCATAGATAATACCATGTGCAGTGGTGAAAACCTGAACGCTTGTCTTCTAGGATCGAGAACAGGGCAAAAACGAACACTTCACCATTTCTATTCAACATATTACTAGAAATCCTGGTCAGAGCAATATAGCAAGAAAAAATAATAAAGACATTTAAATGAAGGCTAAAGAAGTAAAATTGTTCCTATTTGCTGGTGACACATTCATATATGTAGAAAATGCTAAAGATTCAGGAAAAAAAATATAGAACTAGTACATTAATTTAGTAAACCTTGAGTAATTTTTGATTGGGCACCAGACATTAAGAAATTTGCCTTTTGTGGGGAGTGATACTTTGAATTCTTATAAATATTCAAGCTATTTTGAGGGGACTCACTTAAGTCACTGGGGAAGGGGTTTGAGTCTCATATGTAATGCTTTTAATCTTTCTATGGCAGTAGTAATGCAACATTTAGCCTAGGTTTATATCCTCATTCTGAGGCAAGAACTGTGTTCTCTACTCAATGCTCCATGAGTCATGATGTTTTTCAGTCTGTTTGAAACAGGCCATTTCACAGACCTGTTTAGGACTAGACACTGCTCCCTCTAATAACAAAGTCTGATGTGGGTCCTTCTCAAGCCTCGTATGTTTCCTCACATGCATGATGTCACTCAGCTGAATACTTGAGAACTCTCTGCAGATTCAGAGTTCTTTGTGAAGCTCTGTTTTCTCTCTCCTGATAGTCTGGCCATCTTTACCTTTCTGGACTCTTGACTCTACCCACTTGACTCAAAGAGTCAGTGAGTACCACCTGGATACTTCTTCTCTGTGTCTCTACCTGAAAACTCATGACATTAAGCTGGGGAAATTGCAGAACTCATTTGTTTCTTATCTTTAAGGAATGACTTTTCTTTTTGCTACCTACCCAATGTCTTGCAAACAATTTAATTTTTGGTCATTTCAAGTGATTGCATTGATCTCACTCCTATTCTTCCAACTTGGCCAGAGGTAGAAATCCCAGTGCATTTTTAAAATGAATTTTAAAAATCTGGAGTAATTATGGTGAAGTCTGAAGGAAACTCAGAATAATGGCCTTAGAATAATAGATTATAACATTTTTGTTACAATAGCTTAATATCAAACATCCAGGCTGTTATGTACTGCATCTAGTCTTTGCATTTGGAATGGTTTTCTGAAGCAGCAACTTTGAAGCAATTGTGACTTCTCCAAGTTTGGAGTGAGAGCAAAATGGGGAGAGAGAGAATAATATCAGGAGTAAGTGAAAGCCTGTGGGTGGGTTGTCAACCAGGAAACCATGTCATACAGAAAGATAGCACAAAAGGGAGACTACAGAGAGGCACTATCCAATATGGTAGATCCAGGCAGGTAACAGCTAGTTATCAGCCTCGTAATAGCTAATAAAAACTGGTATATAATTTACACTCACAACATGCTCATTTGCCTAGTCACAAAAGAATGTGCTGTAAAAGTAAAACACATACCAGATTTTGAAGACTTTAATGAAAAAATCTGATAATAATTTATGTTAACTACATATTGAAATTATATTTGGGGCAAATTTGGGCTAAATAAAATCATTATTGGAGTTAATTTTATCACCTGTTTTTCACTTCTATAGTATGGCTACTAGAAAATATAAAAATACATGTGTGGCTTTCATTTGTGGTTCACATTATATTTTGAATTGGATAGCACTTTTAATACACTTAGTCCAGAGACTCCAGTGTGACCTATAGACTCTTTCTCGGTGAAACTGTATAACTGCTCCCACAAACAAAAGGATGAATACAGTCTAAGATCCTCTCTACTATTTTGGAAAACATCTATGGGCCCAGTGGAGAACCTTTATCAGGAAATGTTAACTATCATGTCATTTGGGAGAATGGAGAAGTGAGTACTTCTGCCCTGGGATTTGACTGGAAAGTGGGAACAAAGTAGTAAACAAATTAAGAATTCTGACATCTCCCACAATAATCTTTTCTTCTTCACCAACTATTTTTTCTACCCAGTATCTGTTCAGTTTAGAAGATTGTTTTTATAAGTATAGTATCTACCTAATTTAAGTGGAGTAATACTTTTTTGTCTTCTTCATTATTTAGAAGTTGTGTGCAGTATTACTCAGCCATAAAAAAGAATGAATTTGTTTTTCCATTTGAGACAATATGTATGAACCTAGAGGGTATAATGCTTAATAAAATGTCAGACAGAGAAAGACAAATAGTGTATGCTTTCATTTATAGGTGGAATCTAAAAATTAAAGCAGATAAACAAATATAACAAAAACATACTCACAGGGGGAAAAAAAAAAACTAGTGGTTAACTGAGAGGACAGGTCTAGGGGGAGGAGCAAAATATTAATAGGTGAAGGGATAAAGGTAAAAAATAAATAAGTTACATGGGCATATTTTTCAGCCCAGGGAATATAGCCCAAATTTTATAATAACTTCATATGGAGCATAATCAATAAAAATAGCAAATTACTATGTTGCTCACCTGAAACAAATACAATATTGTAAATCAACTATACTCCAATTGATAAAAAAGTTTGCATGTGTGATTTTTTTTTAAGCAAAATAATGTAGACCTAACAACAGATGTGAGCAATTTTGTACACCCCACTTGAAACTTCGAGATCCATGGTCTTAGAATCTGGGGATTTTATTTCATAGCCATAAAGTAACAACTGTAAAATATGAATTGTTAAAGCATGAGCAGACCCCAGAGAAACTTGATTGATAATGGCAGAAAAATGAAATTATTGACAGTGAATGAGCTGATGATTATTTGATCGTGATTAGATGCAACACCTCCCATATCACCATGTAACCTCTAAATAAGGAGCCATTCCATAACGAACTGGAAATCAAGCTAAGACCCCGCCTTGTGAAGGTATTTTTCTGCATGAAGAACTTACTTTTTAAACATTATCTTGTTAAAGTGGCATCCAAGAAGTGTCAGGAGGTTTGAATAGCCATCATGTCCTAGAATGAAGACTTGCAGAATTTTTCTTTTTTTGCTTTGATATTCATACATTTTTTAACATAGGTACACGATTGTTGGCAAAGTACAGTTAGTAAAATTATTTAAGCAATTCTATACTGTTTTCTTTGCTGAAACTCCCATATTGTCTGTAAAATTTATAGTCTGCCATCCTATTTTCAAACCTCTAATCCTATTCAAAAAGCAATGCATCCCACAGAAAGCAGTCAGCTGGAGCAGCTTTCCTCCCTCCTCACCTGTGCCCCTCACAGGGGAGCGTCCTGCCAGCTCCCAGGGAGATCTTTGCCACAAGCCCCTCATCTCCACTCAAATGCACCTGTACTCAGCCTTGTCCTGATTTTAAGCGCCATGAGAGAGAGAAAGGGAAGTAGAAGAAATGCTCTTGTTTTCTCAATGTTTTCATTTTCCTTGAGGAAAAAACACATATTTTGGCTGAAAAGTAGCAGTAAAATATGTGAGTAAGTGAGACACAAGGAACACACACACAGAAAAATAGCTTTGAAGAAAATGCTAAATATTAAAAATATTACAAAAAGTCGGAAGAAAATAACGTGATAATTCCCCACCAAAAAATCTGACTTTGAAAGCTTTACAGCTATCAGACACCAAATTGAACAGGTTAAGCAGGGAAAACTGCAAAGTCAGTTCACTCAGTGTTTTCAATTCTTTTCCGTGATGTGGCACACATGTAACATTTATAAACTCACTAGGGCAAACTGGGAAACAGTTAATGGGTCAGAAGTAACCAGTCAAGGGATGTAGTTATTCCAGGCCCTGCCGGGGTACCCTCCTGCCTGAGGGTGTCCACCTTAGCACACTTAGAGCCGGGTTTGTGTGCTCAGTCACTTCACTTGTGTCTGATTCTTTGAGACCCTAAGGAATGTAGCCTGCTAAGCTGCTCTGTCCATGGGGTTCTCCAGGCAGGAATAATGGAGTAGATAACCATGCGCTCCATGCGTGGGGATCTTCCCAACTCAGGGATCGAACCCGTGTCTCCTACATTGCAGGCAGATTCTTTAACCCACTCTTCCACCTGGGAAGCCCAAGGCTATATTTAAATGACATGTATCTGTTGGAAATGTTTGATTTATAAAACATCTTTCTGGGCCACTCCTTCCAAAGAGATAAGTTTTTTGTTGCTTTATTTTGTTTTTTTTTTTTACTGTGAGATTACATCATCTGACCTAAAGGCAGCAATCTAGAGGCACTTTCACAACTATGAATTTATTTAGCATGAGAACTCTGACAAAAAGAGGTACCTTAAACTGCACTCTGTCTGGCTGACTAAATTACAACTGTTCCATAGGGCCTGATGTGAGACTTCCATAAAATACAAAAAAAAAAAGGATTTTTTTTTTTTAAATGGAGAGTCTTTAAGAGTACAGCAATAAGATTTACGAGGGAACAGAAAACATAGGTAAGAAGACAACAAAGGGGAAAAAAGAGGAAGAAATGTCAAAAGCCAAATAAGAAAAGCACAGGAATAGAAAAAAAATCAGGAAAGGACAAATTAAGTTGGGATGTCATGCATTTTCCTGAGAAGGAAATGACCTCTCTTCCTTCTAAGGCATCAGTTAGTTAAAGTCTCTGAACTGAGTCACAGAAATGCCATCAGACCACAAAAGGAATGCTGGCCTCTGAAAGGCCATGCTGTTCCCACGCAGTCTGAGGGCCCCATGTCAGAGCAGTCAGTCTTCTCCCTTATCTCCCCTGTATCAAGCATAGTTTATTCCTGCTCTTTGACACCTGGAAAACATACGTAGCACCACCCCTAAAGCCAGTTCAGTACAAACGCTCATTTCTGCAGAGCCCCTCTCGGACTCCAAAGTGACCACAGGAATTTTGTGAAGCTCCTCAGCTCCACCGAAAGACTGTTTCTCATGAATCACCCTGTGAAGTTGCTAATACTTCTTGGAACATCGCTTTGTAAATGCTAGTAGGCAAGTGTATAGCAGTTTATCAGTTTCTTATCCTATAAGGAAGTATTTCATTTCTTCCTCTTCTTCATACATACCTTACTTTAGAAATCTTCTCATGGTTTTTATACATATCATCTAACATTTTTGTGCCATCAAACACACATCCCAGGCACAGCAAACTCCATTTATGAATAATTCATGCATTTCCCAAAACCCCATTATGGTCAGTTGCAAAAAGGGTCCTACATTCATCCCATCCATTTATGCATGTCCCCTACACACTATGAAGCAACTTCTATCAAGTAGTTAAAACTATTTCTGAACACTTTAATACAGAAAAAGTTGTGAGTGATTGTGTGTCTGCTCAGTCGTGTCCAAATCTTTCTGACTATTCAGACTATAGCCAATCAGGCTCCTCTGCCCAAGGAATTTTCCAGGCAAGAATATTGAAGTGGGTTGCTGTCATTTTCTACTCCAGGAATCTTCCCAATTCAGGGATTGAACCTGCATCTCTTGTGTCTCCTGGATTTTCAGGTGGATTCTTTACCACTGTACCACCTGGAAAGCCCACAGAACAGGATAAATGGAGGCAAATATTTGTTCCCCTGTGTCTTGCTTCAGCAAATGGGCATTAGTAAATGGGCTGTGAAAGAAGGCTTGCAATGTTCTGATACATGTACGTTGGGGCTTAGTCTCTCTTACAAGTCTTTGGAGCCCTCACATTACTGGGTGGAAAAACAATAGGCATGTCTACTAGAGGATGAGCCTGCACAACCCCACAAAGCAGAGACTAGCTTACCCAGCCAAAGTCTGTCCATGGTCAACCATTCTGTTCACTAGTGAACCCTTTGCACAAGATTATTATTATCCATGTGGACCTAGATGAACTGAATCAGACCAGAAAATCACCCAGTCAACCCAGTGAACTGTGAGAAGTAATAGAGGTGTGTTGTTTTAAAAACAGGAGTTGGGAAACTTTTTCTATAAAGGGTCATGTAGGAATTTTTTTTTAATTTTGTAAATCATTTTATCTCTTTCTCAACTATTCAGTTCTATAGTTATAGCAAGAGAGCAGTCATAGACAACAGACAACTGAATGAATACAGCTGTGTACCAATAAAACTTCATTTAAACTTAATTTATAGCTCCAGTAAAAGTTCATCACATTAGTTTTCTGACCCCTGTTTTAAACCAGTAAGTTTTAGGGTGGTTTGTTACATAGCAAAGCAAAAGAGACACTTGTTTTGTTGTAGTTTCTTTTCTCACCTTCCCAACGTAGTTAACTACTCCAATTGGCCCTTTAGGATTCAGTAGAAGCACCATTTCAGAAAGTCTTAATGCTTTGGTTTTGGAATCAGACTGATCCAAATCTGAGTCTTAATTCTACCACATACTATATACATGTTTGATATTTGGGGAAGTTATCCTGTCTTGAGCTTTAGTTTATTCCATCTACAAAATAGGCCTGTGTGTGCTCAGTTGCCCAGTTGTGTCTGACTCTTTGTGACCCCACAGACTGTAGCCCTCCTCTGTCCAGGAGATTTTCCAGGCAAGAATACTAGAGTGGGTTGCCATGTCCTCCTCCAGGGGATCTTCCTGACCCAGGGATCAAGCTCATATCTCTTGTGTCTCCTGCACTGGTAGGTGGATTCTTTACCACTAGTGCCAAGTGGGAAGCCCTAAAAAGTGAAAGCTGCTCAGTCATGTCCAACCCCATGGATTATACAGTCCATGGAATTCTCCTGGCCAGAATATTGGAGTGGGTAGCCATTCCCTCTTCCAGGGTATCTTTGAACCCAGGTCTCCCACATTGTGGGCAGATTCTTTATCAGCTAAGCCACCAGGGAAGCCCAAAAATACTGGACTGGGTAGCCTATCCCTTCTCCAGTAGATCTTCCCGACCCAGGGATGGAATTGGGGTCTCCTGCATTGCAGGTGGACTTTTTTACCACCTGTGCTACCAGGGAATCCCCAAAACAGGCCTGGCATAAGTAAATATTTAATTTTTAAACAATTAGATGTTATAGTATAGTTAAATATTGTGTCATTATATCCTTATTATCTTCACTCCCAGTTTAGAATAGAGGCTCTACACTAACATGATATCTCATGCATACTCCTATAACACCATTTACTATACTGTATATTAATGTTTTCATTTTTCTTGTCATTATTTGACACAAAGGAATTACTTCATCATTAAGCAGAATGCTTCTTTCCTCCTCTGATGATTTCTTTGAAGAAGACACACAGTTGTTGCCTCACTCCTGGCTGTTCGCTATCACATTACTAGACTCAAGATACTGAGCCCAATTCCTATCTGGTTCCTCCTGGAAAGGTAAATGTGCGCTCAGAGAACACATCCTCTTCTGCTGCTCCAGGGAAGGGTATGTTTACAGTCCAGTCCTGAGCTACTTGATCAGCTTAGTACACATGCCTGGTTCTAGGGTTTGGTGCTAGGTGTTAGGAGGACCCATTTTGCCTTCACATTTAAGGTATATCATCCAACCTCGATCTGTCATAAAATGAAGGTTTAATTTTCATGTTCATTTTCCTGCTTTGTGTCATATTTTTCAATTGATTCATAGCTCATTCTGAGAAGAAAGACACTTTTTGCTGAGTATTTTTGAGATCCCAACATACATGCAATACACTCAGAACTATTTCTAGGATAGAGTGAGCAAATTCCTATATGGGGAAAAGGAGTAATCTTTCCTAATCCTACCTAAGTAGAGAGGCTTCCTGAAATTAGATCATAACTATTGAAAGTTACAGAGAGAAAATGGACATTTCCATTTCTGGGGGCTACTTGCTGAACTGTGGAAATGTGTATGCCAGGTCTAGGCATCTAAACTGACTGAGCATGAATGTATTTTTGGAAGACTCTGACATGTGTCCCTAAGAACCTTTGATAGGAAGAGACTTCATTAGCAGTAGCTGGATAACCACACATGTCTGTGGTGGTTTTCCTGTAGGCTAAGTGGGGCTGAACAGGGCTTGAAGCTGTCCACAGAGTTCTGGCCGCTACTCATGGGCTTCTCAACAGAAAGATGCCACAGGGCACTGCTTGGCAGAAAGGAACTAACAAGGAGCATGAAGGTAGCTGCAACTGACCGCACAGAAGCGCGCCGGCTAAGATGGATCATGCAGAGGCGTGGCCGTGAGGAGCTACCCCACGTCCGAGGTCAGGGGCGGAGGCCGAGAGGAGCTACCCCACATCCAAGGAGCGGTGGCTGCGCGGGTGCAGGGGGTCAGAGAGAAACTACTCCACGTTCAAGGTCAGGAAGGGCAGCTGTGAGGAGATACTCCTCCTCCAAGGTAAGAGAAACCCAAGTAAGACGGTAGGTGTTGCGAGAGGGCGTCAGAGGGCAGACACACTAAAACTATAATCACAGAAAACTAGCCAATCTGATCACAGGGCCAGTCTTGTCTAACTCAATGACCTAAGCCATGCCGTGTGGGGTCACCCTGGACTGACGGGTCATGGTGGAGAGGTCTGACAGAATGTGGTCCACTGGAGAAGGGAATGGCAAACCACTTCAGTATTCTTGCCTTGAGAACCCCATGGACAGTATGAAAAGGCAAATTGATAAGATACTGAAAGAGGAACTCCCCAGGTCGGTAGGTGTCCAATATGCTACTGGAGATCAGTAGAGAAATAACTCCAGAAAGAATGAAGGGATGGAGCCAAAGCAAAAACAATACCCAGTTGTGAATATGACTGGTGATAGAAGCAATGTTCGAAGCTGTAAAGAGCAATAGTGCATAGGAATCTAGAATGTTAGGTCCATGAATCAAGGCAAATTGGAAATGGTCAAACAGAAGATGGCAAGAGTGAATGTCAACATTCTAGGAATCAGCAAACTAAGATGGACTGGAATGGGTGAATTTAACTCAGATGACCATTATATCTACTACTGTGGGCAGGAATCCCTTAGAAGAAATGAAGTAGCCATCATGGTCAACAGGAGTCCAAAACGCAGTACTTGGATGCAATCTCAAAAACGACAGAATGTTCTCTGTTCATTTCCAAGGCAAACCATTCGATATCATGGTAATCCAAGCCTATGCCCCAACCAGTAACGCTGAAGAAGCTGAAGCTGAACATGTCTATGAAGACATACAAGACCTTCTAGGACTAACATCCAAAAAGGATATTCTTTTCATTATAGGATACTGGAATGCAAAAGTAGGAAGTCAAGAAACACCTGGAGTAACAGGAAAATTTGGCCTTGGAGTATGGAATGAAGCAGGGCACAGGCTAATAGAGTTTTGCCAAGAGAACACACTGGTCATAGCAAACACCCTCTTCCAACAACACAAGAGAAGACTCTACACATGGACATCACCAGATGGTCAACACCAAAATCAGATTGATTATATTCTTTGCAGCCTAAGATGGAGAAGCTCTATACAGTCAGCAAAAACAAGACCAGGAGCTGACTGTGGCTCAGATCATGAACTCCTTATTGCCAAATTCAGACTTAAATTGAAGAAAGTAGGGAAAACCACTAGACCATTCAGGTATGACCTAAATCAAATCCCTTATGACTATACAGTGGAAGTGAGAAATAGATTTAAGGGACTAGATCTGATAGACAGAGTGCCTGATGACCTATGGATGGAGGTTCGTGACATTGTACAGGAGACAGGGATCAAGACCATCCCCATGGAAAAGAAATGTAAAAAGGCAAAATGGTTGTCTGAGGAGGCCTTACAAATAGCTGTAAAAAGAAGAGAAGTGGAAAGCAAAGGAGAAAAGGAAAGATATTCCCATTTGCATGCAGAGTTCCAAAGAATAGCAAGGAGAGATAAGAAAGCCTTCCTCAGCAATCAATGCAAAGAAATAGAGGAAAACAACAGAATGGGAAAGACTAGAGATCTTTTTTTTTTTTTCTTTTTTTGGGGGGGGGGTTGTTTTGTTTTGTTTTGTTTTAATTTTTTATTAGTTGGAGGCTAATTACTTCACAACATTTCAGTGGGTTTTGTCATACATTGATATCTTTTCAAGAAAATTAGAGCTACCAAGGGAACATTTCATACAACGATGGGTTCGATAAAGGATAGAAATTGTATGGACCTAACAGAAGCAGAAGATATTAAGAAGAGGTGGAAAGAATACACAGAAGAACTATACGAAAAAGATCTTCATGACCCAGATAATCACGATGGTGTGATCATTCACCTAGAGCCAGACATCCTGGAATGTAAAGTCAAGTGGGCCTTAGATAGCATCACTACAAACAAAGCTAGTGGAGGTGATGGAATTCCAGTTGGGCTACTTCAAATCCTGAAAGATGATGCTGTGAAAGTGCCAGCAACTCAATATGCCAGCAAACTTGGAAAACTGAGCAGTGGCCACAGGACTGGAAAAGGTCCGTTTTCATTCCAATCCCAAAGAAAGGCAATCCCAAAGAATGCTCAAACTACCGCACAGTTGCACTCATCTCACATGCTAGTAAAGTAATGCTCAAAATTCTCCAAGCCAGGCTTCAGCAATATGTGAACTGTGAACTTCCAGATGTTCAAGCTGGCTTTAGAAAAGGCAGTGGAACCAGAGATCAAATTGCCAACAGCTGCTGGATCTGCCACCCTTATGGCAGAAAGTGAAGAGGAACTAAAAAGCCTCTTGATGAAAGTGAAAGAGGACAGTGAAAAAGTTGGCTTAAAGCTCGACATTCGGAAAACTAAGATCATGGCATCCAGTCCCATCACTTCATGGGAAATAGATGGGGAAACAGTGGAAACAGTGTCAGACTTTATTTTGGGGGGCTCCAAAATCACTGCAGATGGTGATTGCACCCATGAAATTAAAAGATGCTTACTCCTTGGAAGGAAAGTCATGACCAAACTAGATAGCATATTAAAAAGCAGAGACATTACTTTGCCAACAAAGGTCTGTCTAGCCAAGACTATGGTTTTTCCAGTGGTCATGTATGGATGTGAGAGTTGGACTGTGAAGAAAGCTGAGTGTTGAAGAATTGATGCTTTTGAACTGTGGTGTTGGAGAAGATTCTTGAGAGTCCCTTGGATTGCAAGGAGATTCAACCAGTCCATCCTAAAGGACATCAGTCCTGGGTGTTCATTGGAAGGACTGATGCTGAAGCTGAAACTCGAATACTTTGGCCACCTCATGCGAAGAGTTGACTCATTGGAAAAGACCCTGATGCTGGGAGGGATTGGGGGCAGGAGGAGAAGGGGGTGACAGAGGATGAGATGGCTGGATGGCATCACTGACTCGATGGACATGAGTTTGAGTAAACTCTGGGAGTTGGTGATGGACAGAGAGGTCTGGCATGCTGCGATTCATGGGGTTGCAAAGAGTCAGACATGACCGAGAGACTGAACTGAACTGAGCTGAGCTGAATGAAGGTGGCGCTAGTGGTAAGGAATCTGCCTGCCAATGCAGGGGACTTAAGAGATGCAGGTTCAATCCCTGTGTCAGGAAGACCCCCTGAAGGAGCACATGGCAACCAACTGTAGCATTCTTGCCTGGAGAACTCCATAGACAGAGGGGCCTGATGGGCTACAGTGCACAGAGTCACACAGAGTCCGACATGAAATGACTTAGCATGCATGCACACACATGAAGCATTAAAAGGCACTGCTGGAGAGTTTTTCCCAAAACTCGTGAAGAAACAAAGCCATGAGCTATGCCTTACAGGAAGAGTTCTGAAAACATCACCATGGATCTAACTTGAAGCCTGCAGTGATGTAGACGTTCACCTGCCAAAAGCAGCAGCAGCTGAGGGGGCTGGCCTTCCTTCCCTGCCCCTCACAGCTCCATGCAACACTGGAGACCAAAACGGGGGCCTAAGAGGAAGTAGAACGCGGACAATAAAAGAACAAGTCAAGACACCCCCCTTCCCTTTAGAACAAGAATTAGCTGGAGAGAAGGAAAAATCAAGTTTAAAATATTGGTTTAAATTGTGGTAGACAGTATAACACGTGATGGAAATATGTTCTCACACCTGAAAGACTGTGCTGTGCTTCGTTGCTCAGTTGTGTCTGACTCTTTGTGACCCCATGGACTGTAGCCCGCCAGACTCCTCTGTCCATGGGATTCTCCACGCAAGAATACTGGAGTGGGTTGCCATGTCCTCCTCCAGGGGATCTTCCCAACCCTGGATGAAACCCAGGTCTCCTGCATTTCAGGCAGGCTCTTTACTGTCTGAGCCACCCAGAAGCCCAAAGACAGTGGATTACAAAAGGAAATAGGCTGCTTTCTGGTTTTACCCCATTGTGTACATGCCATCCAATAATCCATGTGTATGCCTATGTTGTTGTTGTTTAGTAATTAAGTCATTACTGACTCTTTTGCAACTCCATGGACTGTAGCATGTTGGGCTCCTCTGTCCATGGGATTTTCCAGGCAAGAATAGTGGAGTGAGTTGCCATTTCCTCCTGACCCAGGGATCAAACCCGTGTCTCCTGCGTCCCCTGAATTGGCAGAAGAATTCCTTACCACTGAGCCATCTGAGAAGCCCCATATATGTGCATACAACCATTAATTATTGCATTTTCTCTTTAGATTTGTAACATTACAGCCAAACAATAAACACAAATAGTTTACTAGTAGAAAAAAATTAGAGCTGATTATGACTGGTCAGTAAAATGAGACTGTTCAGTCCTATGTAAATCATAAAATATAATCTTTAACCACTTTTCTACAAACACCAAGATTATCTGATCTTGCTATAAAACTACAGCTAAGTCAGCATGCCAGCCACGAATTCAATGGTGTTTTTATGTTTCAGAAAATATACAAAGAAACTATGGCCTCAAAATATATATAAGAGAATAAGAGCAGCCAAACTTTTTTCAGTCTGTATAAATAATAGTTAGAACCCTTATTTTAGCACCCTACATTCTTTAAAAAATAGGATAAGGATTCTCTAGTTAAGTAGCTATTTCTACTCTATACATTTATTCTTAAAATATTTTGCAACCAATTTTTTTTTTATTTGTGTACAGTTCATATAACATTGTTGGGTTAAATTCTTCATCACAACATTTTATCATTGCATTCCCATTTAATACAAAGCCACAAGACTGCTGAAAAGGTCTACAATAATTTAAGTGTCCCTAAGCACACCATTTCTCTGACTACATGCATTTTTTATACCCTAACTCTTATTGTAATGCTTATGATCAATAAAGATGCTTGCTCAGAAGTAGAATAAATTTGTGAACTATTAATATTTCATGCCCTGGAACTTAAATCATTGTCCACTCTTACTTAAATAAAATTCTTTTTTATTCTTAGTGGTGGCTTATGGAAACAAAATCATTCCTGTTCATAGTACTTTTAGAAAAATTACCTTTCTAACATATTTATGGATAAAACTTAGTCCTGTCTTAACTATTACTGCTGAAAGCTCATTTGGAGGAAATCTATGTAAGATTTGAATATGTTTCAAGGGATTTTGTATCTGAATTCCCAGTAACAAAAGTGCAAGGAATATGGCTTCTGTAGGGGATTCCCAGGTGGCTCAGTGGTAAAGAATCTGCCTGCCAATGCAGGAGACTCAAGAGACTTGGGTTCATTTCCTGGTTAAGAAGATCCCCTGGAGGAGGAAATGGCAACCCACTCCTATATTCTTGCTGGGAAAATTACATGGACAGAGGAGTCTGGGAGTCTACAGTCCATGAGTCCAAAAATCAGTTACAACTGAGCAACTGAGCATGCACGTGGCTAATTTAACCTAATAATGATAGCAATAACTTGGTAAGAGGATATAAAAAATATATAGAATCAGTGGATGGGAATTCCAGAAAATGAGGCCCAGAAGTTGCTAAAAATGAAACATCTAAAATATGACAGGCCCATAATATTTGACAGACAAATTAATGAATAACTGATTCAATAAAGTTAAATTTTACCAGTCAGACATACTTGTGGAAGTGTTTGATTTGTAACTGAAGCAAAATTAGCTAGAATGTATTTCATTATCTGTAAATACAAGTGGAGAAGTCAAAAGGCAGCTGATGGATTAGGAGACTTGAGGTCAGAGGGGAATCCATGCTGGAAATGCACATTTGAGAGTTTTCAGTGAATACAGGGTTTTTTAAGTCATGGGACTGGGGAAAATCACGAAGTAGATTAAAATAAGAGGTGGTGAAGCAGGCCTGGAGCACAACAATGCTAAGAGAAAGGACCATCCAAGGAGACCAAGAAAAGGCCAGTGGGATGCTGACACACCCAGGGATGTATGAGGCTCTAAAAATCAAACGTATTCATTCCCTGAGGCTTCCCTATGAAAGTATCAGAAACCAGTTGACTTAGAAAAACAAAAGCTGATTCTCTCACAGTTCTGAGGGTCAGAAGCATGAAATCAAGTATCGGCAGGGCCATGCCTGCTCTGGAGGCTCTGGGGAGAATCCTAGCACATCTCTTTCATCCTCTGCTGGTTGCCAGCAGTCCCTGGCTTCCTTAGCTTGCGTCACTCCACTTCTGCCTTCTGTCCAGATATGAACATGGCCATCTGCTCTGTGTGGCTCTGTGTCTGTTTCCTCTTGCTCTAAGGACAACGGTTATTATATCAAGCCCCACTCTAACCTGGCATGACCTCTTTATAACTAATTCCATCTGCCAAGATCCAGTTTCCAAACAAGGTCACATCCTTGAGGTTGAAGGTGGACATGAATGTTTGGAGGACACCAAGTAAAAATAAGGACACCTTATTGCAAAATTCAGACTTAAATTGAAGGAAGTAGGGAAAACCACTAGACCATGCACGTGGCTAATTTAACTTAATAATGATAGCAATAACTTGGTAAGAGGATATAAAAAATATATAGAATCAGTGGATGGGAATATCAGGAAATGAGGCCCAGAAGTTGCTAAAAATGAAACATCTAAAATATGACAGGCCCATAATATTTGACAGACAAATTAATGAATAACTGATTCAATAAAGTTAAATTTTACCAGTTAAACTTTACCAAAGAATGCTCAAACTACTGCACAGATACACTCATCTCACATGCTAGTAAAGTAATGCTCAAAATTTTCCAAGCCAGGCTTCAACAGAAGTGAACCATGAACTTCCAGATGTTCAGGCTGGTTTTAGGAAAGGCAGAGGAACCAGACATGGGACAACAGACTGGTTCCATATTGGGAAAGGAGTATGTCAAGGCTGTATATTGTCACCCTGCTTATTTAACTTATATGCAGAGTACATAATGTGAAATGCCAAGCTGTATGAAGCACAAGCTGGAATCAAGATTGCCAGGAGAAATATCAATAACTTCAGATATGCATAGAACACCATTCTTATGGCAGAAAGGGAAAAACTAAAGAGGCTCTTGATGAAAGTGAAAGAAGAGAGTGAAAAAGCTGGCTTAAAACTCAACATTCAGAAAACTTAGATCATGGCATCCAGTCCCATCACTTCATGGCAAATAGATGGAGAAACGATGGAAACAGTGGCTGACTTTATTTTTCTGGGCTCCAAAATCACAGTAGATGGTGATTGCAGCCATGAAATTAAGACGCTTACTCCTTGCAAGAAAATCTATGACCACTCTAGACAGCATATTAAAAAGCAGAGACATGACTTTGCTAACAAAAGTCTATCTAGTCAAAGCTATGGTTTTTCCAGTAGTCATTTATAGATGTGAGCTTTAGATCATAAAGAAAGTTGAGTGCCAAAGAATTGATGATTTTGAACTGTGGTGTTGGTGAAGACTCTTGAGAATCCCTTGGACTGCAAGGAGATCCAACCAGTCCATCCTAAAGGAGATCAGTCCTGAATATTCATTGGAAGGTCTGATGCTGAAGCTGAAGCTCCAATACTTTGGCCACCTGATGCAAAGCACTGATTCATTGGAAAAAGACTCTGATGCTAGAAAGATTAATGAAGGCAGGAGGAGAAGGGGATGACAGAGGATGAGATGATTGGATGGCATCACCAGCTTGATGGACATGAGTTTGAGCAGGCTCCAGGGATTGGTGATGGACAGGGCTCCCTGGTGTGCTCCAGGCCATGGAGTTGCAAAGAGTAGGACACGACTGAGTGGCTGAGCTGATACTGAAGTTAAAAGTGTTTAAGGAGGTGGGAGTGACTAATTTTTCCCAATAATGCTGAAAGTTCAAGACTGATGAAGACTGAGATAAATAAACTGAAATTTGTTTATTTAATAACCACATAGAACTCATTAGACTCCTTAGTGAGGGCAATTTCACATAGTGGGTAGGAACTTGGTGTAAGTTTAGCTATATGTACTTTAAAATATTTACCAAATGATCTAGCAATCCCACTCCTGAACATATATCCAGAGAAAACCATACTTCAAAAATATACATGCCCCTCAATGTTCACTGCAGCACTATTTACAATAGTCAGGACATGAAAGCTAACTAAATCCCCATCAACAGATGAATAACTTAAGAAAATATGATATATATATGTATATATATGTGTATATATATGTATATGTGTGTATGTGTATATGTATATATACATATAATGGAATACTACTCAGCCATAAAAAAGAATGCAATAAGGCCACTTGTAGCAACATAGATGGGTATAGAGATTATAATAATAAGTGAAGTAAATCTGACAGAGAAAGATAAGTATCATAAGAAATCATTTATATGTGAAACCTAAACAATGATACAAATGATACAAAATAGAAATTTACTCACAGACACTGAAAACAAACTTATGGTTGGTTACCAAAGAGCAAAGGAAGGGGAGGGATAAATTAAGAGTTTGGGATTAAAAGAGACACACTACTATATATAAAATAAATAAACAAGGACCTACTGTATAGCACAGGGAACTATATTCAATATCTTATAATAAGATTAATGGGAAAGGATCTGAAAAACAATATACATGTATATATACTTGTATATATATGTATGCATACATATTTGGATCATTTTACTGTTTACCTGAGACTAATACAACATTGTCAATCAACTATACTTCTGTTAAGAACAAAAGAGACTCGGGAAGAGAAGAATTAGGGACTGAGTATGCACAATTATTTTCAGGATTTTTCAATAAATGATAGTAGAAAAAATGAGGTGAGGGAGGAGTGGAATATAGAGAAGAGAGAAATAATTGTATTTCTGTACACCACCCTTATGGCAGAAAGTGAAGAGGAACTAAAAAGCCTCTTGATGAAAGTGAAAGAGGAGAGTGTAAAAGATGGCTTAAAGCTCAACATTCGGAAAACTAAGATCATGGCATCCAGTCCCATCACTTCATGGGAAATAGATGGGGAAACAGTGGAAACAGTGGTTGACTTTATTTTTCTGGGCTCCAAAATCACTGCAGATGGTGATTGCACCCATGAAATTAAAAGACGCTTACTCCTGGGAAGGAGTGTTATGACCAACCTAGATGGCGTATTTAAAAGCAGAGACATTACTTTGCCAGCACAGGTCCATCTAGTCAAGGCTATGGTTTTCCCAGTGGTCATGTATGGATGTGAGATTTGGACTGTGAAGAAAGCTGAGTGCCAAAGAATTGATGCTTTTGAACTGTGGTGTTGGAGAAGACTCTTGAGAGTCCTTTGGACTGCAAGGAGATCCAACCAGTCCATCCTAAAGGAGATCAGTCCTGGGTGTTCATTGGAAGGACTTATGCTGAAGCTGAAATTCCAGTACTTTGGCCACCTCATGGGAAGAGTTGACTCATTGGAAAAGACCCTGATGCTGGGAGGGATTGGGGGCAGGAGGAGAAGGGGATGACAGAGGATGAGTTGGTGATGGACAGGGAGGCCTGGAGTGCTGCAATTCATGGGATCACAAAGAGTTGGACATGACTGAGCGTCTGAACTGAACTGATACTTCTGGGAATAAAAAGCAGGAGAGAGAACAATGTGCTTACTCATAATTAACAGCGTATTTCCTCTAATTATAATTAACATGATATTATAGCACAGCAGCATGTTTCCTCAATATAATTAACATATATCTTCTTCACAAAATAAAAAACACACCCACCCTATTTTGACTTTTAATCTGCCTTGCCTGGAGTCTGATGGACTCTAACTCCATTTATGGATCTAGAGGCAATACAGGATGCTATGACTGAGGCTTCTGATAACTGATAGCTCCTTGCACAGGTAACTTCCTGAGGCCATCCTTAAATTTTTCAGTGTAGGCAAACCAGCTACAAACGCCATGAGACCTCATGGTTCACATTAGGGAATGGTCAGTTTTTTATGACTGACAAAGTAAATCTCTCATCTCTTGTAGCTAAGATCTTGCAGAGGATTAATAGCAGATTCAGAGTTTGAGTCTGCAAGGGTTCCAGAATATCTAATTTGAATTCACAGCTTCTCCCAGCTCTTAGGTTAATGATAATGCATTGATTAAGAGAAAGTGAAACCCTAAGAAAAATTCCTTAGATGGAACTCTTTACAGAATAATTCTCTGGTAATATTGTACTTATGCTATAAACTAATAAAAATATAAATAAGAGATCCTCATATACTTAGAGATTATTTATTATGTATGTATTATGGCTAAATAGAAGCATAATAGAAGTTGCAAAATATTTAAAGTAAATAATAATGGAAATGCTGTATATCAAAATTATGACATACCATTAAGTCAGCTCTCAAAGGAAAACAAGGTGAAATCATGTAGTCGAATAGAATAAAGGTTAAGAATTAATGAAGCAAGTCTCCAGTGTAATATGTTAGAAAAATAAAAGCATAATAATCTCCAGGATATAAAAGGAAGGAAGTAATAAAAAACATATGAAACCCTACAATTTGGCTGGCTTTTCTTTATATATATATATATATATATATATACATGTATATGCACATGCATACATATATGTATATAATCTGCACTCAGTGCTAGCACAATATAAATAGACTATATTATCATACCCATACTGAGTCTATATCAAGAAAACCAAATTGGTTTAGCATTAGAAAATCAGAGTAGTTTTGCACATTAATAGCAAAGGGAGAAATTAAATTATTATCTCAATATGTGCAGAAGTTTTGACAAAATCAGCAACCATTCACTATTAAAACAAAAATAAAGACAAAATATCTCTTAACCAACCAGGAATAGACAAGAACCTTTTAATTCTGTTTCATGGTATTTACTGAATACACATACGCAAGCATACAGGTACAGATAACACACATATATAGGTATAAACACACAGTTATGCAGTTAGTTCTCATTAATTATGTTCTAGAAAGTCACTATGAACACTGAATTAGCAAATGCTGTATCTCTACTCTTAGAAGAATTACCTGGTTTGGTTCCTACAAGCCTGTGTTCACAGTTTCATCAATGCATTGATATTTTCTGTGTTTCTTTTTAAAGACAACTTTACAAATATACATTGTTGAATCATTAACCCTAAAGTTGCAAACAACAGCACTTTAACTCATACCTGAATGAAGTTATCTACTATAAGCATTTTCTCCATAAGACACGCACTAGGAACAATAAACAGCCCTTCAGCACTGTTGTTCAGTCACCCAGTTGTATCCAGATTTTTGCGATCCCATGGACTGCAGCACACCAGGCCATCCTGTCCCTCACCATCTGCTGGAGTTTGCCCAAGTTTATGTCCATGTCCATGTCCACTTCAGCACTACGCTTGTGAAATTACAAACAAAACTCACAAAAATGAGAAAAACTTGACACCAAAATGAGTGCAAAAGGGACACTATTAGTGAGATAGGAAAGAGGTAGGGAATCACTCCATTTAGTCTCAGCTGGGAACATGCATGTCCAGTGACTCAAGTTTTTCACAGCTCTGCGTGTGTCTGTGAGTGATCACAAGGGTAGTGATTGGCACTGACTTGGGGGTTACAAATAAGTTATGGTGATGGGGCAAATTCAAAATACAGAAAATGCAAACAATAAAGATCGACTGTACAAATAATATGCATATACAGAAGTGTCCTGATTAATGTTGAAATATTGAAAGCTTTCCCTTTGAGATGAGGAGCAAAACAAGGTTTCTTGCTGTCATCACAGCTCTTCAACATTGTCGCAATCCTGGTCAGTACATTCAATAAGAAAAATTTAAGTTGAGAATGTGAAGACAAAACTCAATATTCACACATGATATGATTGTGTATTTAAAATCCAAACATCAGCTAAATTGGAGTTTGTTAATTTTGCTAGATTGAATACACAAAAATTATCTTATTTTCATACAAAAGAAAGAAGTTAAAATGCAATTTTGAGTAGTTGTTATTTATATCATGAATGATATTCTGAGCACTATAAGATCATCACTGGAATAATCTATAAAAAATTTAAAGATACACACGCTTATGAATAGGAAGACTCAATATTATACAATGTCACTTGTCTCTAAATTGATCTATAGATTCAATAAGAACTCAATGAAAATCCCATCAGGTATCTTACAGTCAAAATTAATAAATATTCTTAAATGTATATATAAAGTGAAAGGAACAAAAACAGTAAAGACTCAACAAAAAGCAAAATGAGAGCACTTGCTCTGTTAACAGAAAAAAGCTGCAGTGAAATCCTGCATTGGGGAAAGGATAGAATATATACCAAAGAAGCTGAATAGCAATCCTGAAAATGAAATAAACATTTATGGACATTTAATTTATGAGCAAACTGGCACTACAGCATGGTAGAAAACTAGTATTTTTAACAGAAGAAACTAGGGCTACTGGAAGCCGAATGGATAACATGCCTTTGCACTCTTACCCTCTACATGTAAAAATACAAGCCAGACAGACAATAGCCTTAAATGTGCAAAGGAAACAATGAATATTTTAGAAGATAGTAGAGGAATAAAGTTCTATACCATTGGAGTGAAACATGATATATTAAACAAGACACAAAAAGCATTAACTCTGAAAGAAATAAATTAATAAAAGGGACATTATAATTAAGACTTTTTTCTATTAAAATACATCATTTACTTAGTAAAAGTTCAAGCCACAGAATGGAATAGTTATTGGCAACATAGCCTATGAAAGACTGTATTCAGAATATAAATATTCTCTATTGATCAATTAAGAAGACAATCAGGTGTTCCAGGAAATAAGGAGACACTAACTGGAACATTAAAACACCAGTGCTTGAACTCCACTTTCACCACCTCTAGAGGTACCTCTACATAAAATCTAAGAAACAGATTTCACAGCAGTCCTGGCCCCAGTGTATATGGCATCTATGGTGCCCATCACACTAATCCTAGATGACCTCCTTTTTAAAAAATCAATTTCCATCTCTATGGTTTGTTCATAACTCTTCTACTCCTTTGAAACGGCTTTCCTTTCTATGAAGAAACTGTTAGGAAAACCCTCTCTAAATACATCAGCAGAAAAAATAGCTGATGGACAAAAGACTTCATACCTTCGGTTCATGCCAAGCACAATTTAGTACCCCAGATATTGTCAATTAAAGAAAACAAAAATATGGAAGTAACTCCTTTCAGTTATGAGATTTATTCTAAAAATCATCTGTAAGGTGGGGGTTCTTCAAGACAATTGTATCAATAGCCTTTTTATTAGCTCAAATACTTTTATCTTGTTCTCTCAATGCAGTCCAATATTTATTCTATTATTTAAATGAAATTCCTGGTTTCAATAACAGAAACTACTCTGAAACAACATTGAAGTCAAGGTCAATATCACAAAAAGCAATAAAATTCATACTTTTTTTACTAAGTAAAATAAAAAAAAAAGAGAAAGTGTGAGACTACCATAGAGGTAGTCCAGTGTAGGAATCCCTTATGATATTATGGCATAACTTGAAATCACTTATCTCTATCCTAAATTTATGATTCATATATTTCCTAAAACTCTAAATTGGTTTTTCCACAGTAACTTTCTCATCCACAGAAGCAATTCAACAGTCTATTGAAAGTGAAGGTGAAATAGATGACACTTGCTAACATGTACAGATCATTTGTACATCGAGTGCTTTTTAATTGGGAACCATCTGTGTTGAGTATTTGTTATGCTCTCAACACTTCACAAGACAATATCAAGAATCAGAAGGCATAGGGCTTGTAAAAAAAAATTTACATGTTTTGGGAAGAGCATAGGAAAATTCTTACATGGAAAATTTGGGGACAGTGAAGAGATCATTTAAATGGCTTCAAAGAATCTGATGAAAAGTTATGGGAAAAGAAGCAAAAATCCTACTGTAAAGTGAAGTGAGGTCAAGATTTTGGAAATGAAGAGCTATAGGGGTTTTCAACATGGAAATGTGATATGATGAAGGTCACGTTTTAGGAAGACTAACCTGATATGTGGATGCAATCTGATGGAGTGATGAGAAGCCAGGAGACTGGCAGAAAGACTAGAATAACTTAACTATGGGAACGTGAGAGCAAATCAGGGCAAATACATTTACATTGGAGCCTGCTCACAGACCAACTGAAAAGAGAACAAGCAGAAGTTAATAGTATAGTCCCTTCATCTTCCCGTATCATTCAATCAGAGCTGAGGCTTAAATCCCTCAGTTGGTCATGCTAAACTTTGAAAGAAGATTTACTACCTCTTAAAAACATTCCACTAGAAAAACATTCTTTCTGAATAATAACCCAGAGCTTGAAGAGATGCCCAAAGGTTAGTCTCCCTGCCTCTTGCCAGAATTGCTTTCAAGCCATGAGACAGCTGTGTACATGACAATTTAAAGATAACCTGAAATTTATACGAGGATGCCAGTAGAATGAAAAGGAAACTATAATCACAGGAAAACTTAACTGTACCCCATAGACACTGAAACAAAGACCTCTGACAGTCTTCCAGAGAAAATAAAACTGAAATGTCTGTTTCTCTTATGGATAAGTGTAAATAGCATATGTCAGCCTTTAAAGGTGAGGTATCAAAAGAAAAAAAAAAAGAAATTCCCAATGCATAAAAAGTTAACCAAGGCCCTGGTTTCATGAATATTATTAGAAAACTGGCAACTAAAATATAAAAAATTAGTACTAACCAGGTAGCATTTTTTTAGCTAATTCTAAAGATAAAACAGTCTAATATAATTCATAATAAATCCATCCTGGCTCATCTGCTCTTTAGCACATCCCACCTTAGAAAATACTGTGTAACTGAAAATGAGGGCATTTTTTTTTTTCTGCTTTGTTCAAGTGCACCCCAGGTGTTTAAAGGAGTGACTAGAATATAACAGCTCACAATGTATGCTTTTTGTGTTACTGAATATTCTCATTATATTATTTAAATAGTCTTTTATAAATCCTTAAGATAGTTTTAGATGGTGCCCATCACACTAATCCTAGATGACCTCCTTTTTAAAAAATCAATTTCCATCTCTATGGTTTGTTCATAACTCTTCTACTCCTTTGAAATGGCTTTCCTTTCTATGAAGAAACTGTTAGGAAAACCCCCTTTAAATACATCAGCCGAAAAAATAGCTGATGGACAAAAGACTTCATACCTTCAGTGTGAATATTCAGAGGTGATAACAAGACACCTCCCAAGCCACATATAATATCCACAAATATTATCCACCAATACCCACAAATCCTGTAGAACATTATGTAGGATTAAGAGTTTCAGAGCACTGAATTTAAACTCAAAACTTTGACTGCATTTGGGGTTGGGTGTTGGTACCTATTAGTTACAGATCTTCAATAATTGATAACATCTCTCTAATCTTCAATATTCATGTCTATACTATGACACAAAAAATTCTTATTAAGTTGGGAGTCATTCTCACTATTGAAGTGAGATAGTACAGATTAAAGAAAGTAAAAATGTCTAGAATGATGCATTTGTAATAGATTAGAGTTGGAGAAATCAGTACAAATTTATGTTACCTTAATAAAGATAAAGCTGGTTATATTTATAGACAGGTGGGTTTATAGAAGTTCCTATACAAACATAAATTTCTTTGCTCTTCCCACTGAGATGACCAAGAATCAATGACATCCAGTAGGAATAAGCACATCTGCCACTCAGATCTTAATTTCTAATACCATTCTCCAATAAAAGGAACCAGAGCTCCTTGGAGAAAAAACCAATTATAGGACTAGGGCAAGAAATGTATAATATGAGCCTATATGATCTCGTAGTTGCCAGAAAGTGCTAAAAACAACCCCCAATAATGTATGTATGTAACAGGACATAGGGGCAAATTCAAAGAGTTTCCAATGGGCAAAGCTGGGATGATTTCACAGTAAAACATAGTAATATTGAATTATTATTCAAATATTACCCTCATGAATTTTACTGGTATAAATAAAATATTTGATAAACAAATAATTTAAACAGAATAGACCAATTTCCCGTATGAAAAATCACAATTAATTTATGTAGATACTCTACCATTAAGCAGTGAAGTATTAACTGTGGGCTCTACATAATGACATTCTTCCTGAAAGTACAATGTGAAAAGGGAAGAAAAAAGTAACTTTATAGTGGAGAAACCTGGCAAATATCACCTTAGCCAGGTGACCAAAGTAAACATCAGTAGTGATGTCATGTTGTAGAATGTACTTTGATATGATGTGATAAAAATATCACTTTACTTTTGTGATCTTTCACTCCAAAATTTACAACTCCAGTCTAGTCATGAGAGGAAAAAAAAAAAAAAATAGGCCATCAGAAAAATTCCAGTTGAAGACTATTGAACTCTGTGGGAGAATGTGAGGGTGGGATATTTCAAAAGAACAGCATGTATACTATCTATGGTGAAACAGATCCCCAGCCCAGGTGGGATGCATGAGACAAGTGCTCGGGCCTGGTGCACTGGGAAGACCCAGAGGAATCGGGTGGAGAGGGAGGTGGGAGGGGGGATCGGGATGGGGAATATGTGTAAATCTATGGCTGATTCATATCAATGTATGACAAAACCCACTGAAATGTTGTGAAGTAATTAGCCTCCAACTAATAAAAAATTTAAAAAAAATAAATAAATTAAAAAAAAAAATTCCAGTTGAGAAGCTTTCTATGAAATATCTAACCAGTACTCCCCAAAGCTGTCAAGATCATTGAAATAAGGAAAGTCTGAAAAACTGATTTTAAGAGGAGTCTAAGGAGATATCACAGGCTTTCCCAGTGGGTCGGTGGGTAAAGAATCCACCTGCAATGAAGGAGATACAAGTTCAGTGCCTGAGTTAGGAAGATCCCCTGGAGGAGGAAATGGCAACCCACTCCAGTATTCTTGCCTGAAAAATTCCATGGACAGAGGAGCCTGGGGGATTACAGTCCAGAAGATCACAGGGTCAGACATGACTGAGCGAATAAAGCACACAAGGAGATATCGAAGCTAAATGTAATAGGATATCCTGGATGCAATCCTAGAGAAGAAAACTGACATTAGGTAGAAACTAAGGAAATCTAAATAAAAAAATAATATATCAGTAATGTTTCATCATAATAACAAATTAATAATACTAGTATAAAGTGATTCTGCAGGTTTTCTGTAAATCTAAAACTCTTCTCAAATAAAATGTTTATTTAAGAAATACCTACCAAGTAAAATCGTCATGGTGCTTATAAATTCAAATAAGGTCAATATGGCAAATATATAAGGTGAAATGCAAATTGGCATTATTTTTTAATTTCTGTACAGGGAGATAATGCAGGAGACACTTTAAGAAAACTGAAATTAAACTGCTAAATCCCACTATATCAGTAACTTCTCTCCCTCTTGGACTCAAATAAAGATACTTGGTGGTCACATTACAGATAGTGTCAACTCCTGCTTCTGTTTAATCTATACTTTGCTTGGAATAGACTCATATATGTTACAATAACAAACGTTTTTCAAATCTCAGAGACTTCAATTGGCAATAACTCCTTTCTTATTCAGCACTCATTTTCATTAGTTTGTTCCACACCATCCTTATTCAGAAATATGAGCTGATAGATTCTCCACCAAGTGGCATCTCACCATTTTTATAATCTAGCACAGTGATAATGGGAAACAGCATAATGAATCTAAAAGTGCATATGTCACGCGATGCATTAGTTCAGCTCCATCTCATTGGCCAAAGTAAGCCCTCTGACCACATCTTCAAAGAAGTGGAAAAAGACATCCTAAGACAGAACTGTAAGGAGTAAAGTCATAAGTATCAGTTACCAGAAAGAATGACTATGATATTCTTTTATAAAAATCCATCATATTATTTATTCATCCACTCATTCAGCCAATAATAAAGAATCAACTACACTTACCCTTAATGAAATTGATGTTTATAAATCAGAAATTCTCACATCTTTATAAGTTTTAGACATCGCTCACTTAATAAGTGATACTCAAAACCCAAATTTTTATGATTCAAGCTTATACTCAACACAGAGATTCTTCAGATTTTCTAATCTTTAAGTTATCTACCAGAATAGCTCTAGGTGAAAAGAACACACTCTTTTTTATTAATACATCATCTTCTTTCAGTAACCAGGTTTCATTCTTGTTTCTTTCATAAGTATAAAAGAATGTGGGAAAGAGGAGGGAAATTGCAAAAGCAATCAGCCCACAAGATTCAATTTTCAAGGAAATTTCAAGATAAAAAGCATAGTGTGTGCATGTGTGTTCAGTGGCTCAGTCATGTCCAACTCTTTGTGACTTCATGGACTGTAGCCCACCAGGCTCCTCTGTCCATGGGTTTGTCCAGGCAAGAACACTAGAGTGTTGCCATTTCCTCCTCCAGGAGATCTTCCTTACCCAAGGATCGAAGCCACGTCTCGTGCAACTCCTGCATCGGCAGGCAGATTCTTAGACTTTGGTTCAAATCCCAGTGCTTCCACTTTTCTTCGTTTCTTTCTTCTTTGGACACGTGCGTGCACACACACACACACACACACACACAGTGAGTAAACAAGCCTGAGCAAATTAGATGTGCTTGCTGTTGGGACACTTTCAAAGACAAATAGAAAATGAATATAAAATGTCACCTCTGCCCATCAATAAGCCTCATAGTATATTGGCTTATTTCTGATTTGAGTCTGTTGATGTGTTTTGATAAATATTTTGGAGAAAAGTGGTACATACTTGTCCCTAAGTGGAAAGTTATCTCAGTTCCCTCTACAATTTCTCCTCTAATCTGCAAATCATCAGTGCTCTCAAACTACATAAATCTGTTTAAGAAGCAATTATCACTTCTATGGATGGTATGATATGACAGTTTCCAGGAGCTTTCCTGAGATTATTGGCATTGCCCACTGTATCACCTAAAGCTACACTATAACAGATTAATTTCACTGATAGACAAAGGGACACTCTAAAAGCCTAGGATAAAAGTGTGAAATCTTAGGAAGGGAGTCCTTTAGACTTACATTAATTGGAACTAAGGAAAGTACCTCCAGACAGTGCAGAGAGACCGTGACCTCGGAGTAACAGGTAAAAGTAAAGTAACCTAGAAGATACAAAATTGGAGAAGCAGGAACTGGAAAAGGTCACATGTGTATGAAAGAAAAGTCCAGCTGAATCTATTACTTTGCCTAAGGCTAAACTTGAGCAAAAGAAACAGTGATATAAACATTCGAATAAAAGTTGCCTGCTGTTCCGGCATTCGGTTAATTGACAGACCAATCTTTTCAGCTAAATATTTTAAAACAGTTTAATAAATCCTAAACGTGAAGCATTAATAAATACATTAACCAGGAAGAGAAGGTCCTGGGGAGAGTAAAATTCCTTGAAGTCATTATCATACCATTATTTTTAAGAACGCTGTAGGGTTTAATCTGAGATTAGCATCAAAATCAAGACAGGCCATTATAATTTTTAAAAATATCCTTCAGATATGCTTTCCTTGGTAGATTCCTTTGGCGTCCCACTGCCATTCTGTTTGGAGCTGGTGTTTGAGCTCAGGGCTCCACTCTGCAGGCCATCTAGCAAGGGGAAATTAGCGAGCACATAGCTGGTGACAGGCTAGAAGAATCTATTCAAAGTCTTAACAAGGGAAGCATCATGATGCCACTGACCAGATAAATAGGGCAGTGAGGAGATTGAAGCTACATGAAAATATTTATGATTAAAACACATTTCAGGAGCTTGCTGTTCTTCAGGGGATTAATGATGAATGGAAGCACTTGTGATTAAAATATGAAGGCTGCTCCCTTTGTAAACAAAGCTGGTATGATGAAACTTACCAGGGAGTGTCTTGCTTCCATAAGTGTAAGATGTTTATCATTAATTTGCCCTGGAATGACCATCTGTTTTTCTTACAGGGAGCAAGGTCATTCATGCAAGCCAAAGGTCATGCTCTTAGGCCACTTGAAAGCTAACCAAGCACTTTTGTTGGCTCGGGACAGTCCCAGTTAATTCTGCTGCCCTGATATCTTTAACAGCACCAGTTTTACCCTCAAAAAATTTATTATATGGTCACTCAAATAATAGGCAGCTTCTGTGACTGATTTGAGCTCAATATAAATTGATATCAGCTTCACACCAGTAATGATCAATGAAGAATTTCCTTGATTGTGTCATTTGATTAGAATGCTAAATTCATGAGGTCAAAATCATACACCTTAGCCATTTAAAAGCAGGGAAAAGTAAATCTATTCCAAGATCAAATAATTTTCTAATTAGTCTAACTTTCAAATATGTTTAGGGATGTTGAAAGAGAATATATGTTTGTGAATGTTGTTGCAGCTGTTTAGTTGCTAAGTCATGTCCAATTCTTCATGACCCCACGGACTGTAGCCCACCAGGCCCCTCTGTGCATGGGATTTCCCAGGCAAGAGTACTGTAATGGGTTGTCATTTCCTTCTCCAGGGAATCTTCCTGACCCAGGGATTGAATCCACCTCTCTTGCATTGTAGGCCAATTCTTTATCACTTAAGCCATCAGGGAAGCCCCATGTTTGTGAACACACACACTTTATCAGAAGACTTACCAGCCATGTGAATTGGGGCAAGTTATTTTACCTCACTGAGTTCCCGTTTTCTCATATGTAGAACTGAGATAAGAAAAAGGTAGGTTATAATTTCAATAAGAATCCAAACCTTCCTAAGGAGAGACAATTAATAAAGATTACTGAATTTAGAATAAGACATCAAATAACGATGCCATAACATACCAGTTGTGGGACCTTAAGTAATTCATTTTAACCACTCTGTGCCTAAGTTTCCTTATGTGCAAACACAGGTGTTAAAACTATAAAGGTCTTTTTCATTGCAAGGATAGAAAAGATATAGACGGTGAAGGGATTGGGAAATTGTATAACTGTATCAGGTGTTATCTCAAAGGTGGAGAGATAACTAAAGCTTTGAGATGAGGATAATTATATTCAAGTGGATGTTTGCAAAGCAACATGTGCTTTTTAGAGGGAAAAATGGCCTTTACTTGGGACAGAGTTTTTCTTGGTTCTTAAAAGTGTTGAATTGTTGGGCTTCCAACATGAAGATGTGCGATGAATACTTTCTTACGATTGGCAAGAAAAATGCATAAACTTGCACAGCCATGCAATACTGGTGATAGTGGAGGTGTTGATTTAGTTGCTAAATCATGTCCAACTCTTGTGACCCCATGGACTGTAGTCCAAAAGGCTCCTCTGTCCATGGGATCTCCCAGGCAAGAATACTGGAGTGGGTTGCTGTTTCCTTCTCCAGGGAATCTTCCCAACCCAGGGATTAAATCTGGGTCTCCTGCATTGCAGATGAATTCTGTACTGACTGAGACACCAGGGAAACTCCTCCAATATTTGTGCTCATGGGTAAATGTACACTTCAATGAAGTAACTTAGGTATATTATCAGGATAATACTTCAGGATAACTAGGCAAATACTTGTTTTTTTGTTGTTTTTTTTTTTGAGAATGTGGACTTGTTTTCTTATGCCCAATCATTATTTGTTTCTGGGATATGCATATGAATTTATGTCCAAACTTTTCACATTAGCAATCAAGAGCCAAAACTAGACTGTAGAAGCAGGAAATGCATAAATTCCAAACTTATCTACTCATGCAGGAGAAGAAAAACAATGATAATAATAAAAATAATATCAAATAACACAATGCTTATTATACAATAGCATTTGCCAGACTATAGTGCTAAATACAATTTAAGCAATTCTCACACATTAATCTCAATCCTTACAATAACTTTGTAGAATAGATATTATTATTATCCCCAATTTACAGATGAGAAAACTGAGATGTTAAGTAAGATCTCCATTATCAAATACCTAATACATAAATCATACAGTTTGGATGCAAACCTAAGTGATTTGAACTCACAGTCCTTTACCCTTATCCAATAACCATGGAGATGAGGTTTAGTGTTGTGAAATTTATACTCTAAGGTCTTATACATGGTGTTATTTAAAATAATAAGTTCAAGGTTGAAGGGTTATCAGACTACTGTTTCTGGCACTTGAGAAAGCAGATTCCATACTAGTGAGGGGAAATACTTGCTTCTAATGGTTCCCATTTTTTTTTTTTTTTTTTGCATTTCTTTTTCTTGGGGATGGTCTTGATCCCTGTTTCCTGTACAATGTTATGAAACTCCATCCATAGTTCATCAGGCACTCTGTCTATCAGATAGTCCCTTAAATCTATTTCTCACTTCCACTGTATAATTATAAGTGATTTGATTTAGGTTCTACCTGAATGGTATAGTGGTTTTCTCCACTTTCAAGGAGAGTGCCATCCACAGCAATCAATGCAAAGAAATAGAGGAAAACAATAGAACAGGAAAGACTAGAGATCTCTTCAAGAAAATTAGAGCTACCAAGGGAACATTTCATGCAAAGATGGGCTCAATAAAGGACAGAAATGGTAGGGACTGAACAGAAGCAGAAGATATTAAGAAGAGGTGGCAAGAATACACAGGAGAACTTTACAAAAAAGATCTTCATGACCCAGATAATCACAATGGTGTGATCATTCACCTAGAGCCAGACAGCCTGGAATGTGAAGTCAAGTGAGCCTTAGGAACCATCACTATGAACAAAGCTAGTGGAGACAATGGAATTCCAGTTGAGCTATTTCAAATCCTAAAAGATGATGCTGTGAAAGTGCTGCACTCAATATGTCAGCAAATTTGGAAATCTCAGCAGTAGCCACAGGACTGGAAAAGGTCAGTTTTCATTCCAATCCCAAAGGAAGGATTGCCAAAGAATGCTCCAACTACCACACAATTTCACTCAACTCATCAAGCTAGTAAAGTAATGCTCAAAATTCTCCAAGCCACATTTCAGCAATACATGAACCATGAACTTCCACATGTTCAAGCTGGTTTTAGAAAAGGCAGAAGAACCAGAGGTCAAATTGCCAACATTCACTGGATCATTGAAAAAACAAGAGAGTTCTAGAAAAACATCTATTTCTTCTTTATTGACTATGAAAAAGCCTTTGACTGTGTGGATCACAATAAACTGTGGAAAATTCTTAAAGAGATGGGAACACCAGACCACCTGACCTGCCTCTTGAGAAACCTATGTGCAGGTCAGGAAGCAACAGTTAGGACTGGACATGGAACAACAGACTGGTTCCAAATTGGGAAAGGAGGACATCAAGTATTGTCACCCTGCTTATTTAACTTATATGCAGAGGGCATCATGAGAAATGCTGGGCTGGATGAAGCAGGAGTTTGAATCAAGATTGCTGGGAGGAATATCAATAACCTCAGATAGGCAGATGACACCACCATTATGGCAGAAAGTGAAGAAGAACCAAAAAGCCTCTTGATGAAAGTGAAAGAGGACAGTGAAAAAGCTGGCTTAAAGCTCAACATCCAGAAAACTAAGATCATGCATCCAGTCCCATCATTTCATGGCAAATATATGGGGAAACAGTGGAAATAGTGGCTGACTTTATTTTTTGGGGGGCTCCAAAATCACTGCAGATGGTGACTGCAGCCATGAAATTAAAAGATGCTTACTCCTTGGAAGGAAAGTCATGACCAACCTAGACAGTGTATTAAAAAGCAGAGACATTACTTTGTCAACAAAGGTCCATCTAGTCAAGGCTATGGTTTTTTCAGTAGTCATGTATGGATGTGAGAGTTGGACTATTAAGAAGGCTGAGTGCCAAAGAATTGATGCTTTTGAACTGTGGTGTTGGAGAAGACTCTTGAGAGCCCCTTGGACTGCAAGGAGATCCAACCAGTCCATCCAGAGGAGATTAGTCTTGGGTGTTCATTGGAAGGACTGATGTTGAAGTTGAAAGTACAATACTCTGGACACCTGATGCAAAGAGCTGACTCATTTGAAAAGACTCTGATGCTGGGAAAGATTGAGGGCAGGAGGAGAAGGGGATGACAGAGGATGAGATGGTTGGATGGCCTCACTGACTCAATGGACATGAGTTTGAGTAAACTCTGGGAGTTTGCCATGGGTAGGGAAGCCTGGCATGCTGCGATTCATGGGGTCGCAAAGAGTCAGACATGTCTGAGCGACTGAACTGAACTGAATGATTCCCACCATCATTGTTCTGAAAAACAGTGAATTCTGGATTCATGAAAGAGCTAGATCTTAGACTGGGGGCGGAATAAAGATGCCCTCTCTGCTCTTGTCTAAGTAGGTCTGGAGACTGGGGAGTGGAGATGCTGAAATATTCATAGTATTGACTTGCTTTCTTCCATGTGAGGGCATTTTAAAAACTATAAGAAGTCAACCCAATGCAGTATTTCAAGGTCACATTTGAGCTTATGAGTTACGTGTTCATGATAGCAGTTATAAATAAGGCGTTGGGTTTCTTTTCTATCATTTCTAACCACAAGTAAGTCTTTTCACAAGGCAAAATATGGTCTCATTAGTTTTGTGGGAAAACAGGAGCATGGATATTTCCTATAGCCATAGTGGGATAGGGGCAGAGGTGACCTACAGATGACAATGTTGTCCAAATGAAAAGTATTTCTCTAGAGTCATGGATGGTTATGGCAGAGGCAGCCATGTAGGGGAAACACAAGTTTCTGAGCAAAAGAAACATCCTTTGGGATTTGATTAGACTTACCTTTAGGCCAAATCTGAAAAACTCAGCAATTGCTTGGAGCACATTTGTTAGAGACAAACTGGAGAGGCTAGTGACACTTGAGTTACGTAAGGAAAAGCAAAGAAGTAAAATAGCTCAAGAAATAGTTTCAGAGTCTTAGAGCCACTGGATTCAGTTTTTCTTATGATGTAAGACTCTTGGAGAGAGAAGATGAATATAGGATACAGCCTGTGTGATAATGACCCACCCTTCTGTATATACTTTACACTCATAAGTCCACACTCACCCTCTGCAGGAAATCTGTTTAGATAAGCTTATCAATACCCAATGGGCTTTCCTGGTGGCTCAGATGGTAAAGAATCTGCCTGCAATGTAGAAGACCCAGTTTTGATCCCTAGGTTGGGAAGATCCCTTAGAGAAGGGAATGGCAGCCCACTCCATTATTCTTGCCTGGAGAATTCCATGGACAGAGGAGCCTGGGGAGCTACAGCCCATGGGTCACAAACAGTAGGACATTACTGAGTGACTAACACACACACATATACACATCAGTATACAATATAGTTATGATATACTGTATACACACTCTACTCTCTCTTTGCTGATTCAGTCATTTTACCTATCAGATGAGATAACTGCTAAAAGAACATATACTTGAAAAATATTCTCTCTTCCTTACTCTTGTCTTTTGTGTCACTCCAGTGCCAAAGCAAAGGATCAGAAGACATCAGGCTTAATCATTCTCTTCTGCCTCTCATACCTGTAAAAAAAAAAAAGAGGGAGAGAACCAGTGTTGAAGAGCTTGGAGATCGCCCAAGAATATTCTCTTTGTTCACTTCTTGACGTTACAAAACTTTTTCACCCTGTTCACAGATGCAACCCCAGTGTCAGAGACAATTCACTCAATTAATGCATTTAAAGAGTAAATGAATGCATGACAATGCACACAACTTCTGCTTCATTATTCCATGCCACTAGACTGGTGATCCAAACCTGAGCACTAAGTCTGAGAAAGTCCATTCAGGCTGGCATCTGCTTGGCATCTTTCCATCTCTCATTCATAGTCTGGGTTCCACCAGATATTTTTGTCTTGACCAGAGAAGGAGGTGAAGTTTGGAAACCCACACTGTCTAGGCTAAGCTACTTTGTAATAACACCAGCTGTTTGTCTGTTTAGTTTTCCTCCTTCCACAACTTACTTCTGCATACTTTTTTTAGTTCAGTATTCTCCAGCAATTACAAATGGTTCTGATGCAGTTGTCAATCTTAGGAATATGTCATTTTAAACACAGGATTGGACATCATCAAAACTGAGTCAATTAGATTCTTTTTTTCCTGGAAAATGGACTTTTTCAATTTAGATATAAAAAGGCAGAACACAGTTCAAACTAAGGTATCTAATAGTAGCCTCCAAAAGGAGTAATTCAAAAGGTCCTGCTAGTGTGATCCCAATAGTTACCCTAATTCTTCATCTTCCCAAGATGTGACGTTCATCTCTTCCTTCAGTTGTTAAAGCTATGCCAATAAGTCCCCTTCAGCTCCTCCTTAGGTTAAGGAGACTAATGTTCTGTTGCATGCAACAAAATAACCCTAATTATTTGTCAAGTATTTTCATGAAACTGTGAGATAGCTCCACTATGTGAATTATGGACATAAGTTAGCCTAACAATAATAAAACATCTTGCTTACTATTGTAATTATCTGACTCATTCAGATAACTCCAATATACAGAATAGTATGTAGGGAAAATTACATACATACAGCCTGGTATGTAGGGAAAATTAAATAAACAGGTTATATGAGTTAAGCTGGAATCAAGATTGCTGGGAGAAATATCAATAACCTGACACATGCAGATGACACCACCCTTATGGCAGAAAATGAAGAATAGCTAAAGACCCTCTTGATGAAAGTGAAAGAGGAGAGTGAAAAACTTGGTTTAAAACTCAACATTCAGAAAACTAAGATCATGGCATCTGATGTCATCACTTCACGGCAAATAGATGGGTAAACAATGGAAACAGTGAGAGACTATTTTTTGGGGCTCCAAAATCACTGCAGATGGTGATTGCAGCCATGAAATTAAAACACTTGCTGCTTGGAAGAAAAGCTATGACCAACCTAGAAACCATATTAAAAAGCAGAGACATTACTTTGCCAACAAAAGTCTGTCTAGTCAAAGCTATGGTTATTCCAGTAGTCATATATGGATGTGAGATTTGGACTATAAAGAAAGCTGAGCACCAAAGAATGATGCTTTTGAACTGTGGTTTTGGAGAATGCTCTTGAGAGTCCCTTGGACTGCAAAGAGATCCAACCAGTCCATCCTAGAGGAAATCAGTCCTGAATATTTATTGTAAGGACTGATGTTGAAGCTGAAACTCCAATACTTTGGCCACGTGATGTGAAGAACTGACTCATTGGAAAAGACCCTGACGCTGGGAAAGCTTCAAGGCAGGAGGAAAAGGGGATGACAGAGGATGAGATGATTGGATGGCATCACTGACTTGACAAACATGAGTTTAGGTAAATTCTGGGAGTTGGTGACGGACATGGAAGCTGGGCGTGCTGCAGTCCACGGGGTTGCAAAGACTCAGACACGACTGAGTGACTGAACTGAACTGATGAGTTAATGAAAAAATAAATTGTTTTCTTATAAGTATATATCCCTGAGAAATCCCTTGGGGAAGTTACTGTGGCTTGGAAAAAGAGCATTCCCAAGACTTCCAGCCAAGAACCATTTAAATACACCTTCAAATTCTGACATCCCTTCTAAAAATGTCTTCTATACGGAAGTTTTCTGTGCTTCACCACTATTTAGCTGGTTAGGCTCTTCTATGTCCCTTAGGGTGCCTTTCATCTCAGTGCTAATCACAGGACCAGTCACTCACATCACACCATCACAGAGAATAGTTCACGGTGCTTTCATCAGAAGGGGTAACAGGTATAGCTGGCACTTTGAGTTCTATTAAGTTCTTAACAATAATATTAATTATATTATTAACACAATCATATTAATAATATAAATAATATGTAGTATTAAATTATAATGATAAATAAAATAAAATGTAATAGTATAATAAAATAATATAAAATAAATTAATGATATAAAATTATTAATAATATTATTAATATTGGATAGTTTTAGAAATATATTAAACACATGTGAAAAGCACATCTTTTGTGCTTCTTCACATGCTCCTGTCAATCTGTTGGTCTATAATTCTCCCTACCTCCAGTTCACAACCAAAGTACTTGGCTAGTTCCTATGCATGCTTCATTTCTGAGCCTGGAGGATTATTTCCTCAGGTATACTCAGGTTCCACTCCCTGTGGAGTGAGTCTCTGAAAAACAGCATATAGATGGATCTTATTTTTTTATCCTATTAGCCACCCTATGCCATTTGTTAGGAGATGACATTGAAAGTGGTTGCTGGTAGGGACTTTTCTTGTAGTCCAGCAGTTAAGAATCCAGCTTCCGGCAACCTAGATGTCCATCAACAGATGAATGGATAAAGAAGCTGTGATACATATATATGATGGGATATTAGTCAGCTATAAAAAGGAAAAAAAAAATTGAGTCCGTTCTAGTGAGGCGGATGAAACTAAAGCCTGTTATGCAGAGCAAAGTAAGTCAGAAAAAGAAAAAGAAATATTGTATATTAACACATGTAGATGGAATCTAGAAAAATAGTGCTGACGAACCTATGCATAAGGCATCAAGAGAGACACAGACATAAAGAACAGACCTGTGGACACAGGGGGGGAAGGAAAAGGAGGGACAGATGGGGAGACAAGCATGAAAACATATGCATTACCATATGCAAAACAGATAGCGAGTGGGGAGTTGCTGTCTACCTCAGGGAGCTCAGCTTGGTGCTCTGTGACCACCTAGGGGGTGGGCTGAGGGGGCGAGGTTCCCAGCGAGGGGACCCATGTGTACCCGGAGCTGGTTCCTGTTGGTGCACAGCGGAAACCCACACGACACAGTGAAGCGATTGTCTTCCAATTAAAACAAATGAAAAAAAGAAGAAAGATTCACCTTTCAGTGCAGAGGATGTGATCCCTGATGAGGGGTCTAAGATCTCTCACGCCGAGGGGCAGCTAAACCCGTGCACCATGACCGAGCCTGCGTGCTCAGAGCCCAGGCTCCACAGCCAGAGATGCCCACACGCAGCAGCGAAAAGCCCACGGGCACAAGGAAGACCCAGTGCAGCCAAAAAGAAGTTAAAGAGTAGATGGATAAGGAAGCTGTGGTACATATACACCATGGAATATTACTCAGCCATTAAAAAGAATTCATTTGAATCAGTCCTAATGAGATGGATGAAACTGGAGCCCATTATACAGAGTGAAGTAAGCCAGAAAGATAAAGAACATTACAGCATACTAACACATATATATGGAATTTAGAAAGGTGTAACGATAACCCTATATGCAAAATGGAAAAAGAGACACAGAAATACAGAACAGACTTTTGAACTCTGTGGGAGAAGGTGAGGGTGGGATGTTTCGAAAGAACAGCATGTATACTATCTATGGTGAAACAGATCACCAGCCCAGGTGGGATGCCTGAGACAAGTGCTTGGGCCTGGTGCACTGGGAAGACCCAGAGGAATCGGGTGGAGAGGGAGGTGGGAGGGGGGATCGGGATGGGGAATATGTGTAAATCTATGGCTGATTCATATCAATGTATGACAAAACCCACTAAAAAAAAAAAAAAGACTGAAAAAATAAAAAATAAAAATAATAAAACAGAAAAAAAAAAAAAAGAGTAGATGGACCCCAAGCTGGGAGGCATCCCAGGGTCTTTGCTTCTGCAATCGCCCTTTTCCTCGAAGTCCCCTCACTGGGGCACAGATTCTGATCATCTCCCCTTTTCCCTTTCTTCTTGCTTCCCTGAGTATTTTTCTTATAGCCTTGTTTGTATAGCACTCTTTCTGTCCCTCTCCAGTGAATTTTCAATGAGAATTGTTCCACATTTAGGTGCATTTTTGATGTGTTCATGGTAGGAGTGAATTCTGCCTCCTCCTAAACAACCATTTTATTCAAATTGTTTTGTGTGTGTTTTAACAAATGTGCCAATTTTAATAATCTAGATTTTCAAAATTTTTGGCATAAATTTATTCATAGTTTTTATTATTTATAAAACCTGTTTGATATGATGACCCCTCTTTAATTCTCAATGAGAGAATTAAATCTCCAGATTATAAATCAGGAGATGAGCAATGTCCCCTCATTTATTCTTGATTTATAATCTGGTGATTTCTTTCTTTTCTTCTCTCTCTCTCTCTTACTTAGGTGGGAACTTATCAATTTAGTTCACTTAAAAATAAAATTTGCCTTTGTTTTACTGTCTACTCACTGTTTTTCTCCATTGTTTTATGGCTTTAATGCCTTATGTCTTTCATTTTAACGCTTACCATTATTATCTCCTTCATTCCAAGTACTTGGGTTCTTCTCTTCTAGTTTCTCAAGAGCAAAGTATCGGTGCTAATTTTTCAAAATTCTCTCTTTTCTAATATAAGTATTTAAAGCTTTAGATTTACCATCCAAGCACTGTTAAAACTTCCTAGAGACAAAATTATCATTTATTTTAGTTCTCATTCTATTTTAAATATTTTCTAATTAAACCTTAAATTTTTTCATTGGTTCATGAGTTATTCAGAAATGTATTATTTAATTTCAAAATATGTAGTGGCTTTTTTTCATATATCTATTTGTCATTGTTATTTCTATTATGGTCAGAAAGCATGTCATGAACTAAAGCTTTTAAAATATATAGCTTTATTTTATGTTCTCTTATATGATCTATTTTGGTGAATGATCCATATGAACTTGCAAAGTGTGTATACTTTCAGTTTTTCCTTTGTAGGATTTCATAAATGTTCATTTAGTTAAATGTGTTGGTTTGTTTTAATCTTCTATAATCTTACTAATTTTCTTTAATTTACTTATTTCTTATATTTAAATGTATTGAGGGATGAATGTTAAAATCTCCCACTGTAACTGGGGATTCAGTCATTTCTTTGGTTTCATCAGTTTTCTTTTCACATGTATCAGTGTTATTTTATTAAGTGGATATGTTTAAGAATTGTTAAGTATTCTTGATAAATTGATGTTTCATCATCATTAAAGACCTTCTTTATCTCTGATAATAATCCATGTTTTAAAATATCTTTTTGGTAATAATATAGGCACTCCAGATTTTGGAGAGTAAGAGTTTTTATGGTACATCTCTTTATCTTTTACTTTTGCTCTATATCTTTATAATTAAAATGTCTGTTTTAAGAAGCAGTTAGGCCTTATTTTTTATTATCCAATCTGAAAATCTCTGCATTTCATTTTATGGGTTTAATTTATTCAAATATTATTTAATGAGATTACTTTGATATTTTTAAGTGTAAATCTATTGGTTTTGTTTATTCTTTGTTCCAATTCTTACCAATTATGTCCTTATTATATCATCTTTTGAATTACTAATTTTTAAGACTGTTTTTTTGTAGATCACTTTTAGATGCACAGAAAAATAGAGATAAAGGTTCAGAAATTCCCTTTATACTCCCTGGCACATCTGTCTTCAAGATGACTAGACCTTCTACAGAATCAAATGTCCTATTGAGTCAGTTCAGTGATGTTTTTATTTAATAGTCTAATTTTTCAGTCCTTGTATGTCCAAGGCTTTTTTTGCTTTGTTTTGTTTTGTAATTTCTACAACTCTGCTGAGATTTCCCATCAGTATATTCATTATATCATATTTTATTCTAAATCTTTAAACACTTATAATAGTCATTTTAAATCCCTTGCCTGATAGTCCCAATATTCTTCTTGCCATTTCTGCAACACACTCCAGTAACTGTTTTTTTCTCCTATTTATGGGTCACTTTTTCCTGCTTCTGTGTGTATCCAGTAACTTTTATTTGTATTCTGAACTCCGTGAATGCTATGTTGCTGAATGCTTGCATTTTTTTGGTTTTCCTTTAAATAATTTGAACATTTATTCTGGCAGAAAATTTGGTGGTGTATCAGCTTGATCCTCAAGGATTGATTTAGGTTTTGTTGAAGCATATCTCAAAAAGTAGTCTTATTGAAAAGACATGGCCTTTTTCAGCTATCAACTCTATTCAGTGAAATCTCTTCACTCTGCTGTTGAGAAATGCAGTGTACCAAGGACTGTGTCATCTCCAGAATATCTATTTATCACAAAGATCCTCAGTAGCTGTTTTCTGCTGAACCTCAAAATGTTTCCCTTTAAGAATATGTAGCTTAATATTCTGACAAATGCTCAAGGAAACTCAGTGCAGATTTCTGTGTTACTTCTCTGGAGCTCACCCAGGTCTCTAAAACCTTCCAGCAACAAATTCTACATATCTCAGTAGCCCTGAGCTCCAATTTCTCTTTATCCAGACGAGCCACTGGTATCTGTTTGGGTTCAGCTTTGTGCCATGGTTTAGAAAGTGTCCCTAGGCAGAAAGTTAGGCTGAATTTGAAACTCACTTTATGTATTTGCCTTCTATCAAAAATTATAGCTCTTTGCTATCTGTTGTCTGGTCAGTTGAAAACATTCATAAATTTTATTTAATATTATACTTGTTCAAATCTAGTGAGTAAATCCAATACCTGTTATTCTCCTATGGCTAAAACCACCCTTCTTTTTTAAAAAACTAAAATTTTAAAGAAATAACTGGAGGGCTTCTCCTAATAATAACACAGTAAATGTGTATTTATATTGAAGGTAATCTTTCAAAGAAAGCCAAGGCCCAAAGAGTTAAGGAAAATTGATGACAGTTTAGAAACATTCTTTGGTCCATTTTGTTACTTTCAATTAAAAGTTGATCTAACCTGACACCAACAAAGATCAGTCTAGTCAAAGCTATGGTTTTTCCAATAGTCATGTATAGATGTGAGAGTTGGGCCATAAATAAAGTTGAGCACCGAAGAATTTATGCTTTTGAACTGTGGTGTTGGAGAAGACTCTTGAGAGTCCCTTGGACAGCACGGAGATCCAACCACTCCATCCTAAAGGAAATCAGTCCTGAATATTCATTGGAAGGACTGATGCTGAAGATGAAGCTCCAATACTTTGGCCACCCGATGCAAAGAACTGACTCATTTGAAAAGACCCTGATGCTGGGAAAGATTGAAGGCAGGAGAAGAAGGGGATGACAGAGGATGAGGTGGTAGGATGGCATCACCAACTCAATGGACATGAGTTTGAGTAAACTCCGGGAGTTGGTGATGGACCCAGCAGCCTCGTGTGCTGCAGTCCATGGGGTCACAAAATGTCAAACATGACTGAATGACTGAACTGAACTGAATCCTAACACCAACCATGTGTAGCTCATAGTGAGACTAAGCCATATTTTTTGTGGTTTTTCTATCATCACTTTGCATCAAGATCTTTGTTTTCACAATTTACTTGATCCTATTCACACTTTCTGTATGTTCTTGGCTTACTTTTCTTCATTAATGCAGGGCAAATACTAGCTTCAAGTAAGTTAAACATAGAATATTTCTACAAGAAGCAGCTTTCATCTCTAAGAATGATAAAGCTAATAATTTATGCACATATTTGAATAATCTAGGCCAATCCAGCTAAATTTTAAAAGCCTGTAAAGCAAGAGGAGAGACATGATATTTTAATCCTACTTGAATTTTAAATAGAGAAGTGAGAGTTTGATACTACAATGAGTGGTCAAATCCTAAAAACCTAGAATCTAAAATATATTAGCATATTTTATGTTAGTATAAAATATAATAGTATAAAATATTATATATTAGTATATTATAAATGATCAATTATTTTTGGTATGCTTATAGTTGTTGAAATCACATAAGACTGATACATCAGGGGACTTCCCCAGTGGTCCAGTGGCTAAATCTCTACACTTCCAATGCAGGGGACCTGGGTTTGATCCCTGGTCAGGGAACTAAATGCCACAAGCCATCACTAAGAGTTTGCATACCACAATTAAAGATTCCACATGCCTCAATGATGATTAAAGATTCTGTGTGCCTCAATTAAGACCTAGCACAGCCAGATAAATGGATAAATATTTTTTAAAAGGGCTGATACAGCAAGCAGGATACAGTTCATTAACTTATTACAGAAGATAATAGGTACAGGATTGAATATATTCTATGTTTCCCTGGACTCTGAGGCACATACATCAATGGAAATTACCTTCTAGAATTCTCCTTCACTGTTAGTGGAAATGTAAATTGGTACAGACACTATGGAGAACAGTATGGAGTTTCCTTAAAAACTAAAAATAGATCTACCATGCAGCTCTATAATCCTACCACTGCACATATATCCAGAGAAAAGCATGATCTGAAAGGATACATGCACCCCAGTGTTCACTGCAGCACTATTTACAGTAGTAGAAGCTAAACGTCTATCAACAGAGGAATAGATAAAGATCTGGTACATTTATGCAATGGAATATTACTTGGCCACTAAAAAGAATGAAACGATGCCATTTGTAGCAACATGAATGGATCTAGAGATTGTCATACTGAGTGAAATAAATCAGAAAGAGAAGGAGAAATATCATATGGCAGCCCTTATATGTGCAATCTAAAAAGAAATGATACAAGTGAACTCACAAACAGAGACTCGCAGGCTTAGAGAACAAATCTGTGATTGCCTGCACACACCGCTGTATTTAAAGTGACTAACCAACAAGGACCTCCTGTGTAGCCCATGGGCCTCTGCTCAGTGTCACGTGGCAGGCTGGATGGAAGGGGGTTCAGGGGAAAAGGAACACATGTATATGTGTGGCTGAGTCCCTTTGCCGTTCACCTGAAACTATCACACTATTAATCAGTTATACCACAATACAAAATAAAATTTTTTAAAAAGAAATTGCCTTCTCGATAACATGTTTTTCTAGGCTAGCTACAAATTCACTGATTCATTTGTCCTCTGACTTAGTTAACATCATCAATAAAATTATAATTTAAGGCAATTTTCCAAGAAATCTAGTATAAATGTTGTCTCATTCTATTAGAGATTTAAATTATTTAATTTCAACAGAAATTTTTAAAATCTTCTCTCCAGACTCTTGGAAATAATCATTTTCCCTGACACTCCCAATATGCCACCTTAAAGATCAGCAATATTCCATGATAAATAACTTTGCAATAATGAATAAAATTTTGGTCTTTTATACTAGTGTTCAATAATGTGACATTACAAGAAGAAAACAGAACAAAAACTGAGAATAAGACATAGATCAACTACTCTGAAATTTTTGCAAACATTTCAGTGCTCTGAAAATCATAGCTCTAAATGTCAATGAAGAACAATTTTCTCACTTGCATTTTGAATAAATCATGGCTGTTTGTGTACTGAATTTTCATAGTCAAATTCTAAGAAAAATACCAAAAAGATAAGGATCATGAAAAAAAAATCATATTTGAATATTAAAAGCATTGCTCAGCCACACCTACTTAAATGAATATACTCTTCAGAATAAGTTAACTGTAATAAGTATTATGAGCATTTAAAAAGTGAAAATAGAATATCAAAATGCCAAAGCTAAATGTAAGACAATTCCTATGCATTAAGAGGGAAAGATAGAGCCTCAAAGCTGTCGGTAAAGAATCTGCCTGCGATGCAAGAGACCCAGGTTCAATTCCTGGGTAGGGAAGATCCCCTGGAGAAGGAAATGGCACAGAGGAGCCTGCCAGGCTACAGTCTATGGGGTTGCAAGAGTCGGACAGGATTTAGCAACTAAATCACCACAAGAGGGAAATACAGCTTTCAGAACATGAAATAATATGTCTACACAGTTTCCTGTTTACTGAAACATCAAAGAAATCCTGACAAAATTAGAGCAAAGTTTTCCTAAAAGCAAAAAGAGGTGTGCTTTCTTTGTTACAGGCTTCCAGATCCATGGGAAATGAGGGAGACCGACATGACGAACGCCAACAGGACTCCCAAAACAGGATGTCAGATTCTTGTTCTAATTTATAGATTCAGAGTAAATCTTGCCATTTTTACGGCTAAATGTATTTCAAAACAAGAACCCAGCAAGAGTATTATTTTCTACCCTCAATGGAGTATGCTCTGTAGACTAATATAAAATACAGGTTTTACTAAGACATAAGGAAATAATGGTCATCACTCTTCAGCTTTTAGAGCTTTTAACTCTAACAAATGAAGAAAGGAAAAGCTTGCAGAATCTCCTTGAAAATCCAGCCACAAAAAAACTTTTGGATATTTGATATTATCTATTAATGAATCAACAAAGCTTAGTACAGTACATTAACATATTCACAAAGGAATCAATGTCAAGGTTAAGATGTTTATCACCTCACAGTAATAATCAGAAGGCTTTTTGAATGGTGCAACAATTAACTGGCTAATTGGCAAATATACTGAATATCCCCTCCTAAATTTAAATTTTAATTTAATTACTATGAGCTACTGAAACCTTCTCAGCATGTTCATTTATTCATCCATTTAACAGGTTGAGCTCCTACTGTTTGTCAGGCAGAGTCCTTGTCCTCAGGGAGCTCTCAGTGACTCTGTGGACACTGGTAGATTCTAGAAAGAGCATTAAACAATATGGGCAGCTTTCTGGTCTTCAAAAAGCTCTCATTCCACTTGGAGAGACTGATATTAACAGAGAATTTTATAAAGCATTTTCAATTTCGGCTTTATAATTTCTGATAAGGGGAGGAATATGGCCCTATGAGAGTGTCTCACAGAGCCTGAAATCGCTCTTTTTCATGTTAGTAATATAAAACTTTTGGTGATTTAGAGAATTTATCTGAAAATTTGGTTTATTTTATGAGAAAAATTTTAGTTATTTGCATCACTCCTTTGTTTATTTGCAAATTCATGTCAGTTGCTGAATGGGCAGCATAGAGAGATCAAATAATCTATAGTTCATTAAGAGAGTATTTCTGAACTGTTTCCTGCTTGCCCATTATGTGTTAGGAATTATTGCATGCTCTAAGAATATAAAAATATATAAAGGTGAAGAATTCACCTACAATTCGGGAGCTACAGGAAACACGGGCTTGCTTCCTGGGTTGGGAAGATCCCCTGGAGGAGGAAATGGCAACCAATCCACGGTTCTTGCCTGGAAAATCCCATGGAAAGAGGAGCCTGGTGGGCTACAGTCCAAAGGGTCATGGAGAGTCAGACAAGACTGAATGACTGAGCACAAGGTGGTAATGGAGTGAGTGACAGCCAGAGTGATGGTCAGAGGAGGTAAGGGGGAGAGTCAGATAGAGATGGAATGGGTGTTTGGCTCTGTTTAATCATTCTAGAATGACAAAAAAAGAAAAAAAGGATTACATTTATAGTTTGAGTGGAAAGAGCCAACAAAAAAAGATGTTAAAAATTCAGAAGAAAGATTGTATAGTTAATGGAGTATTTGTGATTTTGTTTGACAAAATGCAGTGCAAAGGCAGAGGGATTCTTCCTAAATTCTGGTTTCTTCCATGAGTTCCTAAAAGAAACCAACCATCTCCTCTCTTACAAAAATTAGCCCATGGAATCACAGAGAATGATGGAAGGTTGCAAAAAGAATAAACTTTATTCTGTTGTTTATTTCCTTTTAAATTTTTATTCCAACATAATATAGTAGTTGCTGCTCCAAAATATGTAAAAAATACTTGACATGCATAACATAAAAGGTGACAGCTCCTTACAGCTATCCTCTTAGAGCTACCCTGAGCTAACAATTTTTTTCCAGACAAATCCCCCTCCCAAACATAAGCTATGAAGTGAAAAAAAAAAAAAAAGAATAAATCAACAAGATTTAATACTTGCACAGTGAATTTCAAAAAAATGCTGAGGCCACAGATTAACAAGACACTGATCATGAATGGGGCTTGAGCACCAATGAGGATGATGCCTTTTACCATGAAAACTGAAACAAAGACAGCAGAGGTTAATGAAGATCACTGCATGAATCATTAGAATAATGAATTCCAATATCAACTCTGCCATTGACTTTCTGTATGACCTTTGGTGAGTCACCTATTTCCCTTGGTGTCAACTTCCACTTTAATAAAATAAGTGGGACAGATTATAAGAATTTCATTATAAATTGATATACTAAGCTATAACTTTTATAAACTTTGGAATTATCAGAAATAGTGCTCTCAAAATAGTGATCATAAATGATGAAAAATTCAATAAACTTTACCTCAAATAATGAGTCAAAGGAACTAAACATAATGATGATGTATATTTTAAAATCAATTTTGCTAGACTTATAAATGACATCTTTATACAAAACAAAACCCTTTTGGTTGGCTATAAACCATTTAAAGGTATGTTACCTCAAAAGATTTTTAACATAAAATGATTTATAAAAATCTACTTCTATTATTTTATTTTTAAAATCTTATCGGATTATAGTTGATTTACAATGTTGTGTTAGTCAGATGTATAGCAAAGTGATTCAGTTATACATATACATAGATTCATTCTTTTTTTACATTCTTTTCTCATATATAGAACATTGCATATTACAGAATATTGAGTAGAGTTCCCTGTGGCATATAGTAGATCTTTGTTGGTTATTTGTCTTATAAGTCATCGTGCGTGCGTGTGTGTGTGTGTGTGTGAAGCTATCAGTTTATCCCTCCCCAGCCATGACTCTCCTTGGGTAACCATAAGTTTGTTTTCAATATCTGTAAATGTTTCTGTTTTGTAAATAAGTTCATTTGCATCATTTTTCAAATTAGCTTCCACAAATGGGTGAAATCATATGATATGTGTCTTTCTGTATGTGACTTACTTCACTTAGTACGATAATCAGTCCATTCACATTGCTGCAAATGGCATTATTACACTTTTTTAATGGCTGAGTAATATTACATTGTATGTGTGAACTACATCTTCTTTATCCATTTTTCTGTCAATGGTCATTTAGGTTGCTTTCATGTTTTGGCTATTGTAAACAGTGCTGATATGAACATTGACGTGCATATATCTTTTATAGTTTTCTCCAGGTATATGCCCAACTGTAGAATGGCTGGGTCATCTGGTAGTTCTATTTTTAGGTTTTAAAGGAACTTCCATACTATTCTTCATTGTAGTTGTACCAATTTACATTCCCATCAATAACGTAGGAGGAGTTCCCTTTGTTACACATCCCCTCCAGAATTCATTGTTTGTGGACTTTTTAATGATGGTCATTCTGACCAGTATGAGATGATACCTCATTGTAGTTTTGATCTAATTTTTCTGATAATTAGTAATGTTTAGCATCTTTCTTGTGTGTTTTTGGCCATCTGTATGTCTTTTTTGGAGAAATTTCTGTTTATATCTTCTGCCCATTTTTTGATTGGGTTGTGTGCTTTGATGATATTAAGCTGCATAAGCTGTTTGTAAATTTTGGAGACTAATCCTTTGTTGATCACATCATTTGCAAATATTTCCCATTCTGTGGGCAATTTTTTGTTAATGGGTTCCTTTAATGCGCAGAAGCTTTTAATTAAATCCCATTTGTTCATTTTTGTTTTCATTTTCATTCTCTAGAAGATAGATCAAAAAAGATATTGATCTGATTTATGTTAAAGAATATTATGCCTATGTTTTCCTCCAAGAATTTTATAGTGTCTAGCCTTATATTTAGGTCTTTGATCTATTTTGAGTGTATTTTTGTGTATGGTGTTAGCAAATGTTCTAATTTTATTCTTTTAAATGTAGCTGTCCAGTTTCCCCTGCATCATTTATTGAAGAGACTCTCTTGTCTCCATCGTGTATTCTTGCCTCCTTTGCTGTAGATTAATTGGCCATAGGTGTACAGATTGATCTCTGGGCTTTCTGAGCTGTTTCAGTTATCTATACTCCTGTTTTTGTTCCGGTACCAGACTGTCCTGATGACTGTAGCATTGCAGTATAGCCTGAAGTCAGGAAGCCTGCCTAATTCCTCCAGCTCCTTTCTTCTTTCTGAAGGTGGCTTTGTTGTTCCCTTCTTTTGTGTCTCCATACGAATTTTAACTTTTTTTGTTCCAGATCTGTGAAAAATGCTGTTGGCAATTTGATAGGGGTTGTATTGAACGTGTAGATTGCCTCATTTAGTATAGTTGTTTTGACAATATTGATTTTTCCAATCCAAGAACATGGAATATCTTTCCATCTGTTTATATCTTCCTCAATTTCTTTCATCAGCCTTTTGTAGTTTTCAGAGTAGAGGTCTTTTGTCAACTTGGATAGGTCTATTCTTAGGTAATTTATTCTTTTTGATGCAATGGTAAATATAATTGTTTCCTTAAATTCCCTTTCTTGTGTTTAGTTGTTTTATAGGAACACAAAATGTTTCTGTGTATTAATTTAGTATTCTACAACTTTACTGAATTCACTGATGAGTTCTAGTAGCTTAGGATTTTCTGCATGTAGCATCATGTCACCTACAAACAGTGACAGTTTTACTTCTTTTCCAACTTGGATTGTTATATTTCTTCTTCTCCTCTGATTGCTGTCGCTAGAACTTCCAAAACTATGTTGAATAAAAGTGGCAAGAGTGAACATCCCTGATGTTCCTGATCTTAAAAGGAATGCTTTCAGCTTTTCAGCATTGAGAATGATGTTAGCTATGGGTTTGTCATATATAGCCTTTATTATGTTGAGGTAACATTTCTATTACTTTTAATAAACTGTACTGTAAGAATTCCCTCCTTCTTTTGAAAATGACCAAAATAGGTTAGATTGTTAAGCTATCTTAAATCACAGGTTTTTTTTTTTTTTTGCAAAACACTAATATAGTAAAACATTACATTAAATGCTATTAAAGCTTAAAATATTTCACTGACATTTTTTCTTTGCAACCACCTGATTTATCACAGTTTAGACATAGTTTCAGGTTGATAATTTATTCAGGAATTTATTTAACAAACTTTTATAAATTGCCAACTGAAACATTTAAAAATAGACTCACCTTCATAATTTCATTGATTTTATGCAAACACATGGTAATAGAGGACTTAAAATATAACTGGATGTTCTTACTCTCTTGGCAAACTAATGAAAAGGAACTGAAGAAATCAATTAGAGAAATAAAACCATTATTTGGAAAATTAGGTGCAAAAAAAATTACCAAACTATTATGTCTAAAATATGCACATGATTGTAATTCAGTCCCATTTGTTTGGTACTAGCAAACTTAGTGCTAATTATTATTATAGACTTAATTAGCATATATAATGTCAACAATCTTAAGTATACACATGTACTAGATTTATAGTTCAGTTCAGCCACTCAGTCGTGTCCAATTCTTTGTGACCCAATGGACTGCACCAAGCCAGACTTCACTCCCAGAGCTTACTCAAATTCATGTCCATCAAGTCAGTGATGCCATCCAACCATCTCATCCTCTGTCATCCCCTTCTCCTTCCACCTTCAATCATTCCTAGCATCAGAATCTTTTCCAGTGAGTCAGTTCTTCACATTAGATGGCCAAAGTATTGGAGTTTCAGCTTCAGCATCATTCCTTCCAATAAATAGTCAGGACTGGTTTCCTTTAGGATAGATTGGTTAGATCTCCTTGTTGTCCAAGGGACTCTCAAGAGTCTTCTCCAACACCACAGTTCAAAAGCATCAATTATTCAGTGCTCAGCTTTGTTTATAGTCCAACTCTCACATCCATACATGACTATTGGAGAAACCATAGCTTTGACCAGACGGACTTTTGTTGGTAAAGTAATGTCTCTGCTTTTTAATATGGTATCTAGGTTAGTTTTTAATATGCTGTCTAGCTTTTCTTCCAAGGCTCAAGGGTCTAGATTTTAAAGTACTAGCATTTAGTACTAGATTTTAAACTACCATCTTTAATGAAATTCAACAAGTATGTATTGAACATTTATCATGTGGCCATTAGTATTCAAAAAGATGGTGAAGTAATAATGAATCTTGTGTAAATATGTACCTAGATGTGCTTCAACAAGTTCACAATATTTAAGTGGAAAAGACCAAAGAAAGCATCATGATTTCACGAAATGGATGCTATAAGAAGCACAAACTCTTTGGGGGAGCATAGTGAAGGGAATAATTAATTCTAGAAAAAGTAAGTTGACTTATAGCATGGATGCTAGGTCTTGAGTCAATATTACAACCTGTATTCATTGAACATAGGTGACAAAACAAAAGAGTATCCAGGAAATGGGATGCTCAGTTGTTCTAGTCATGTCTAACTCTTTGTGACCCCAGGACTGCAGCCCACCAGGCTCCTCTCTCCATGAAATTCTCCAGGCAAGCATACTGAAATGGGTTTCCATGCCCTCCTCCAGGGGATCTTCCTGACTGAGTGATGTCTCCTGCATCCCCTGCATTGAAGGCAGATTCTTTACCACTGTGCCACGAGGGAAGCCCTCTGGAAATGGGGAATTATATATAATTCTTGGAAAGAAAGAAGGTTATTTCTTGTTTGGGAAATTGCAACCAGTTTAGTCAAATTCATGCAAAGAGTTTAATGTCTTATGAGAAAGAACATGGAGCAATAATTTGGGTTCAATTTTAAAGTACCCTGAGAGCCATATCAAGATATTTTGACTATCTTTTTTTAAACTGAAGTATTTTCAGCACTGGTTGTGATTAAGAATTCCTTGCAGAGCTGCCCTATTTGTCCCCAGCCAAGATCAAATGAAAAGGAATCTTCGTTGGAAGACCCATAATATATTTTTAACTCCTAAAACTTATTTTGATGCCTGGGTTGAGAAGATCTCCTGGAGAAGGGAATGGCTACCCACTCCAGTATTCTTGCCTGGGAAATCCCATGGACAGAGGAGCCTGGTGGGCTATAGGCCATGGGGTTGCAAAGAGTTGGACACGATTGAGGGAGTAACACACACATGTGCAATTAGAGACCAATATATGATGTTGAATATATAAATGAATTTACCTTGTCTATTTTTTTAGTGCTTTATATTGCTTTTCCTGTAATCAGTGGTTACCAAACCTGCCTGTGACTCAATAAAAACAGAGGATTTTATTGGCAGTACAGTCATCAGAAGCTACTGTGGAGTTTGAGGTCCATGGATCTATCTGTATTGCTGAAAAGCTCCCCGGGCTTCTGGGAAGTGTCTAAAGTGGTCTCAGCATGAATTTGCAGGATGGCTTTGGATAGAACTTTAACACTCAGATTTGCCAGATAATCTGTTTTGTACTTCACTCTATGATTTGTAAAACTGACCTGAGAATTAGCTGGGAAATATAATTTATTCACTTTCAGTTTAAAAACCCTGCCACCACTGTATGCTAGGCCCTTAAGGTTAATAGGTGGGCAGGTTTGGGTAAAAAGATGCTTTCAAGGACTCTCCATATTAAGCACAGAAAATAGACCCACAACTGACTATAATACCAGGCAGAGTTAAGTAGTTAAATGGAACAGCTAGTTGCATATTATGAAAAAAAAAAAAAGAAGGTTGTACTTAATTCTGTCTGGTGGAAGTAGACTGGGGCTGGGGGAGTCATGGGAATAAGGGAAGCTTCACATGGGGGCTATAGCCTAGTAGCAGGATTTTATAAGGTGAGATGAATTTCAAAGGCAGATGGGAATGATATTTCAGTATTTAAAAAAAGCAGCATATTCTTAGATACAGAAAAAGTTTTGTTTTAATATTAATAATTTTGCTTAACATTCTCAAGGGTAATGTTTTTCACAATTCTTGTCACTTTGAAAGACAGGTGTCTACTCTTTTGTATGCATGCAATTTGCAGGATTAGAAATGCACATTTCAAAAACAGAAGAACTAATCTTACAAGAATAACCCTGAGCATTTGACTCTGATTCTTTTTCCATCACAGTTTGCCTAGTTCACAGAACCCTCACAGTCTCTTAATGCCTTCCCTACATTCTCTTTCTTGGTTTTCATTTTCTTCCTTTGAAGATCATAGCAATCTGCATAATAGGCTACCTGTCTCAAGAAGAGGGAGAGTGATAGCAAAACGGACGGTCTCAACTCCCATTGAAACTGAGAGTCTTAATAAAAGTAAAATGAAGAGAGATAAGAAATCAGATTTGAAGAAAAGTGCATAGTATAGTTAAAACCCAGTAGAGAAAAGTTTCATCATCAGGGAGACATTGAAAATAGTTGCACCTGTGAATTTGTGCTCAATGTTTCTTTTAATCACAAAGTTTCAGGGTCATTTTTTTTTTTCTTTTATCAGAATGTCCCTTCACCCTTAGGGTGAAGACCAGTACATAACAAAAGAGATGTTAAAATGTGCCAAGGTCATGTGATAAAACATATCAATTAATGTGTCTATGATATACCAATTATTTCAGAATTTTTCTGTTAACATGAAAATCACTGACTTGTCCCTAAAGTTTTAGTTTTTGAAACATTGGAAAGCTGTAACTTTACATGATACAATATGGGAAACCTGAGCTTCTTAACATTACATGTACAGTTTAAATTTAAATAAATTATAAAGTACGGTAAATGCTTAATCAAAAATGCAAAACATTTCTCAAAAGTGCACTCATAAAGTATATCAGGCAGAAGAAATGAACAAGGAAGATTTTACTAGGAAAATCAAGCAACTAGTCCAGTTAATAAATAGACTGTTGTTTCTAGCACTGAAATAATGTGACAGAATACAAAGGTTATAGATTTTGGCATCTAGTACATTTAGGTAAAGATCCCACTTATACTGCTTTATAACTCTCCAATCTTGGACAAATTACTCAATGGCTCTAAGTCTCAGTTAACTTACCCATAAAATGGGAAAAATTTAGCTAAGCCTCAGGCTTGCTCCAAGGAATCAGAATAATATAAAATAATGTATACCAATCACAAGGTAAGGCAAGCATTTGAATATTGAGAAATAGTAATAAAAGGAACACAGAAACCCATTGTTTTAACCTTTGTAGTGACAAATATCCAAAGAGTTCTTCTGGAATTGAGAGTGCTGAATTTTTCCTTTCAATTCACCCCCTAGAACATTAGACCTTGCAATTTCAAGTTGTTTCCATTGAACCACAGGTTTGCCAGATGATGCAGTGTTTGGGATTCTGCTGGTGCCTGGTCTGCCTACGTGACAGAATGAGGCATTTGCCTAGCACCGTTTGCTATAGAATTACACAAAGATTAACTGTGAACTTGTGATCTTAAAACAGAAAGGGAAATTCTGTTTCAAAGAAGAAAGATTCTGTCTAAATATGCAGTGTGCACACAGTTCAGTGACAAGCTTTCCATGTCCTGAAGTCTGTAATGGAAGTGGGGCCCTTCCCTCTAGGATTTCTCCACAGCATCACCCACTCCTGATCAGTTCCAGTCATCTCTGCCAAACACTCTGTTCATGAGCCCGTCAAAAGGAGTTCGCAAATTACTATTCTGAGTGCCTGGTCTGCAAATGCAGATAATGTCAATGACACTAAGATCTGGTTAACATTACAATTTACTAGCGTTGGTGGAGGTTGAAAGATTTTGCCTGGAAATGCACTCAGTGTGAAAGGACTAGGGCCAAAAGAAAGGATAAATTGTCAACAGAGGCTTCTAGCAATAGATGGACACATTTTAAAGATATTAATGCTGTATACATATGCATAGTTACAGCAATACATCTATTATCTAATTAACCTATAGTGTTCGGAAACACATATAATCTCTTACATGTGTAATTCATTGTTGTCGTTGTTGTTGTTTAGTCACTAAGTCATGTCTGATTATTTGCAACCCCATGGACAGTAGCCCACCAGGCTCCTTTATCCGTGGGATTTCCCAGGCAAGAATATTGGAGTGGGTTGCCATTTCCTGTTCCAGGGATCTTCCCAACCCAGAGATCAAACCCACATCTCCTGTTTGGCAGGCAGATTCTTTACCACTGAGCCACTAGGGAAATCCTACGTGTATAATATATTGCACATATAACTAAAAGATAGTTCTGTATCCTGACCCAAGCTGACTAGTATTGACTTCATATAGCAACACGTGCAGTTGCTATTTACAGGCATGACACACAAACATATTAACTGTATATAAACATACAAACTCTTTATACAAATCTATAGTAACCTTTTACACAATGTTTAATCCCTATATAAACATGCATAATGGAGATGCCATAAAAGAAAATATGACAAGATATTTGGAGACAATTAACATGGGTTTTATCACCATTGTGAAACATTGCAGTTTATGAGATGGTTGTCTGATGCTTCTTTTTAAATATGTCTCACTCTCTTTATGTGAGATCTCTGTTTTTATTACCTCCACAGTTTTTATTCAGAGGAAACAGCCTTACCTCATGTTACTGATCCGTACTCACACTGAGCTGTGTGCTAAGCTTCAGTTGCTCAGTCGTGTCCGACGCTCTGCGGACCCCATGGACTGTAGCCCACCAGGCTCCTCTGTTCACAGGATTCTCCAGGCAAGCATACTGGAGTGGATTGCCAGGCCCTCCAGGGGATCTTCTCAGCCCAGGGATCAAACCCAGGTCTCCTGCATTGCTGGCGAATTCTTTACAGTCTGAGCCACCAGGGAAACCCATGTTCTTTCTCAAATTGTTCTTCAACATCCATCACTTTCTTGGAGTTTCCTAGGTCTCCCCTTTGTAGTGATGACTCAACATGGTTTGAGGTCTTACTGAGACAGCAAAATACCCTGAGCAGGGAACACATCTAAGAAAAATTATTTAAAAAAAAAAAAAATAGAGTGTCTTTTAAGGGATGTGTAAAGTAATCTGCCGAACATTTACTGGAAAATAGCATTATGTAAGAATTTAGAATGCCGGTACTGTGAAGACGTGGTCCTAGGTAATAACCCTGTCTCTCTTGGTTACTGACTATCTGAACTTAGGAAAATTGCTAACTACTCTAAATTGGTTTCATCATTAGGAAAGGGAAATATAATAATATCTGCCCTCCAGGGTGGATTTGAGGACTACGTGATAGGACTATGTGAACACTTTACACAATACTTAACACAAAGTTCTCAGTAAACATGAGCTATTATTATTGCTTTAAAAAAATAACTCTTATCTGCAAAACCAGATGATAACTCTAGTGCAATTCTGAAAAAGGATGTACCTCTTGCATAGGTAGGTTTAATGATCTCCAAGAAATATTATGTCAGAATGAAGGATGCTGATTTTAACACAGTCTGTGCACAGATAAACCTTCACTACCTGTGATTCATAGCCCAATGTATGATATAATATGATAGACAACCACAGATGTTCTATTTCAAGCAATTAAAGGCATGAACCCCATACTAAGTGGATTCCTCAAAGATATGCTGACACAAAATAAGAAAAATAATCCACAGCCTCCTTTTTTCCCCAGAGCAAAATGTCAATCTCTTTTAGATTTCTCAGACATCAGCAAAACACCTGCTTTGTTAAGAGTTTCCACTGCTTGACAGCAGAAGTAGGAAGACACAGTGTTTGCTTTATCTTCCATACAACCATTAAGCACTCACAAACAGGACACTTTAAAACACACATATGCACACAAAATAACGTATGTTTTAGAATTGTGAGTTTAAAAATTTTCCTGGCTTCCCTGTGCAGTTCCTTGAATGTAGTATACAAAGGACGAGGCAACCTAAATAAAAAATTTTCTTCCAGCAATAATAATTTTATTTTGGAGGGAGGTAGATTGGAGGGAAAGCAGAAAAAAGAAAAGGTTATATAGTTTTTATTGGCTGTTAGGTTGTCTGTGTGTATGTGTGTGTGTGTGTGTGTGTGTGTGTGTGTGTGTATAAAATGAGGTATTCTACCTACATCTTGACAAATTGTCAAATACTTCTTTGGACTCTTCCTTCATTTGATTCTCTCTTCTCCATTTCTCATTGCTCATAGAAGGTTGTTTATGTCAAATGAGTGAATGAGAACTTTAATTTATCACAGCAAAATAAACACTGCTAGGATTGAAAGACACCTAATTTGCCTTGGGTGGTGGGAAAGTACTGTCTCAAAACAGCACTGTCTATCTGTAATTATTTAATTTTGGATTGTAGACATATAGACTACAAACTTTTTGAAGTCTAATTTTGTACATACACAATAAGGAAATCTTTGTCCACTTAAGTCCTTGCTCACTTGATAAAATTTTGCTTCCTACACTCTTGTATATTCCTTAATACCCTGAAATAGCACCACAACTACCAGCATCTGGAATTATTTTTCCACCTATTTGGATAATGTGGAGATATTGGCATTTTGTTTATTTTCATAAAGCTCACTTAAATCACTTGACCCTAACCAAGGAACAGAGACATAAAAATTCCACCTTCTGGCACAACTGGACGTGACTTTGTTGAATTTATTTTGGTTTCATTTTATGCATCCAATCCTCACTCAGTCTTTGTTTCTCAAGGTCAATGCATGTTGTTTAAAGGACTGGAGGAAGGAGGAATCTTGAGTGGTCGAGTCTCTGTGTTGGCAGGGCTATTGGGAAAAGCCCCAATTCAACACTGGCTGAATCTCTATTATGCTTGGGTAGCACCATTAATCCTTTGCAACTAGGGCAGTCAATTAATTCCTCTTAAAAAGTACTAATTTTTTTTTAAAAAAGTACTAATTAATCTCATTTAAATTATTCATAGATGAGTGAATGAGTGAGTGAGTGAAAGTCACTCAGTCGTGTCTGATTCTTTGTGACCCCGTAGACTGTAGCCCACCAGGTTCTCCTCTGTCCATGGGATTCTCCAGGCAAGAATACTGGAGCAGGCTGCCATTGCCTTCTCCAGGTAGAAGACTGATGATTTTGTTAAATGGCAACCTGCCACACACTGTGGGGAGGGATACATGAAAGACTATGTTTCCTGGGTATTACGCAGGTCTTTCTTTGTATACGTCAGACTAACTCCTATATTATTAGTCACTACAGCACAAATATGAGGTAATGGGATGAGTATGTGTCTGTGTGTGCATGTATGTGTCCTGCTGCTGTATAACATTTGATCATTTACATTGTATCAAAAAGCATGCCATATCTGCCTTTGATTCCTAAGGAGAGAACAAACTTCAAGAGAACCAGAAAGGACCGCTTTGACTCATTTTTATTATGAGGCAAACAGACAAGGAAATGGTATCCTGATATCACTGACTCACACTAAGATTCAGCTATAACAAGACTTGCTGTTACCACACATTAGAACAGAAATGCAAAATTCACTTTGGTTGCACTGACTCTCACTTTGCCTCCTGCATTTTCATGATCTTCAGTGGTCAACTCAATGCTTTATTTATATTAGTACCAAGTATTTATTTTTGTCTTATATAAAAATTATGACCCCTCTTTTGTGGGACTGGAATTCAAGATTTATTTTTTACCCTATTATCTTCCTTTTTATTAGCAAATGTTCTACAGTGACAATATCTTCTTTAGAGAATTAAATGGATTAGAGATAACATCTCACTTTATCAACCACAACTTGCCCAGTTATAATTTTAAGTTAGGTACTATTTCATAATTTTAAATTATTTTGAGAAGGCATCCTGACTTTTCACCCTTCATTTGAATGACTGCTGAAAAATGCCTTAAAATCACGTATTTTATATGGAAAAGGATGTTACAAAAAAAATAAGAATTTTTTTTTGGACAGGGAGTGTTGATATAAACCAGAAAAAAATCTTATGATTATAAAAATGTTATTTTTGTTTTGAGGAAGAAAATTTTTGCCTAAGTTCATATTTTTGCAGGAATTCCAGTTGAAGATTTCAAACTGAATATATGTTTTAATTTTTCACTCCTCCTCTTAACTGAAATATTACTAAAGCTGTATAAAAGTGAATAATCATAAACAGCCCTAAAAATAAAAATAGCTTTTATTTGCACATCAAAGAAGTTGATTCTTTAGAGCAGTCTATAATTGGATGGGACTATATTGACAGAAATTGAAGCAGAAGGTAGCAAAGTCTGGAATATGACCAGCAAAAAGCAGAAACTCATCTCCCTAGTGGACTTGAAGGAGCTCAAACCTAGAATGAGCAGCTACAGAAAGAAGTAAATGTTGGTCATAATCAGGGTAATTGGTGATTATCTGTAGAATAGCTTGATCAGGAGGCATTTTTCTCCTATAGTCATCCCCAACATTGTGTGACTGCAGCCATGAAATTAAAAGATGTTTACTCCTTAGGACAAAAGCCATGACCAACCTAGGCAGACTATTAAAAAGCAGAGACATTACTTTGCCAGCAAAGTCCATCTAGTCAAGGCTATGGTCTTTCCAGTAGTCATGTATGGATGTGAGAGTTGGACTATAAAGAAAGCTGAGCACTGAAGAATTGATGCTTTTGAACTGTGGTGTTAGAGAAGACTCTTGAGAGTCCCTTGGACTGCAAGAAGATCCAACCAGTCCTTCCTAAAGGAGATCAGTCTGTGTGTTCATCAGAAGGACTGATGTTGAAGCTGAAACTCCAATACTTTGGCCACCTGATGCAAAGAGCTGACTCATTTGAAAAGACCCTGATGCTGGGAGGGATTGGGGGCAGGAACAGAAGAGGACGACAGAGGATGAGATGGTTGGATGGCATCACCGACTTGATGGACATGGGTTTGGGTGGACTCCAGGAGTTGGTGATGGACAGGGAGTCCTGGTGTGCTGCAATTCACGGGGTCGCAAAGAGTCGGACACAACTGAGCAACTGAACTGAACTAAACAGGGGAAGATGTGTTCAGCAGATGTATTCAGCTTTTGTTCCCAAGATAAACCCATAAAAGTGCTTTCTGTAAAGATGCTATACTGTTTGCCTGGGAGAAAAGGTTGTGAATCTTCATGCCTAAAAGAGAAGCAGAGATCAGAGTAACTCGAGATGTAACACAGGGTGGCGGCAATGGAGGATAAAAGGTAAGGCAGTGCCTCCAACTGCTCTGCTCCGGATTAGTCCTTTAATTTTCATATTTGAAGAGTCCCCAGTTTATCTGACTACTCTTGATATTCCGTGTCCCCTAATATGTCTCAGTACTTAATCCTTAATCCTTCACACAAATTTAATTAATCTATTTCATTCTTGCAACAGTCATATGTTCTTTGTTCTTAGTTGCTCAGTCGTGTCCAACTCTTTGCAACTCCATGGACTGTAGCCTGCCAGGCTCCTCTCTCCATGGGATTCTCCAGGCAAGAATACTGGAGTGGGTTGTCAGGCCTTTCTCCAGGGGATCTTCCCAACCCAGGGATTGAACCCATGTCTCCTGCATTGCAGGTGGATTCTTTACCATCTGAGCCACCAGGCAGCGGCATTATTATCATCATCTAAAAGATAAGGAAACTGGAACACAGAAATTTTAAGTAGCGTGCTTAAGCTCACTGAAGCTAGAGCTGAGATGTAAATACAGAGTCTGGTTCCAAGGTTGCCTGCTCTTAATCACCTCCCTCAGTCACTGTGACACAAAGCTGCCATTTGATCTGTCAGACAAACTACAGACCCACACAGAGGAAGGGACTTCAGAGAAATAGACCAACAAAACTCTGAAGGAAACCCGTGTCATTTCTCTAAGTTTATCAACTGAATCCCTTGGTCATAAACATGAGTAGACTATAAAGACTCATCAAATAATCAAGGAAACCAAAACCAGCAAGAGAAAGATCAAGATGAACAAACGGAACAATTAACTAAAAAAAAAAAAGTCAGATATCCTAAAGAACAAAAGAAAACTTTAAAAATATAATGATTACACTTAGAGGAATAAAAAAGTATTTCATCAATAAAAACTAGATGCTGGGCTGGAAAAAAAGTAATTATATCAAAGTAAAATTTCTTGGAAATTACAAATGTGTTTCCTAAAATTTTAAAAGATACTTAGAATGGCTAAGCAATGGAACAGAGAAAGCTTAAGCCAAGTTGCTCATCTGAACTCTCTCAGAATATGGAGAAAATGAGAGAAATTAAGGACTACAAAGGGTCAAGGCAGACACTCCAACATCCATTAAATAATTCTAGAATGAGAGAACATAACAAATTTGGGATAAAAATGATAAAACTGCAGAAGAATATAACTTCAATCATCTTAAGAAATTATTTTAGTATATAAAGAATCAACAGACTATCAAATAGAATGAAATAAAAAGATTTAAACCTAAAAGTATTTCAGCAAATTTCTGAATCAGAAGGGAAATTATGTAAGAGTTCACAATGGAAAAAATGAACAAGTTGCTCCCAAGGGAATAAGAACTCAGACTGGCATCACATTGGCTATCACCAACACTGTGATTGATGATAATGAAGACATGCCTTCAAAATTCTAAGATAAATGATCTTTAACTTGTAATCAGATCCACCCAATTGTCAATCAGAAACAAGTATTCAAGACAGACTCAGATATTTTATATCTCATAAACACTTCCGTCAAAAAGTTTTCTTGAGAATATATTCAAACAGGAACATACATACATCTAACATATAAAAAGATATTGAACCCTAGGTAGATCGAGCTAAACTAGGCGAGCCAACAGTAAAAATCAACCATGAAAACCGTGTATCAGGCCTGGAAAGCAGTGGACCCAAACCTGGAACAAAAAGTCATTTCATAAGTTTGTCTTCAACAATGAAGCGGTGGGGGTGAGGGGAGAGCAGAAAGCTTCCTCACCTTATACATACCCTGCTATGCAACTTGAAGGGCTTCCTTGGTGGCTCAGCCAGTAAGGAATCCACCTGCAATGTGGGAGACCTGGGTTCAATCCCTGGGTTGGGAAGATACCCTGGAGGAGGAAAAGGCTACCACTGCAGTGTTCTGGCCTGGAAAATTCCATTGACAACAGTCCATGTGGTCACAAAGAGTAGGACAGGACTGAGCGACTTTCATTTTCACTTTCATGCTATTTGAAATCTTAAATCAGAAACATGTATCATTGCTATAGTAAAAACTTATGAGAGATGCAATTATAAAATACATGTATAATGTAATACATACTAAATTTACATGGACATACAAATGTGTACATAGAAACATGCACATACATGAATATATATACATATGTATAGTGTAACAAAGAGACAGACATGACTGAAGTGAGTGAGCACACACACACATATACATATCCATCCTTTCAAAAATTTTTTGAAAGTATTTGTAAGATATGTCTGAAGATATAGGCCTATCTTCAGATGGCTAATGCTGCCTCTTAATCAAGATATATATGCTTTCTAATTGTGCAATTCTATATCATCACAGCCAGTATTTCCTTACTGGATAAAACTGATTCTAAGGATAATAAATACATATGGTGAAATAAATTATAATCTGTACTGGGTAAACAAAGTTAGCCACATGACTCTTAGGATGGGGTGGTATATTTAACTTCATGGTTTTATTATTTTCTCATTGTTTATTAGGGATTAAAATGCACAGTTTCTCATGAAAGATGCTGACCTATTTCCCATTCAGAGTTTACACTGGTTGCTATTCTGAAAAGTCTTGTAACCTCTCAGTGGAACGCATTTAGAGAGTAATGATTTTAACATGCTAAGACATCACAGCACAGACATTTGGTCAGATCAAGATCCAAACATAAAAACTGTGGAGCTGGAGGAGGCTGAAAGCATCTGATCAGTGTATCTTCTTGCCTCATCCAATCTATACCCGGAGGTGACCTGGATAAAGATTGAATATAATCTAATAAATGCATCAGCTTTATGTTTTCTAAGGGTATTCCTGTTAACATTTTATGTCATCAGTCCTTCAATTTCGAGTTCTAGTATTTGCTATGTATTTAAAAAATAAAGATTAAATATCGCAAAGCAAACCTGAGGTACAGTTCATATACGCTTTAATGGTTTTCTCTGCTCAGAAGGCTCTTGCCACTCACTGTTCTCTGCCTGCTTGCTCCTCAGGATTGAACTCAGGGCCCACTTCTGAAGTCCCTAACCAGCCACTGTTTGGTCCCCGTCACTAGACGGGGGGTGCGGGCCCGTCTGTGTTTCCTTCTAGCAAAACCGCTTCATTTCTGCACCGCGTTGTCTAAGGATGCCTCTGCAGCCCCGCAGGCCGCCCCGCACCTGCTCTTCTGCCCGGCCCTTCCCACGCCCTGAGCTCGCCTGAGGCGTGCCCCGCACAGCCCCTCCCGACAGGACTGCAGACACGGGGTAGGCCCTCAGCGCTGGGTGGGAACCCTACATTTCTGCAGTCACTACACCCCCCAACTCTCCTGAACAGTATTTCACACCTTTATTCTCTTTTCAAGCTACCAACATCCCTCCCATCATCTCACCTTCAGCTGGTGTCTGCGCTTCTCATTTCACTTAGGAAATGTTGTTGTTGTTTAGTCACTAAGTCACATCCAGCTCTTTGCCACCCCGTGGACTATAGACCGCCAGGTTCCCCTGTCCATGGGATTTTCCAGGCAAGAATACTGGAGCGGGTTGCCATTTCCTTCTCCAGGGGATCTTCCCGACCCAGGGATCGAACCTGCGTCTGGTTTGGCAGGTGGATTCTTTACCACTGAGCCACCAGGGAAGCCCACTTAGGAAATGGAAGCAATCAATAGAGAATTATCTCATGAGCCCACTACCAAATCTATGCACAGCTCTACATCTCTATATTACTTACTGTTTTGCCTTCAGTAAGGCATATCCAATACATGCCAATGATACCACTTAGGCACTGATTCCTGTACCTGCTCCTTGCCTAAGGACTTGGTAATTTTTCTTCCTCCTGATTCATCAGAACTAAATAATTCCCATCCATATATAAATGTGCTCTGACATATAGCATCTTATAATCTTTTTAAATTCCTCATTTACCACATCCATCTCCAACTGCAAAGCAAATTTAATTCAAAATATAGAACTCTCTATAGAACTCTATAGAACTCAAAAATAGAACTCTCTCCACAGTTGTCTGGCAATCTACCACCTTTCTTCCTTTAAATTTTTGTATTATTAACTAAGGAAGAACTGGGTAAAAATCTGAGGGAATCTTGTTAAGAAATTTGATATCTCAGCACAAACTGAGCTATCAGTTCTATTAATGCTGTGCTTTGAAGATCCCAAGTTATATAAATGATACCCTTCAGCAGTGTTCATTTCTATCAGATCACATATGAGATCTACAGCAGCTGTAAGACTCTAAATCAACAAGGAATAAGTAGGAACAATGTGAAAATTAAGGAAGCAGTGTTAGCTCAGGAAACACAGACCACTTCAGGTGTTTTAAGCAACAGGAACTTTAATACAAAAGAATAAGTGTTTACAAATGCTTTGGAAGGGTTAGCAGAGAAACCTCAGCGCTAAAGATTCTTGGAAACACACCAAGAATGCCATAGACTTATGGTCCAACAAAGTTACTACCTCTGACATATTCAGAAACACAAAGTATCAAGAAGTTACCACTGGGAATCCTGAGTTCAAGAACACCCCATGGTAGACAGGATCTAAACAGTAGTGTGCTGGTAAGGTGTAACAACCAGCTGGGGTCTGCCCCACATGGGTTTCAAATGTCTGTCGATTACACCACAGTGCTTACAGGCACCAAGGTGAGGTCACTAAATGTGGAGCTGTGAAGAGATGAGCAGAGAGAAACATACCATTACCTAGTATTCCTACCACACAGATACAATAGATGTAAAGAAATTCAAAAGCATTGACAATAGTAAGATAGAATAAGTAGGAAGTGATGAGTTTTGTATCTTTATTACCTTTTTAATACTGTTGTTGCTCAGTTGCTCAGTTGTGTCTGACTTTTGCGACCCCATGGACTGCAGCACACCAGGCTTCCCTGCCCTTCACCATCTCCCGGAGTTTGCTCAGACTCATGTCCATTGAGTCAGTGATGCCATCCAACCATCTCATCCTTTGTCACCCCCTTCTCCTGCCATCAGTCTTTCCCAGCATCAGGGTCTTTTCCAGTGAGTCCGCTGTTTGCATCAGGTAGCCAAAGTATTGGAGCTTCAGCATCAGCCCTTCCAATGAATATTCAGGGTTGATTTCCTTTAGGATCGACTGGTTGGATCTCCTTGCAGTCCAAGGGACTCTCAAGAGTCTTCTCCAAAAGCACAGTTCAAAATCATCAGCTCTTTGGTACTCAACCTTCTTTATGGTCCAGCTCTCACATCCATACATGACTATTGGAAAAGCCATAGCTTTGATTAGTCTGAAGTGATTTTGAAGCCTAAAAAAAATGAAATCAATTTAAATATATTTACTTATAAATTATATAATTCAAAAGTTAATAATGGCTGTGCTTGAAAACTAGTTCGCAAAATTCCTAAAAGTTTAACAGCTGGCTCTCATAAATCTACAAGTCAACTCCAACACACCACCATATACAGGGATCAAGAAGTGTGGAACAACGTGGTCGCCTTCACCACTCTGCCACGGCTGAATAGGTCTAAAGAGAAGACACTTCTGAAAGTTTACTTTACTTTGCCACACAACATTTAAATAAAATGGTCTGCTTGAGACAGTTGTCATGAGTTCCCCTTTCACTCCCACAATTAACAAAGAGGGCATCACTGTTAGGTTTTCTTTTCTAAGCCAGCTGTGGTTATCAGGTTACATAGCACTTCACCAGTTCCTAAAATGCTCTCATTGGTAGTACTAGTATATTATGAATAGATGACAATTATGAGAAAGAAAAAATATATGAAGGAACTGACAAGTTTATAGTCAGAATCAACATTGTGCCAAATACTTAGTGCATGCTGCTGCTGCTGCTAAGTCGCATCAGTCATGTCCGACTCTGTGGGACCCCATAGATGGCAGCCCACCAGGCTCCCCCATCCCTGGGATCCTCCAGGCAAGAGCACTGGAGTGGGTTGCCATTGCCTTCTCCAATGCATGAAAGTGAAAAGTGAAAGTGAAGTCGTTTAGTCCTGTCCGACTCTTTGAGACCCCATGGACTGCAGCCCACCAGGCCCCTCCCTCCATGGGATTCTCCAGGCAAGAGCACTGGAGTGGGTTGCCATTGCCTTCTCCAATGCATGAAAGTGAAAAGTGAAAGTGAAGTCGTTTAGTCCTGTCCGACTCTTTGAGACCCCATGGACTGCAGCTTACCAGGCCCCTCCCTCCATGGTATTCTCCAGGCAAGAGTACTGGAGTGGGGTGCCACTGCCTTCTCCACTTAGTGCATAAATATTTGAATAACAGAAATTAAGAGATACGGTTTTTGAAACATTTTTGAACAAAATAACATTCTCTTTCATCTCAATTCATTCTCCCACACATGTGATAATTTACAGATCAGGTAATACCACTGATGTCATTAGCAAAAAAAAATAAAGAAGACTGACATAGTATCTATCTTCCATTAGCTCTGTGGATATTTTCAGCGTCCCTAATAGTGCCTTTCTGGTCTGTTAAGTAGCTAAACAGTACTATCACTATACAAAAAATGTTTCCCACAAATAAATCTTATACTGGTAAACTTCAAGGAATAAAAAAAGCAAGGTCTAGAAAAATAAAAGTGTTAAAAACAAAAATTTAGGACAGGAGTGGCTATATAATGCTTCCTTCTTATAAAGGTACATATTTTTAGAAACATGAAAATCCATCCAAAGTTTCATTAAATCCAGTAGATAAAACACAAGACAGAAGTCTCAGTTATATTTGTATGAAACAGTGTTAAAATTACAACCTGTTCACCAGCTACAAAATATAAACAAAGACTATGTGGATGACATTCTCAGGTGGGACTGCTGCTATCTCATTAAAGTATTGTGTCCGATTCCAATAACCATCTCTTCAAGAAGTTTTAGTAAAGATACAGTGATTGTTTGTGATCATAAGATAGTTTTGGTTACTAAACTTCTGCTGAATTTAGGATGACTTGGTCAGCAGTAGGATTATCTCTGTGCAAAATATTCATTTGAAAGCCAAATTAAAGATCTTAAACTCTTTGCAAACACAGCATATATCAAACATCATCAGAAGTTCATTCCAGTGATGAGGCAGGGTTTGATGAGAGAAAGTGTGTTTACTGGAAACCAATCTTCACATGCACAAAGTAAAATTCTAATTAGCCTTGTCATTTTAAACTTGCACATATGCTATAGTTTCAACTTCTTGCTTTTCTCTTTAATTTACATTTCATTCATTTCAATGGATTTAATTTCTCATTTCTTTGTTCATCCCAATGAAGCTATAAGGCAGGTTCCACCACTGTGATCTAAGAGCATCCCCATAATTTGTGAGCCCACAAGGTTGACTCCAATGAAAGAGAATGTGTGGGGGTTGGGGCGGGTAGGGACAATGATTTGAGGTGACTTTTCAATAAGACAGTAAAACTTCTGTCTGTCTACTTGTATGGGTTTTGACACTTTATTCAATTAAAATTTTAAAAGATTTTCACTATCTAAAATCATACCATGATGAACAAAAAATAAAATATAAAAATTGCTAACAACTGCAATTACTGTTCACTTATCTTTTTTTTGTAGTGGCAAGTATTTCAAACATTCAAAAATTCTGAGTAAAATATAAAACAGCCCTGTATCCTCCAAACATAATTTGATAAAACATTAAAATTAGAGCAAAGTGCATTTATTCTTTCAGTAAACTATGTATCAAAATGTCACTTTTTGTTAGTTTAAACCACTTCTCAAGCTTTTGAAAACATGAACCCTGAATAATTTGCCTCTTCTCTTACATAGAAAGGCACTATTTTGGGTAGGTGTGTGGGGCAAAAATGAGTTTAAAAAAATCCTGCCTGATGGAGTTTACAACCTAACAGCAGAGCCAAAATATCATTGCAAAAAAAAAAAGAAGAAGAACATCTATAAAAACATAGCACTATTCAAAGTTGTAAAACAGAAGCACAATTAAATAGGGAGAATTTAGAGCAAGGAGCATCCACATTCAATTTGAAAATGAGAAAAGCACTCAAAGAAGATAGGGCTTTGGATGTGGCCCTTCAGGAATTAGTAAGAGTTGGAGAAATGGAAGAGTATGAGCCAAGAATCCTGATTAAAAGTCACATAAACTGACCATGTAGCCCTAAGGAAACAGTAAATATATCGCAAAGTTATTGAGAGCTTAGAGAATCAATAAAAAGGTGAAAGATCCAGTTCAGAAAATAGAAAAGAAAAAAAAGACAGGTTCAGAAAATGGTCAGGAAACTTTCTAGGCAGAAACAAACATCTAGCCAGAAACCCCATTAACCATCCCAAGTGGTGCATGTGGTAAACAATCCACCTGCCAATGCCTGAGATGCAAGAGATGCAGGTTCGATCCCTGGGTAGGGAGGATCCCCGGGAGTAGGAAACAGCGACCCACTCCAGTAGTCTTGCCTGGAGAATTCCATGGACAGAGGAGCCTGGTGGGCTACAGCCCATGAGGTCACAGAGGGTTGGACACAACAGAACAACCGAGCACTAGCCGTTAACCCATTGCCATGTTAGCAACAATGGCAACAGTGTAAGTTGTAAGTGCCTTTTGACCCTGCCTCACTCTCCAGAACCAACAGTCAAGGCAGGAATAAGCCAGAGACATCCATTCCGCTAGTCTAGGTTGTGGGCTCAGAGCCTGGGCCCCAGGACTGGGGGCTGGGGAGTGGGAGGACTCCAGTCTGTGACATCATCAGGGACATCATCAGTGACTTCATCAGTGAGAGGGTAAGAACACTGGGAGTGACGATACCAAATTGCAGTCATTTGTACTCGGGCATACTTACTACTTAAGTGTATTAAAATGCTGATCTCCTTTTAGCTTAAACTGACTTTTCAACATTTTTGAAAATATAAACCTTGACTCAATCACATTTTGCATCATAACCAGAGATATATATTTGGCATTGACATTGAGAAGCAAAAAATACTTATTTGAAAGGCATCCTTCTTTGCCTACATAAGTCTCAGCAGAGGCAGAAAATTACAAATGACAATGTTCAGTTTATTTAGAAGGATAATGCTCAATCCAAGTTCAAACATTTTTGAACAAGTAGAATATAAAAATACCAATACTGAAAATTATACATGTGAACTGAAGGAGACAAGGATGAACTGGAAATATTCTCTGTAATGCGAAACTATAGGTCACTATCAATTAAGAAAATGGTAAATAATGCCCATAAATTTATCAACAGGTAAAGATTATTATTTTTTTGCTAAAGAGAGTAAAAGTTTCTTTATCATTCCCCTGACAACATAAAATAGAAAGCTTGCTTAGTAGCTGAAAATTGTTTTACAAAGACATATCACAGATCTGACAATAATCTAACACTGACATATTTTTCTGTTAAGGATTGTACATTTCATATAATTTCATATTGTTCTTGAGCACAGGTCTGTGTGCCCAACACTCAGTGAGGCCAAACAATACCAAAATGTGGGAGTTTGAAGCAGAGGAAGATTTACTGTAGGGCCAGGCAAGGAGATGGGTGATTCATGCCTTAAAAACCCCAAACTTCCCAAAAGCTTTCTGTAGAGACTTTTTATAGGAAAGGTGAGAGAGGGTTGTAGTTAACTGTTAGACATTTCTTGGTGTCAGATCCTTTATTCTTGAGATCAGGTGACAAGTGTTCTGCCAAGAGTTTTAACTTTCATCTCAGGTTCAAGGATTTGCTAACAAAATAAGTCACTTTGGAGAAGGCAATGGCACCCCACTCCAGTACTCCTGCCTGGGAAATCCAGGAGGAGGAGCCTGGTAGGCTGCAGTCCATTGGGTCGCAGAGAGTCGGACACAACTGAGCGACTTCACTTTCACTTTTCACTTTCATGCATTGGAGAAGAAAATGGCAACCCACTCCAGTGTTCTTGCCTGGAGAATCCCAGGGATGGGAGCCTGGTGGGCTGCCTTCTATGGGGTTGCACAGAGTCAGACATGACTGATGTGACTTAGCAGCAGCAGCAGATATACAAATAAACAATTTCAATATTTATTAGAAAATTAGCTTACTTTCAATATACTAACATTAAAGGAAAAGAGAAATAGAAACAACAAAGGAGAGTAATAATGCATACTCACCAAGTTGGATTTGCTCCCATCCAGACTCAAACAGCACTGGGAAGTCCCGTGTAACAGCATTCTGGAGTTCCAGTTGGAAAAGGCCCCAGGTAGAACCTCCAACCTGTGGGTGAGATTTCAAGCTTGCAGTATGGGGGTTCCCATTTACAATTCCAGGCCACAGAGCCATACCATCATCAATGTGTGAGCAAACTGCAGCGCTGGTATCGTGTTAATCTTTTTCACAGAGCTGTTTGTTTTGTTTTGCAAAAACCATGGATTGCTGTTAAGTGCGGGCCACTGTTGGCCAGACCCCCCTGCAGGGGTTCAAAAATTCTAAAATACACCCCATCCATGTATGGTGCCTCAGACTGAACTCACAGCAGTAGTCAGGGCAGTGTCTGGCATGTCAGAGGCCTGCTTGCTTTCTTTGTCTCTGAAGCCTGAATAAGACCTGCATCCATTTAATTTCCCTAACATTAGGTCAGAATGTTCTTGAAAAGGTAATAGTCACTCAGTCATGTCTGACTCTTTATGAACCCATGTACTGTAACTCTCCAGGCTACTCTGTCCATGGGAGTATCTGGCAAGAATACTGGAGTGGGTTGCCATTCCCTTCACCTTCTCCAGGGGATCTTCCCAACCCAGTGATCAAACCCAGGTCTCCTGCATTGCAGGCAGAACAATGTTCTTGTGAACCTTCACCAAAACAAATGTTATTCTCTGTTCTGACAAGAAAGGGTAAGGACCCAAGGCTCCACTTTTGCCCTCCAAGGTCCAGGCCCTGGTTACGAGGAGGGTGTCCCATGCAGGTCAGTTAACCTGTTGGGAGCGTTCATTCAGCACCTCGCCTGGGATCCCCCCAGCGTCCAGGCCCAGCTGGTGATGCAGACCTCAGCTGGCGGTGCCCTCTGGGTTGGATCTTTAGACTCTGCCTAGCCATCATCCCTGAGGGAGCTGGGCACCCTGGACCCAGCCAGTCCTCAGGCTCTTCATCTAAGCTGGAGAGAATCATCTGCATAGGATCAACAGGAATGCATCTTGGAGCACACACCAATTAAGTTCAGTTCCCACCCACAACAACTGCCCTTCCTTGAAAATAGTCCCAGCCACAGAGGTGGGCCTGAAGTAATGATGTGCAAATGTCCTTGCAACTTAACCCTGACCTCCCCCACCTCCTAAGTAGGTAACTGATCTAAGCTGCACCAAGCTTTGAAATGTGAACAGACAGACTGCAGCTGGTTGAAGCTGTTATCTTAACGGCAGTGTCGATACACTCCAGTTGCTGAGGCCTCCATGGACTGAGACCCATGGAGACCTCAGCTGCCATTAGATCTTAGAGGTCAGGATGGGGGAAGAGGTTTGCATCTGCTTAGAGCCCTGGGCCCAACCAGGGGGGCGGCGGAGGCGAGGGCTCCAGAGCTACGGGGGGCACAGCCCTTGGGTCTATTCACGGGGGCCCTCCCAGCTTACTTGTTGGCCCAGCACCAGGGGCCAAGAGGGCTCCAGGGACAAGGCCATAACCTATCTCTGGCCACACTTTCTGCTGGGAGGATCACTGCTATGTTGACTGTTGGCAGAGTGAGACCTTTAATGGCCATGGTTTAAAATCTTTCCATTTATTTACAGTTTTCTAGAGAGTGAAAAATTTGGCTTAAAACAACATTCAGAAAACTAAGATCATGGCATCTGGTCCCATCACTTGATGGCAAATAGATGGGGAAACAGTGGAAACAGTGGCAGACTTTATATTTTGGGGTTCCAAAAATCACTGCAGATGGTGACTGCAGCTATGAAATTAAAAGACACTTACTCCTTGGAAGGAAAGTTATGACCAACCTAGACAGCATATTAAAAAGCAGAGACATTACTTTGCCAACAAAGGTCCATCTAGTCAAGGCTATGGTTTTTCCAGTGGTCATGTATGGATGTGACAGTTGGACCATGAAGAAAGCTAAGCACCAAAGAATTGATGCTTTTGAACTGTGGTATTGGAGAAGACTCTTGAGAGTCCCTTGGACTGCAAGGAGGTCCAACCAGTCCATCCTAAAGGAGATCAGTCCTGGGTGTTCATTGGAAGGACTGATGTTGAAGCTGGAACTCCAATACTTTGGCCACCTGTTGTGAAGAACTGACTCATTTGAAAAGACCCTGATGCTGGGAAAGATTGAGGGCAGGAGGAGAAGGGGACGACAGAGGATGAGATGGTTGGATGGCATCACCGACTCAATGAACATGAGTTTGAGTAAATTCCGGGAGTTGGTGATGGGCGGGGAGGCCTGGCGTGCTGCGGTTCATGGGGTCACAAAGAATCAGACATGACTGAGTGACTGAACTGAACTGAACTGTATATAGTGTTATTACAAAGATACTGATTAGCATATGTATTATTTGTAACTTGTATTCTTATCATTTTATAAAAGTTGCTATAGTTTTGCTTTTAATATGTATTAAATTTTTAGTTCTATTGATCTAAAATTCTGAGCCCTTTATAAAATAATGTATCTTTGCAAATAAATACTCTGCTACTAGCAGTATCACTGTGCTGTAGTATTGTTATCAGTAATATCTTACAACAATACGTCACACAATGGAAGAATTTCCCCCAAATAAAAATGGAAGTTTGAGGTAGAATAGGGGACAAATTACTTGAAAGATATCAAAGGAAGAATCCGGAGCAGGGAAAATCAGAGTGTTTTGAGTGACAGTGAGTTATTTATCAGAAAGTGCAGATGTAGAGGATAACTTTATTTTCTATGTCATAGCTTTATTTTAGCCATAGAAAGTCACATTCTCCTGGCAAAATCAAAACGGTATTTATAGAATATTTTCAGTAGAACTCTGGTGACTCATTGATGAAGAGTTTGGCAGTGAGACAGATGTCATTTTTGAATACCATGGTTAACCAGAGTAAATGTTTTCATCTTTATGGGAGGTAAGTGGACAGACACAACATAGACCATCCGACCAAGCATATGCACAGAGTACATGAGAGAATCCAGTTAAATAAATAACGATCATCACAAAAATGCTTAATTATGCTGAAACCTTCCCACAAAGTGAAAGTGATCAAAGGATTTCACAATGTAAAAGAGGCTGTTTCAAATATAGAACAATGCAAGCAATTCAATACATTTATTCTTCAGCAAGTAGAAGAAAATGATTTTAATGATGACTCAGGAACAAATCAAAAAATCTTTTTCAGAATGGTTTCATGCCAAGAAAATGTTTAATATTTTGTGCTATTGATCTGCCATAAAAATGATAAATAGCAATTCAAAACAATAAAAGTTTAATAGCAATAATAATGCTCAAAAGGTTGCTATTCACTGAACTAGTAGCTCTATTATCGTCCGAGTTTAGCCTTAGACTTTGCAATCTACTAGCATCACAAAAAGGCCCTTGTCAGTAGATGAAATATTATATAATCACCACTAGTATAACCACTTTGTGAAGGAAAATTCCTTTCAGAGGAAGATCCTCCCCAATTTTAAAAATCTCAAAGTGCATTTAGAAATTTTGTCATGTGGCTCTTCAGTGTTCATTGCAACCCTGCAAAGTCATTTTCTTCAATCAAGCATGCAGAGTCAGCTAAATGACACAGAGGGACAAAGAGGGTGTTTTTCTAACTAGAATTTGGGCTGGAAAAGGATCAGTAATCCTACTTCACATAAAATTCCAACTTTTAAGATATTTTATAACTAAAACATTGGTTTTAAATTCAATTTAATAAGAGCCATGGATCTTTGATACCATGTATAATACTTTAAGTTTCCTGAACAAGTGGAGGAAAATCAGCCCAAGGATATCTGAAACTATTTAGAGGGCTCCTACTCAGAAAAGGAAGAGGCGACAGCTGAAATCTACAAGGATTAAGGATCTAAAATAGCCTGGTCAAATAGCACATCTCTAATTTGGGAGACAGAACTATTTGATTTGGAGAACAACACTAGGAAGATGTGATACCTGAATGGCACATTAGAAACTCTATATTTATTTTTAAAACATGTTTCAGTAACTTTGCAACATGTAACCATTTCATGCCACTAACATTTCCCATCAGCAAAATAATGTCCATTTAACATTGTAAAAATTACATCAAGAAATGGAAGAAACATTCTATTAAAAGGCAGGTGACTTGGAATCAAGTCTCCCTATTAATACTTAGAAGCAATATAGCCAAATCTTACTATTTCCAGGCCTCAGTTGCTTCATATCCTAACTGGAAATAATATCTTCTATGCCTAAGTAGAGACTGAACTAAGTAATCTCTTGAGTTTCCTTCACTGATGAGATTCATGATTCTGTGATTCAGTATGTTCATGGTCTCATAGAAACAAAAGAAAACTGAATTAGTTTTTATACTCTTACCTACAACACAGTGAACAAAACAGCCTTATTTTAATTCTTGTAACACTACAATGTCAAACACTCACAGTATGCCAAGCTTCGTGCCATGCGCTTGCTAAGTCACTTCAGTCGTGTCCGACTCTTTGCGACCCCATGGACCATAGCCCGCCAGGCTCCTCTGTCCATGGGATTCTCCAGGCAAGAATACTGGATCGGGTTGCTCTGCCCTCCTCCAGGGGATCTTCCTGATCCAGGGATCAAATTTGCATCTCTTACATCTCCTGCATTGGCAGGGGGTTCTTTACCTCTAGTGCCACCTGGGAAGCCCAAGCATTGTGTTAAGCATCAGTGAATTTAATCTTCAGGACAATACTAAGAAATTGCTAATGAACATCTCCATTTCACATATTAGAAACTGAATATTAAAGAGATTAAGACATTTGCTGAAGGTTACACATGTTCTGAGTAACAAGCTGATTTAAGTGACCCAGGTCTCTCAGGTACCAAGGGCACAACCCTTCCTTCCGGTAGTTTCTCTTGCCTGTTAGCCCTGAAGGAGCCGCGCTGCTACAACAAAGCGATACTTATACTTGCTTCAGTTGATTCTGAAGGTTTCGTTTTAGCCCTCATCTTGTAATAAATCTTCTGGTTAGAAAAATTACAGCCGGCTATGTGTCACTTTTAACTCTTCCAAAACAATCTACACGTATCTTTATTATCCCTGAAATTTTGTTTACTACATATACAACTCTCCCTGTTTCCATTTGGCATATCAAAAAACAAACACACAAAAGACAATATAATAGAGAAAAGACAAAAAAATACCCAAGTCAGGAAACGATGATAATGTGATAGAAAGAAACCTTCAAGAGGAGTTAAGCAAAGCTGAATCTAAAGCCTGGGTGCTCCCAATTCTACTCCGGCAGTCTCCCCATCACTTAATAAATTTTGGTTTCAAGTTCTCCTGAAGGCCATGGCCAATGCCACATGCCCCATCCAACAGTAGCAGCAATAGCTTGTGTGGCATAAATTCACTAAAAAACATTTTTCAGAGAAAAACACTAGCCAGTGAAAACCCCTTCAAGCTCATAACTGATATCCTAAAAAAGAAAAAGCAAGTGGAGTTGAATATCAAATAAAAGAAATGTACTGAAAAGTATCTGGGAGACACTTTTGTACCCTGCTCCCATTTATTCTTTCCCTGTTTCTAAGCAAGGTTCCAAGACATTTTGTCAAGTTGAAGATTTGTTGCTGTTATTCTGTTGCTAAGCTGTGTCTGCTTCTTTGTGACCCCCATGGACTGCAGCATGCCAGGCTTCCCTGTCCTTCGCATTCTCCCAGAGCTTGCTCAAATGTCTAATGAGTCAAAGATGCCATCCAATCTATCATCCCCTTCTCCTCCTGCCTTCAATCTTTTCCAGCATCAGGGTCTTTTTCTAATGAGTCAGCTTTTCACATCAGGTGGCCCAGGTATTGGAGCTTCAGCATCAGTCTTCCCAATGAATACTCAGGGTTTATTTCCTTTAGGATTGACTGGTTTGATCTCCTTGCTGTCCAAGGGACTCTCAAGAGTCTTCTCCAGCACCACAGTTTAAAAACATCAAATCTTTGGTGCTCAGACTTCTTTTTGGTCCAAGACAAAAACAAAAGTTAAAAAAAAACATGGGAAGCAACCTATTCAGAGAGAAGCTGTGGCCAGGAAGACAGTGCCTGGAGACAGATGAACATCTGGGTCTCAGTGGGGAGGATGCTCTGTGAGCTGAGAACACGGGGAGCACATAACCTCAGGGCTACCTATGCACGGGCAGCATAGTCTGGTGAGAGGGAATCCATTTCACTCAGTCTTTACATAAGTGGTTCAGCATTCGGTCTTCTTCCTGCCACTTGCTTCAAATAAATCATCTAATCAGTAACTATTGCTAGTTTCCTAGAATAGGTTAAAATATAGCAGGATGGCCAAGAAGATTGCTTACTATCGTGCAATAAATGCTAATGTCTCGTTAGCATTAGGACTAGCATTAGAGCATTAAGTCTCTAATGACTTAGGATCACTAGCAAATCAGAGTTAATGATAATGGCAACTATCATCGACTGATAGTTACTGGTTTCCAGGGACTATGCTTAATGTTTTATGTAATTACCCCAATGAAAACACTATTTTGCAGAAAAGAAAAGTGAGTTAGATAGACATTACACTTTTGCCTACAGCCATACAGATGGTGATTAGAAGAGCCAGCACAGGAACCCGGAAGCTGGGCTGTAGAGCTGGAACTCCTGACTGTTGCCCTAAGGAGCTGTTCCTCCTCACAAAACACTTACTATGAGTAAGGAACTATGCCAAGGACATTATTATATTCTGTCCCTATATTTATTATCATTTCCATTTTCCATGTGATGAAACAGAAGCTCCAAGATGAATTAAATTATGCACTTCACATATAACTGGATAGTAGTGTAGCCCAGATAAAATCTATGTTTGTTTCACTTTTGTTTCTCTCTCGATTCTAGTACCCATCCAAGCATGTGTGGTATCTGCCACTTTGCCTCTATTTGGTGAGCAGCAACACAAAGTAACAAAAAATAAAATATATGATCTTGCCCCTTTCCTGTTCAAATGAGGCTCAAAATGAATAGAGACTTATTCAAGATAAGAGAACTATTTACCACAAATCTGTGACAAAAACATTTCAATTATCCAGAAATCATCCTAGAAGGCTATGTTTTCTCTCGAATAAAATATGCTTTCTGATCTTTTCCCATTAGGATATATCCACTGTGGGATACATTCACTTTAAAATTCAATTCAGTTCAGTTGATCAGTCGTGTCTGACTCTTTGAGACCCCATGGAAAGCAGCACGCCAGGCTTCCCTGTCCATCACCAACTCCCAGAGCTTGCTCAAACCCATATCCATCGAATCAGTGATGCCATCCAGCCATCTCATCCTCTGTTGCCCCCTTACCCTTCTGCCCTCAATCTTTCCCAGAATCAGGGGCTTCTCCAAAGAGTCAGTTATTCACATCAGGTGGCCAAAGTATTGGAGTTTCAGCTTCAACATCAGTCCTTCCAATGAACACCCAGGACTGATCTCCTTTAGGATGGACTGTTTGGATCTCTTTGCAGTTCAAGGGACTCTCAAGAGTCTTCTCCAACACCACAGTTCAAAAGTATCAGTTCTTCGGAGCTCAGCTTAAAATTATGTGGTGTCATTTATGGTTATTTGTTATCATTTTGTGTTTAAAGAGAAAATTTTTTTTCTAAGGAGAGATCTTTTTTCACTTGTATTATTCTTTTAACCCTCTGGGGAAAAAAAAAAATAGAAACACATGATGGGGAAGACAGTTCATTTTCTTCTTAGACCTAGGTTCAGCTTCTACAACTAATTTTAAAAGATGGAGTCTGTCAATTTACTTAATTCACCATCTAATCAAGCCAGTGAATTCCCGGAAAATGTTTGGACAGATTTATGTACACTTAAGTTCATGCCAAAGATTTAATGCCACATCAAGGTTTGTTCCTTATGAGAATGTCTGAAAGGAGCTTTCCCTAGGCATATATGTGAGCATCTTTGATTGAAAACACTAGAAGGTGAAAATCTGTCCCTCAAGCACTCTCATACTTTCAGTTAGTAGTTTAGTTTGCAAAGCCACAGGAGCAGTTATGAGCAGAATCAAATTATTTGCGTTTTTGCTTTTTTTCTGAAACCAACTGAGTGTTAAACATGCACCAGGTTGGATGGCAGTCAGGGGGTCTCAGACCTTGAGAGCTGTGGCAATGGCACTGTCCTTTTAGAGAAGGAGAGAGTGACCATCAAGACACCTTGTTTAATAGACACAATAAAAAGAAATCAAGGATGGATGATATGGAGGCTGAGGACATTACAGTTTTCCCAATTTCTTGGTGTGAGTCAGTTCATAGTGCGTGCTCATTCGTGAAGTATGTCTGACTCTTTTGTAACCCCACAGACTGTAGCCTGCCAGGATCCTCTGTCCATGGGATTTCCCAGGCAGAAATACTGGAGTGGGTTGCCATTTCCTTCTCCAGGAGTCAATTCATAGACTTGGAAGCTATTGACTGAAAAAGAGGCCAGCTATTCAAAAGGAAGCTCGTGTAATTATATCCAGGAATGTTTCCCCCTCACTTTCCCTAAAGGGATATTTGGTCATTTAGCTGGATACTCATATTATGGGAACACATGAATACCCAAACAGCTCCAGGGCTATTAGACATAGGAAACAGGAACCAAATGCATCATCACAGTCTGGGAAAGGGAAGGGACATGTGCAGGAAAGATAGCAGAGTCCTGGCTCAGATCCAGCTCATAACAGGTCAAGTAGTTTCACAAATTTGCCTGCTGGTTATTTTCCAAGTCACTGAATAAATAATTTGAATTGATATACTCATAGTTGGCAAAATTCTCATATTGGCTCCTGGATATAGTATAAGTACCATAGTGGTGGAAGCCAAGCAGAACCTCTGAAAATGCCTCTTCTCCCCAAGAAGCAAATTACAAGCTGTACTGCATCCTTGTGGTGAAAACGGTGGTTGCTGCCACCCTAAAGTAAAGAATATAGGAAGACCTCACCCTATCACCAGATAATCCACCAGTCTGGCTTCCAACAAAGCTGGATGAAAAGTGCCAGATTGACAACTAGATTATTACAAACTTTTCCAAGTAGTAATCCCACGAAATTTGCTGTACTGCATGTGAGCAAATTAACACAGCCTCCAGCAAATGACTCTGAGCTGTTGATGTGGTGAACACAGAGTTTTCTATCACACTCTGTTCTAGGAGCCAGAGGCTATGACCCACAGACATGGGCTCCCATATCCAATAGCTCCTTTTTGGATTTTTCCATTGGAAGTCCCAATTGAAAATCAGAAGGGATTGGATCTTGCCTGTAAAGTTATCTTGAGCTGATTGTATTCCTTGATTGAAGGTTGTGTGTTAGTCAATCAGTTGTGTCTGACTTTTTGCAATCCCATGGCCCGTAGCCCTCCAGTCTCCTCTGGCCCATGGAATTCTCCAGGCAAGAATACTGGCGTGAAAAACCATTACCTTCTCCAGAGGATCTTCCTGACACAGGGACTGAACCCAAGTTTCCCACATTGTAGGCAGATTCTTAACCATCTGAGTCACCAGGGAAGCCCTGACTGAAGGTTACTAATCCTCTAAGCAGCTCTGTGTCTCCAGGTCCCAATATCCTCTATTTGCCTTCATCACTTTATGCCTAAAAAGTGAATAGCTGACTACTACAATAAGTCCAGGTTGTAGTACTGAGCCTAAACCTTTGTAACTAGTTCCTGCCGTTTTCTTACTCAGAATGTGCCCTCTGCTCCCTTTGGGACTCTGAGTGTTTGATATTTGCTCGGTTGCTCAGTCATGTCCGAATCTTTGCGACCCCATGGACTCCAGCATGCCAGGCCTCCCTGTCCATCACAACTCCCAGAGCTTGCTCAAACTCATGTCCATTGAGTCGGTGATGCCATACAACCATCTCATCCTCTGTCGTCCCCTTCTCCTCCTGCCTTCAAGCTTTCCCAGCGTCAGGGTCTTGTCCAAAGAGTCAGTTCTTCACATCACGTGGCCAAAGTATTGGAGTTTCAGCTTCAACATCAGTCCTTCCAATGAACACCCAGGACTGATTTCCTTTAGGATGGACTGGTTGGATCTCCTTGCAGTCCAAGGGACTCTCAAGAGTCTTCTCCAACACCACAGTTCAAAAGCATCAATTCTTCAGCACTCAGATTTCTTCATAGTTCAACTCTCACATCCATACATGACTACTGGAAAAACCATAGCTTTGACTAGGTGGACCTTTGCTGGCAAAATAATGTGTCTGCTTTTTAATTTGCTGTCTAGGCTGGTCATAACTTTTCTTCCAAGGAACAAGCGTCTTTTAATTTCATGGCTGCAATCACCATCTGCAGTGATTTTGGAGCCCAAAAAAATAAAGTCTGACACTGTTTCCACTGTTTCCCCATCTCTTTGTAATGAAGTGATCGGACCAGATGCCATGACCCTAGTTTTCTGAATGTTGAGTTTTAAGCCAACTTTTTCACTCTCCTCTTTCACATTCATCAAGAGGCTCTTTAGTTCTACTTCACTTTCTGCCATAAGCAGAGTGTTATCTGCATATCTGAGGTTATTGATATTTCTCCCAGCAATCTTGATTCCAGCTTGTGCTTCATCCAACCGGACATTTCACATGATATACTTTACAGCATCAGACTTTACTTCCATTACCAGTCACATCTACACCTGGATGTTGTTTTTGCTTTGGCTCTGTCTGTTCATTCTTTCTGAGTTATTTTTCCACTCTTCTCCAGTAGTATATTGGGCACCTACTGACCTGGGGAGTTCATCTTTCAGTGTTTGATATAAGACTGTCAAATCCTGGAGAAGGAAATGGCACCCCACTCCAATATTCTTGCCTGGAACATCCCATGGACAGAGGAGCCTCATGGGCTATAGTCCATGAGGTCACAAGAGTCGGACACGACTGAAAACACACACACACACACACATACACACACACACACACATTTAGATATTCATAATGGAATGATTTGGGCTTCTCTTGTGGCTCAGCTGGTAAAGAATCTGCCTGTAATGCAGGAGACCTGGTTTTGATCTCTGGGTTGGGAAGATCCCCTGGAGAAGAGAAAGGCTACCCCCTCCAGTATTCTGGCCTGGAGAACTCCATGGACTATATAGCCCATGGGGTCACAAAGAGTCGGACAGACTGAGCAACTTTCACTTTCACTTTCAGTGGAATAATTACCAAGGTAAATTTTTAGGTGGAAAAAGACGTCGAGATTACAAAGTGAAGAGATTATACAAAGTGAAGTAAGTCAGACAGAGAAAGACAAAATATCACATGATGTCACTTATATGTAGATCTTAAAAATCATACAAATGAACTTATTTACAAAATAAAAATAGACTCACAGACATAGAAAACAAATTATTGGTTATCAAAGGGCCAAGTGGGGGAGAGGGAGGGGTAAATTTGGGGTTGACACACACACTCTACTATATATAAAACACATAAACAACAAGGACCTGCTGTGTAGCACTGGGAACTACATTCAGCAACGTGCGATAACCTGAGACAGAAAAGAATCTGAAACATTCTTATATAACTGAATCACTTAGCTGTACACCTAAAACTAATACAGCATTGCAAATCAAGTATACTTTAATAAAAATTGTTTATTTTGGAAAAGAAGATTGTCAAATCCTTCTGAGATATTGAGAGGGAAAGGACAGAGAAATGGAGGATTAAGAAGATGGAAATCATAATAAATGGTTCTTAATTTAATTTTGTTCTCAGTGACTCCTGGACACATTTTTATGAATCTCACCAACAACTAATGAATGATTTCATATGTTGTTGTTTTAAGATAGTGATTCTCAAAATGTGGTCTCTGCACCAATGTGAGAGTGGCATCAATAACACAAGACTTTGTTAGAAATGTAATTGGCTGGACTCCATTCCAGGTACTCTGGGAGTGGGACCCAGCATTCCGTATTTTAACAAGCCCTTTAGGTGATTTGATGTTACAGTCCAAGAACCACTATATTTAGGTGGATCATGACCCTACCTTCCTAGTAAAAAATACTAATTAAGGTAACCAAGCACAAGGAGACTCTTATTAGGTAAAACCAAATATACTATATCAAGACACAAATAGATAATTAAATATTGATTCTACCTGTTGCCAAGCTTCAGCAGTTTTTTTTTAATTAGAAAAAAAATGTTTAGCATAGAATGTTTAGCTCCTCTTTGCCAAGTTGATCATAATTTTCAGCTCTAGAAACCATATAAGCTATAAAGAGGAGTTTAGGGAACAAATATAATTACTTATAGGTCATAATTTTTTCTAAATGCTTTCTGCATAATGATATTGCCACAAACTATTAGTGAGAAGTATTGGGAAACTGGAGGTGATGGGCCCCAGGTCAAATAACTTAAGAAAACTTCTAGCTCAACAGTAGTTAATACATTTATTTAAAACATAACTATCCCAAATTATTAATGTACATTTGTGCATTAAAAATCCCCACAATTTTTGGCATGCTGTGTCTCTCAGAGTATCATATATACATATAATAGATTTTGGAGAAAATTAAAGCCAGGAAATGACATATTTAACAAAACAAGGCTGTAAAACAGATAAGTAAAGGCAGAGATGAACAAAAAAGAGAATTGAAGCTATATAACTAGCATGATGAGAGTCTCTGATTCTCAGAATGGCATATTAGAATTATTCTCTGAAATAGCAAAAAAATAATAATAATAATACCATAAGGTTTAAAAAAACAGAAGAAATGATAGGGTCAATATGAGTGAGGGAGAAGGTAGCTTTGCAATGTCATGACAAATTTGTAGAATGGCTAAAGTGAGGAACAAGCAGAAAAAAGCTGTAACCCAAAGGAGAAAATTTCATGTAGAAAGGTGATTTTTTCACTGTAAGTAAAATAGTGAGGAGAGCCATTTACTCATTAATCTATTATTTTATGTGGTCTCAGTTGAGTCCGTCAGAGTTGTGTTTCACCGGAATGTCAGTGAAAATCCAAGTATACTACCGAATATAATTTGAAACATACAGATAAGAGTGCCTCTCCCATTCTGTTTGCCTCCATTGACAACGGTCAAGAGGAAACTCAGAGTCTCCAACGTATTCCAGACAAACATTTCTCTTTCTTGGCTTCCACATTACAATAGCAGCACCGGAGAGGACACTCCAGAACTCTGCGTTCCTCTAGCAGAACGCCCACCATTCCCTTCTCCACAAAAAGTATCCCCTTACCACCATTAATTCTTGGAAAATCTCATGATGCCAATCCCTGTTATCAGCGGTCATGACAAGACGCCCAGGAGTTGGGCTTCCCCAAATCTATGGGGAAGACTTCCCCAGTCCCTCTTCCCCAGACTATGATTATGAGGTGCAGTGAGGCAACTCATCTTACAGTGAACACTGTTTTTTATCCTTCCTTGATTTATTTTCCTGTTCAGCACTAAACCTCATATAATATCATTTATGGGCTTCCCCGGTGGCTCAGTTGGTAAAGAATCTACCTGCAATGAGGGAGACCTGGGTTCAATCCCTGGATTGGGAAGATCCCCTGGAGAAAAAAAAATGGCAACCCACTCCAGCATTCTTGCCTGGAGAATTCCCATGGACAGAGGAGACTGGCAGGCATCCATGGGGTCGCAAAGAGTCAGACAGGACTGAGTGACTTAGCATAGCAACATGGCACAATATCACTTATACTTTACTTGTTTAGTGATGTGTCTGTCTCTTTACCTAAATAAAAGGTCCTTGAAGGCAGGGACTTTTTTCTCTGATTTTTTTTTTTTTTTTTTTTTTTATTCATCCCTTAGGTCTGAGCAGTTTCTAGCACATAGGAACTCTACATATGTTTAATGAGTAAATACATAAGTGAGTACTCCACAAAGCCCCATATTGTCAATTAACATGAAGGATGGCTGAATCCTCTAACTCTTCTAAGTATCATTTCTCTATATTTCCTATTGGTCTCAATAATATTACATCAAAATTCTATTTAACTTGGTTAATCTTATCTATTTGTCCATCTACAAATGTCTTTTCAAACAAAATCCTTGGTGAGAGGCACCATATTTTATCTATATATCTCCAGGTTCTTTGATGAAGCCTGCCATATATTTCTTAAATTGATGAATGCATATATCAATAGATAAGAAAAATCACATCCAAATTACCAGAGAAAACCTTTTCAGTAGTAATATAATAGATACACATGCTAAGTTGCTCAGTCATATCTGACGCTTTGTGACCCCATGGACTGTAGCCCACCAGGCTCCTCTGTCCATGGAATTTTCCTGACAAGGATACCGGAATGGGTTGCCATTTCCTCCTAAAGGGGATCTTCCTGAACCAGGGATCGAACTTGCATCTTCCTGAACCAAGGATCCTGAATTGCAGGTGCATTCTTTTACGGCTGAGCCATCAGGGAAGCCCAATAAGTACACAATGACCTGAAAGAAAAAAAGAAGAAGAAGAAGAAGTTAAGATTGCCTGTAGTTAGAGGAATCCAGTACCTTTGAAGCCTCTACTCCTTTCTCAATTTTCCAATATTTTCCCAAATCCAAAGTGGTACAGCCATTTCCTCTTTGGGAACTCTTAGAATCCAAAACACAAACAGAAAAAATAAAATAAAAAACACAACAAAACATTATAAAATCTCTTGGTGTTTACACTGAATGCATTCATATATTTAGACAAAACATAAAAGAACATGTAGAAATGTATAAAACAATATTTGTATAAGCATATAAAGTATAATATGTATTTGGAAAAAGAAAAGAAGATGACTTTAAAAATGTTGCTTCATTTTCAGCATAGTCCTTTCAATAAATTTTCCTTCTTGAAAAATTATATAGTAAGTATAACAAATATGTATGAAATTTTAAAGTGAAACAAAAAATGTAAAACTTTGTTGCAAATTCTGTGGTAAAATTTTATGAATAATAAATTATATATATTAAATATGTATAATACAAATCAATTATAGTATGCACAAGAAAATGATAGAATTTGTTAAAAATATTAATTTATAGAAGACTGTAAAAATGTTATTCTAAATTAATACATACATATAAGTATATACAATGAAGACATTATTTTATTCTGTAAACATGTATCTCTGACTACATGTATAATTCCCTTGGAAAGAGCATGAATAATCCACACTTTAAACCACTATAGTGGTTTAGAGCCCTGATCATAATGCAAGAGTAAACCACAAGACATAAAGAATAAAATCAGAAGTAAGTATGCAAGGATTCTTCAATATCCGCAAATCAATCAATGTAATACACCACATTAACAAATTGAAAGATAAAAACCATATGATTATCTCAATAGATGCAGAGAAAGCCTTTGACAAAATTCAACACTCATTTATGATTAAAACTCTCCAAAACGCAGGAATAGAAGGAACATACCTCAACATAATAAAAGCTATATATGACAAACCCACAGCAAGCATCACCCTCAATGGTGAAAAATTGAAAGCATTTCCCCTGAAATCAGGAACAAGACAAGGGTGCCCACTCTCACCACTACTATTCAACATAGTGTTGGAAGTTTTGGCCACAGCAATCAGAGCAAAAAAAGAAGTAAAAGGAATCCAGATAGGAAAAGAAGAAGTGAAACTCTCGCTGTTTGCAGATGACATGATCCTCTACATAGAAAACCCTAAAGACTCTACCAGAAAATTACTAGAGCTAATCAATGAATATAGTAAAGTTGCAGGATATAAAATTAACACACAGAAATCCCTTGCATTCCTATATACTAACAATGAAAAAACAGAAAGAGAAATTAAGGAAACAATACCATTCACCATTGCAACAAAAAGAATAAAATACTTAGGAGTATATCTACCTAAAGAAACAAAAGACCTATACATAGAAAACTATAAAACACTGATGAAAGAAATCAAAGAGGACACAAACAGATGGAGAAACATAACGTGTTCATGGATTGGAAGAATCAATATTGTCAAAATGGCTATTCTACCCAAAGCAATCTATAGATTCAATGCAATCCCTATCAAGCTACCAACGGTATTTTTCACAGAACTAGACCAAAGAATTTCACAATTTGTATGGAAATACAAAAACCTCGAATAGCCAAAGTAATCTTGAGAAAGAAGAATGGAACTGGAGGAATCAACGTGCCTGACTTCAGACTCTACTATAAAGCCACAGTCATCAAGACAGTATGGTACTGGCACAAAGACAGAAATATAGATCAATGGAACAGAATAGAAAGCCCAGAGATAAATCCACGAACCTATGGACACCTTATCTTTGACAAAGGAGGCAAGGATATACAATGGAAAAAAGACAACCTCTTTAACAAGTGGTGCTGGGAAAACTGTCAACCACTTGTAAAAGAATGAAACTAGAACACTTTCTAACACCATACACAAAAATAAACTCAAAATGGATTAAAGATCTAAATGTAAGACCAGAAACTATAAAACTCCTAGAGAGAACATAGGCAAAACACTCTCCGACATAAATCACAGCAAGATCCTCTATGACCCCCCTCCCAGAATATTGGAAATAAAAGCAAAAATAAACAAATGGGACCTAATGAAATTTAAAAGCTTTTGCACAACAAAGGAAACTATAAGCAAGGTGAAAAGACAGCCCTCAGATTGGGAGAAAATAATAGCAAATGAAGCAACAGACAAAAGATTAATCTCAAAAATATACAAGCAACTCCTGTCCTGAAGCTCAATTCCAGAAAAATAAATGACCCAATCAAAAAGGGGGCCAAAGAACTAAACAGACATTTCTCCAAAGAAGACATACAGATGGCTAACAAACAGATGAAAAGATGCTCAACATCACTCATTATCAGAGAAATGCAAATCAAAACAACAATGAGGTACCATTACATGCCATTCAGGATGGCTGCTATCCAAAAGTCTACAAGCAATAAATGCTGGAGAGGGTGTGGAGAAAAGGGAACCCTCTTACACTGTTGGTGGGAATGCCAACTAGTACAGCCACTATGGAGAACAGTGTGGAGATTTCTTAAAAAACTGGGAAATAAACTGCCATATGACCCAGCATACATTCTGGGCATACACACTGAGGCCAGATCTGAAAGAAACAATGCACCCAATGTTCATCGCAGCATGTTTATAATAGCCAGGAACATGGAAGCAACTAGATGCCCATCAGCAGATGAATGGATAGAAGGCTGTGGTACATAATACACCATGGAATTTTTACTCAGCCATCAAAAAGAATTCATTTGAACCAGTCCTAATGAGATGGATGAAACTGGAGCCCCTTATACAGAGTGAGTAAGCCAGAAAGATAAAGAACATTACAGCATACTAACACATATATATGGAATTTAGAAAGATGGTAACGATAACCCTATATGCAAAACAGAAAAGAGACACAGAAATACAGAACAGACTTTTGAACTCTGTGGGAGAAGGTGAGGGTGGGATGTTTCAAAAGAACAGCATGTATACTATCTATGGTGAAACAGATCACCAGCCCAGTGGGATGCATGAGACAAGTGCTCCGGCCTGGTGCACTGGGAAGACCCAGAGGAATCGGGTGGAGAGGGGAAGGAGGGGGGGATCGGGTGGGGAATAAGTGTAAATCTATGGCTGATTCATATCAATGTATGACAAAACCCACTGAAATGTTGTGAAGTAATTAGCCTCCAACTAATAAAAAAATTAAAAAATTCAAAAAAAAAAAAATCAGAAGTAAGTTTAATATCCCTAAGATTTATAGCCCTTCCAGATGAGAATTGTATGGAAATAATTCAGAATGAAATAAGCAGTTTAAAAAAAAAAAAAGACAATCTATTCTATAAGTGAAGCAATCTACAATGGTTTGAGACTCAAGTAGAATTTATGAAGAATCTATTAGCCAATATAAATCCAGGGTATATAAAAGATAATATTATTTGGACAGTGTGGACTTGGAATTGATACAAAGGAATTATAAATGCAAGCTCTGTGTATCACTTATTGTCTTGAAAAGAACCATTCAGATGTCAGTTCTCCAAAATCTCTGTTTGATGTGCAACCTCAGCTAGATTAGGAATGCAACCCAAAATTTCTCTGGAAAATAATTCTGAATTGCTTGAAATAATATTGTTTCCTTGGGGTGTAAAATGTTTAATATTAAATGGATTGTAAAAATTTAGAAATAATGGTGTCTATACTTTTAATTTTACTATGTTAAGCTTAAGAACAATTTGTGTGTCTATATATTTACATATATAAGATTTTAAATACCCCTGCTTAACATAAAATTATACATTAGAGTACCTAATAGCTTAACTTTAGTATTATAGTGAAAATATTTTAGTAAATAATGAAAGGTTTGACTTTAATATAAAGGTTAAAAATTACTAAATTTGACACAGTATTAATATAAAAATTATCACATTTATGTTTAATAAGTTTAATCTATTAGATTTATGACTCACTTAAGTACTTGGAAAGAGTTTATTTGATAGGTAGTTTAAGTCCTTAAGGAGAAAACTGATTATGTTAAATTTACAAAGGCAGCTTAAAATTTTAAGAGAACTTAAGTATTATAAATGCTGTTAAAGATAATTGTTAACATGTTATAGCTTTATTACATAAGATGACAACATTTGGAAGTAAAAACTGGAGCTTAATTTGCTGTATGTCTCAGGGAACTCAAACTGGGGTTCTGTGACAGCCTAGAGTGTAGGATGGGGTGGGAGAGAGGTCAGGAGAGGGGGGACATATGTGTACCTTTGGCTGATCCATGTTGATCTTTGGCAGAAATCAACACAAAATTGTAAACCAGTTATCTTTCAACTAAAAATAAATTTAAAAAAACTAAAAACTTATGGATTAAAAGGTTTTTAAATTTGAATATGAAGAAAATACTAATTTCAAATGTTAAAGTAGCTAATTTTTATTTTCTGTGTATAGAATCCACACTCAAGCACCAAAAATATCAAAAACGAAACAAAAACCTCCCAATGACAATAATAAACATGAGATTTGACAAACTTTGTAAAATTGTAGTCTTAAGATGCTTGTGAATTTTTCTCATTCTGAGTACCAAATTCTTGACAATGATTTAATCAAGTTTTAATAAAATTACCTGTATCTTACAACTTTTAACCTGGAGGACAGAGCCTATAATCCAAAACCTGTGATGAAAACTATATATGCTTTCTGATACATACCTTTTATGGCAGAATAAAAAGGAAAATAAATATTAAAAATAAAGGGAATTCCTGTACATAATGTGGCCAAACGAAAAATGAAGTAAAACTACAATTATTGCTGAGTGGTGTTCTAGGGAACAAGCTGCATTACCAGGGTAAATAGCTGTTCATTAAGAAAACATCTAGATGGATACTGACATCAGTAAGATGGCCAAATAAGAAGTCCCTCTTAAAAAAAAAAAAAAAAAGAAGTCTCTCTTTTGTATCCCATTCTCAACATCACTCAATATCGTAAATTGTTAGGAAATGCAAATCAAAACCACAATGAGTTATCATATCAATCAAAAAGACAAGAGATAAGGGTTGATGAGGACACATAGTAAAGGGAAAACTTGTGCACCTTTGGTTAAAATGTAATTGGTAAACCACTTAGAAAACTGTATGACGATTCCTCAAAAAATTAAAAAAAGAACTACCATTGAAGAGGAAAAGTTAAAATTTTACCTAACCTCCTTCTTCTGCCTCTGTAACTCCGCTTGCCCCTTGCAAAGTCTAGATCACATAGGTCATGTAGTCTCAGAAAGTGGGGGCTTGCAATACTAGGAACTGGAGTTTATCTCACTCACCCTTGTCCTGCTCTTTGCAGTCACCCAGCCCCTGCCAACCTGCTTACTCATGCCTGTCCAGGTCAGACATCCCCCTCCCCATGTTGACCGCTGTTCCTGCAGGCAAAACCCCTTAGTTTAAACCAGCCGATTAGCAGCTAATGTTGCCCACTACAGTCTGTCTATAAACACTCTGTAATCCCTTTGTGGCTCAGAGCTTGGAGTGTTAACTCCTCTGGACCCGCTGACATAGTAAATCTGATTCTCCAACTCTACGAGTGTGGTGCTTGGTTTCTCAAGTACTGGTTTCTGCAACAGTTCTGGAGGCCCCAGCAAGATTCCAACCAGGTCCACACCTTGAGCTGCCAGACTGGTGACTCGGCTGGGCTGGAGTGAAGGAACCCCGAGACAAATGAGGAGGTGCACCACTTGACGGTGTTCCGGGGTTCTTTTTCGGACCGGTGATCCAACTCTCCAGACAGCCGAGCCACTGGACCCACTGGAGGGACCCTTTATAAAATATAATTTTATTTTTTATATCTTCTTTATTAAAAACATACATCCTACTTTCTTATCAGATTAACAAACAAACATTAATACTAGATATTTAATACTGGATGTTTCCCAGTTCCCATGAATCTGAAATTTATTTAGTTAATTTTTCTTGTATTTAGAATTGTTTGATATGTAAGCACTTACTTTTCTTTAGGCCAATTAAATTAGAGTTGACTCATTGGAAAAGACCCTGATGCTGGGAGGAATTGGGGGCAGGAGGAGAAGGGGACGACAGAGGATGAGATGGCTGGATGGCATCATCAACTCGATGGACATAGGTTTGGGTAAGCTCTGGGAGTTGGTGATGGACAGGGAGGCCTGGCGTGCTGCGATTCATGGGCTCACAAAAAGTCAGACACAACTGAGTGACTGAACTGAACTGAATAATTATTTAACTGAGTCAGATGACCTGGGGTATACCGGACTATACCCAATGAAAGTTCTTAACTTAAGTTCTTGGTTGTGACCTTACTAATAACTGCTAGCTGTATTATTTTCTATGTAGCTTGTTTCAGATTATTTCTTGTGTTACCAAATGTGTGACTGAGCCTCTGATAAAATGCTGATAAGAAGTTCCACATGACATCAATAATTGTAATAGTGTAACTATAGATATGGGGAGAAGCAACAAGAGGAAATATTTTCCTGGACCAGGAGTCTAGTAGCACAGGTATGGTCCAGAGACTTCTGTTATTTACAAGGCCTGGTTTAGTGACAACACGTTGAGTGGTCTGTCAATGGAATCTTTGTTAGACCTGGGAATGAGCCTCCTCAGCACCACAGGACACATTGACCATGAAATGCCCCCAAAACATGGTCACTTATGTGGCTTTGAAGGGGCCTTGCTGACCGGAAGTTGGCCCTTACCAGCTGCCTCTACAAAGATTAAATGTGACCACTACAAGGTGCTGACCTTCGCCACCCCCTTGAAAGGAGTTCAGGGTGGAGACAAAAATGAGGCACTCTGTGCTCTGGGAAAAACCCAGAAAAACAGGCCTTCAGATAACCAGATGTTCTCAAGTAAAGATTTTTATGAGTCCAAATTCTTGCATCTTCTCATACCTAGAGAAACACTAATGTCACGAACCAATGTCTGGACCTGGTTCACCTGACTAGCCCCCCAGCAGTTTTCCTACTTCATTTAATCGTTGGGCCATGTATCTTTAAGTTCCTTGTTAAATTTGTTTCTCCAAGTAGTAGTCCGACAAGAATATCCCCCGGCCAATACCCAGACAGCGCTGGAACAAGCTGCCTTATCATTCTGTGGATGTTCACCTCCCTCTGTAAGTGCACCCCGGGGCCCTCAGGCTATTCTCCCTTTGAGACCTTATACAGGAGACCACCCCAGTCATAGAAAAGCTCAAGGGAGACCACCAGCAACTAGCTGACCTGGAGATGTCCCAACCTCCAGGCCCTGGAAAAGTCTTCCACCATATCTCCTGAGAAACATTAGACAGAACTCCCATTCCCTTGAACAACTGGATTCATCCTCATTAGCCAGGAGATGAGATATGGGTTAAAGACTGAAAAAAGGAACCACTTCAGCCAGTTTGGACAGGTCCTCACACGGTCGTCCTGACAACCCCTATTGCTGATAAAGTTACAGACATCATCCCTTGGATCCACCACACCAGAGTCAAGAAGGCAACGGCTTCCTGTGATGAGGGCCCCTGGAAAGCAGTTCGGGACCCCAAAAGCCTCCTCAAGGTCTAGTTCCAAAGACAATGGCCCTCATCTATGAAGAACACTGAGCCCTGCTCCAGCCACACTCCGGCAGCTGGCTGGTCAATGCATGGTGGAAGCTTGAGGATCCAGCTATCAAAATATCGATGGGTTTTCATCATCAACCCTGGCCTCTATCCCTGATCGGTATTATTTCTGTGCTCTTTGCTACAGGACTAGCTTCAGCCACACCCCAGGACTGGGATTTGGGTCAGAAGTTGCAGTTAACTGTTATCTCACTGTAGTGGGAAGCCTCATTCTTATTAGAAGTCTCTTATGATCGATTCTCCCTACTAACTTAACTGCTCCACAGGATGGCTGACCCCTCTTCATGATAGGCTCGTTCCTATAGCTGTGGGGAGAAAACCTTTTGCTAGTGTTCAGTCATTGTTATGTGAAGGCTGCTTGCAGCCTTTTGGTGTACCTTGCTATAACAGTGCCACCCCCATCAAGGCCTTTTCTTTGTTTGTGGGACAGATGCTTACTTATATCTACCTGTCAATTAGATGGGTATCTGCACCTTAACTTTCCTCACTCCCCAGACAAATATTTTCCCTAACAACCAGACTCTCACCGTACGTTTGGCAGCACATATGTGGTCAAAAAGAGCCAACCAGTTTATACCCCTACTAGTTGGTCTGGGAATCACGGCTGGGATAAGTATGGGAATAGGAGGAATTGCTTCATCAACCGCCTTTTACCATACACTACCCGAAGACTTCACAGACGACATTGAGAGAGTGGCCGAACCTTTAGTGGCCGTATAGGACCAACTCGACTTCCTGGCTAAGGTGGTGTTGCAGAATAGGAGAGGGCTAGACCTCCTGACAGCTGAAAAGGGAGGACTCTACCTCTTCTTAAATGAAAAATGCCACTTTTATGGAAACCAACCAGGAATAGTCAGGGATATAGACCAACAACTAAGGGAACACATCATAAAAAGGAGAGAGAAACAAGCTAATTCCTGGGGTAACTGGAACCATATGTGGAGCCGGGCATCGTGGCTTCTCCCTTTAACTGTCCCTCCCTTCATGCTCTTTGCAGCGCTCTTGTTTGGCCCGTGTATTCTCAATGCAATTACCCAGTTCATAACCTCTCGGATTGAATCTATAACGTTACAAATGGTAATAGATCAAAATAACCCCCTAAACGATGGGGAGCTCTGAATATTCTACCAAAACCATGAGATGATGCTTTCTACAAAGAGTGATAGAAGCATCAAGAGGGGGGAATGAAGAGGAAAAGTTAAAATTTTACATAACCTTCTTCTCCCTCCGTAACTCAGCTTGCCCCTTGCAGTCTAGAGCAGGTAGGTAATGTAGTCTCAGAAAGTCAGGACTTGCAATTCTGGAAACTGGAGTTTATCTCATTCACCCTTGTCCTGCTCTTTGCAGTCACCCAGCCCTTGCAAGCCGGCTTAATCATGCCTGTCCAGGTCAGACATCCCCTTCCTCATCTTGACCGCTATTTCTGCATGTGAAACCCCTTAGTTTAAGCCAGCCTATTAACAGCTAGTGTTGCCCACGAGAGTCTGTCTATAAAAACTCTGTAACCCCTTTGTTCAGAGCTCAGAGCTTGGAGTGTTAACTCCTCTGGGCCCGCCGGCGTAATAAACCTGAGTTCTGCAGCTCTCCCAGTGTGGTGCTTGGTTTCTCAAGTACTGGTTTCTGCAACACCATGTGATCCAGCAATCTCAAGTCTGCATGTACATCAAAGGAAATGAAATTACTAGCACTATACATCTGTACCCTCATATTCATTGAAGTATTATTCACAATAACCAAGACATGGAGACTGCCTAAGTTTCCATCAACAAATGAACGAATCAAAATGTGGTATACATATACAGTGGGATATTATTTAGTCTTAAAAAGAATGAAATCCTACTATTTGCAACAGCATGATATACCTTGAATGTATTATGAAATAAATCATAGAAAGATAAATACTGTGTGATCTCACTAATATGTGAATTGTTTTTAAAGCCAAACTTGCAGAATCAGAGAGTAAGTAGAGTGGTGGTTTTCTGGGGCCGAGGTGGAGAGCAAATGGAGAGACATTGGTCAATGGGTAGAAACTTCCAATAATAAGTTCTGGGGATCTAATGTATACCATGGTGCCTATAATTAATAATTTTGTATTATAGATGTGAAAGCTGGTAGGAGAGTATATCTTAAATATTCTTGCTGGGAAAAAAACTAGTAGTTATGTGGCACGATGGATGTACTAACTAACCTTTGTGGTAATCAGTTCTCAATATATATATACACATCAAATCACCACATTGTGCCTTAAACTCACTGTATGTTATTATGCCAATTATTTCTCAATAAAGCTTGATGGGAGGGAGACAAAATACACCTAGATGGATTGCTTCTTATTTATACAAAATGATTATTATCCTGCCCTGTCACCTATAAAGTGTGAAAGGGACTAGTGGCAGCAGAAATCAACAAATTACTGCATATAGCGAATATCAGACATTTGGAGGATAAGGGATCAAGAGGGATAGATGGAGGGAAGATCAGATAAACATGGCCTTCTCAGGCATGGCTGGGAGGAAAGTAGCTGTGAAAAATTTATCTGTGACAGTATTGGACAAGGGCTTCCTAGGTGGCACTAGTGATATAGAACCCACCTGCCAATGCAGGAGCTGTAAGAGACGTGGGTTCGATCCCTGGGTAGGGAAGATCCCCTGGAGGTGGGCATGGCCACCCACTGCAGTATGCTTGCCTAGAGAATCCCATAGACAGACGAGCCTGGAGGGCTACAGTCCGTGGGGGTCACAAACAGCTGGATATGACTGAAGCAACTTAGCAAGACACAACACAGGTTGCAGAAGAGACTGCAGCAGGTATGGCCAAAAGTCCAAAGGACTGAGTTGCTTGATGACTCAATTTTAAATTATGACTTGTTCACCAAATGAGTCTAGTCAGTGACTCTGAGGTTTGGAGGAAAGGGGAAATATTTTGTGCTTAGGATATAAAAGTGGAGAAAAGAAAACAAGCAAAGAGTATAAAATTGAGAATTCAGTGGAAAAAGGAATTTGATCATGATATTATAATATATTGCAATCCATGCAAGACATTGGGGAGGTCGGCTAAACTTTACATAAGAAAAGGAGTGAGAACTCAAGGCAGTTTGTGTTTAAAGACCAGATGGACAACGGATAACTGGAGTACTTAATGACATTCAGGTGACAAACACATGAATTACTTTTACATGTAATAAAATGTAAAGGATATACAGTGGATCCTTCCTCTTCACAAAGAAGTGGTGAGAATACTTATCAAGTACATTCAAGAAAATTCCTGTACTGGCCGACACTATAATTTCCCAGTCTGGTCCAGGCCTTTGATAAATTTCTGCTGATAGCCTATGAAATCTGCCACGGTCACATACCTCTCTTGAAAAATTGTCAAGGAAGCACTCCTGCTCACTCTCTCAAGCTATGTTCCCTGTGTGTAGATCTATAGTTCTCCCCTTGGTTTGGCAACTGACTTACTCCTTTCTCTAGGTAACTCTTATCTCTGCTTGTTACCTTAATTTCAGTGTTATCTGGGACTTTGGATGCAAATACTCTATTAGAAAACCTTCATCAAAGTGTTGCCCCTCGCCTCCTTCCACTCCACTGAGAGGGTAAAAGCATCATTTCTGTGTCTCAGGAGCATGTCTTCTTTGCGTTTCTTGTGCCTTTCTCTTTGCCTTCTCCTCGGGTGGTGGTAGTTTAGTCATTCAGTCATGTCTGACTCTTTTTGTGACTTCATGGATTCTAGCTCACCAGACTCCTCTGTCCATGGGATTTCCCTGGCAAGAATATTAGAGTGGGTTGCCATTTCCCTGTGATTTTCCTGACCTGGGGATCAGACTCTTGTCTCCTGCATTGCAGGCAGATTCTTTTACCACTGAGCCACCAGGGCTTCCAGAGCTCTATAAATTTTTGCTTACATCATATTTGTAACTATAACTATAAATTCGGAGCAGAACTGGTCAAACTGAAGGACTGAACCCTCAAAAACACATAAAAGTATTTGTCATAAATTATCAGAATCATCATTTCTACAAATAGGAAGTGTAACAAGTAGGACCCTCTGGCCTTCCTGGGACAGACCCCTCCTCCATATCCTCTACTTCAGCTCCTCTTTGAAGTACCAAGATAAGAGTATTTGATGCACATTGCCTGAGTTGTTTTTGTTAAAATCCCCCACCAAATGGAAGGTGTTAACTACTTGATGACCATGAGCACATAGCCCCAGGCCTCCTGGAGCCTAAGGACTGATAATATCAACCCCTGTGACAAAGCCCTTTCCCCTCACCATCAGCCAATCGGAACTGTGCACAAGCGGCCGCAAACCCTGCCACCCTCCTCCCTTTCCTGGCATTTAAAAATGCCTTGCTGAACCAAAACCCTTTAGAGAGGTCAAGGTTTCTTAGAGCCTGAAGCACCTATCTCCTTGCTTGGCCCTGCAGTAGACATTGCTGTGTTCTGAACGCCTGTGTTTCAGTTATTTGGCCTCAGTGTTCTCACCCTTGCACTAACAAAAGCATTTTTAAGAGTCCTCCATTCAGAAGCTTCTCTCTAGAAAGCAGCAGGTTGGAAGAGTCAGCCATTTGTTTTCTAACCGTAACTCCTCCCACCAAGTTGCCCTACTGCCCCATCTCTCTGCTGCGCTCAGTCATGTTCCACTCTTTGCAGCCCCATGAACTGTGGCCTGTCAGGCTCCTCTATCCACCAGACTTTCCAGGCAAGAACATTGGAGTGGGTTGCCATTTCCTCCTCCAGGTTATCTTCCTGACCCGGGGATCAAAGCTGCATCTCCAGCATCTCCTGCATTGGCAGGCAAATTCTTTACCACTGAGCCACCTGGGAGAAGACATCAAGTCACCCTAGCTCACAATCATTAGTATTTATCTTACAGATGAGATGTTACGGAGAAAAATGTGAGGCAAATTGGCAGGGTTTCTTATTAAAACCTGAGGCAAAAATAGAGAACGTCATTAGAATAAAAACTTCTACAGAATTGTATGAGCTAGCAACTACGCTTTAATTGTAAAAAAAAAAAAAAAAATCTGAATTGTGAGTAAGAGTAATCAGTTTGTTGTAGCCACCTGTTCCAGGAAACAAACTCACTCAGAAGGACAATGCAGATCGTGGAGTGAATTTTATTACATCAGCGGGCCCAAGGCAGAGTCTCCTTTCAGCCAAGGACCCCAACCAGCATTTGTGAAAATCTTTTATACCCCATGTGTACGTGTCCAAACCCACCACCCCAAATTCCTTGAGACTTACATAAACAAAGGAAGGGTAAATACAATCCCAATAACCCCATCATTCATGTGCCATGTGCTCAGACAGTTAAACAATTAGCCAATAATCAATAAGCCCGAGGTTACACTCCGATAGGTACAGAAAATTTATGGCCTGTCTGGAGGAAGGGGTGATTAGTGTATGTGCTCACTTAGGCGATGAGTAACCTGGATATGATCTTCAAGGTTCCCCTGTCCAGAGGGGTTCATCCTTCCATTGTTGTTTCCATAGACACTGAACACAGAGTTCAGAGTCCATTGGAGAGGTGGCCGAGCATGGTCAGCATCAACAGGCCTGAGATGGAGTCCAGGCCCTATGAATTCCTTCTTCAAGTTATTGGTATTTTTCACCTTTTGTATAAGAAATTCAACTAGCTGTGGAAAGAGGTGGAGATGACCTTGCAGGTTGAGTTATTATTTAGAAGGAATCACAGATAGAGGGAGAGTCCCTCCCCCTTCCTCATTCTTAGTGAACAAAAAACCAGCAGAATTTCTCTGGTGGAATGAAGTCTCTTGTTTAATTAGACTAACAGACTTATTACAAGTATGGACTCTATTTCCCTTTCTGGAAGAACTTCTTTAAGTTATTTCAAATAATTTAACAAATCACTTGCTGATTTAAATCAATTAAGAGAGTATATTTTTCTAAAGAATGAGCTTAAACCAGCTGCATGAGAAATATTGTCTTGCAAAAAGAACATAAAGAATGGGAATGAACATAAAGAATGGGAATACATTTTTCCCTCAGTTACTGACTCTAATCAAATCAAGTTCCTGTATCCAACACTCACAGTTATATGGTGATTAAAAAACCTGTGGGTGCTGCCTTGATTATTTATCATTAGTTTTGGGGCCTTTCTTGTCTTAGTGAAAGAGAGATTCCCAATGTCCTTTTCTCCCATGTAAAAAAAATTATGAGAGTGGATGGAGTAATATTTATATCTTTGTCTCTTCATCTACCTTGCACTATTTCCAGTTCCCATAGGTAAGAGATTTCATAAGTATTATATAATCTTAGTTTGTCCTAAGGGAAGCAAAAAATATACATGTGTATCTACTATATGTCTACTACTAAGCACGTTTACATACATTGTTTTTCAACTTCTCTGCAAGACATTTTTACAGGTTATGAAACCAATGCTAAATTAAATTAAACAATTACTTGCCTAATAACTTGAAATGGAGTATAACCTATAGAAATACTGAATCACATTGAAGTACATCTGAAACTAATATAGTATTATAAATCAACTATACTTCAACTGAGAAAAAAACAATTGTTTGCCAAAGGTCAAGTGGCTAATGCAGGACTGAATTAGGATTTAGAACTTGATCTTTCCTTGGATAGCTTGATAGGTTATTGAATTGGAATTTTCTTGAGGAGAGAAACAGGATGATGCTTTTATTGTACACTGAAGTACACAGAAAGTAATCAGTTAATGGTTGTGCAATAAATCCCAAGTCATTACTCTTTTTGTTCCCCTTAGCCCCCTCCTTTTGTTTCTAATCGTCTTCTGACATCCAGTAGCAATCCTGTGTAGAGTGAGAGTTATAACACTTAGCATGAAGACTTGTGAAAGTGCTAAGTAGCATATTTCAAGAAATGTCACTTGAAGCAGTTAAATCCCTGAGGATTCAATATATCACTTAAGTTCGTTACGGGAAGTGACAAGTGACAACCGAGAGCATACAATTGAGAGGCAGGTCAAACACAATGATAGTAGAGTTCAGGAACAATTGTCTACCCTAATGAGATCTCTACCCCCGTCCTCATTCATATTGACTACTTATCAATTAACATTGACTACTAAATGCTAATGGAGTTGATGTCTGTCATTGGGATATTGTGTGTGTGTGTGTGTGCTCTCCCAGTTGTGTAGTTCCATCTTTGCAACTGTATGGACTGTAGCTTGCCAGGCTCCTCTGTCCATGGGATTTTCCAGGTAAGAATACTGGGGTGGGTTGCCATTTCCTCCAGATTATCTTTCTGACCCAGAGATCGAACCTGTGTCTCCTATGTCTCCTGCCTTGGCAGGCAGCTTCTTTATCATGGAACCACCTGGGAAGCCCCTGTCATTGGATTATGTATTACTAAAACAATGACATTACATAAACACTTGAAAAATGCATTCCTAGAGCTGAGGTAGCATCATTATTTCTAGATATTATTTCTCCTTTATTTTCCTTTCTTCACAAGGAATAACCAACTTATCCTGTAGAACAAGCAGAGACAAATCCAATTACAACTCAGCGAGCAACATATAAAAATTTAGATATTCTTCCATCCTTGTATTGCTGATATAGATGTGTGTGGTTTCTCTTAGCTAATTGAAAGCACAGGGTCAGCCCAATTTATGCCAAATTACAGAGCTTTCCACAACAGCTTTTGGCAGCAATGCTAAAGAATTCATGTTGGAAAATTTATAATTCACTCTAGTTCCATGCATTTGCTGTATAATTTTTCTCTCTTAGTATTATTTTGGATTTGACAGTGAGGAAAAGGATTGGTGAGGTTTCCGGAAAAAGCATTTTCGTGAGAATGTTCTGCATCTTTCATGTAAGTTTCATGTTAAATGCATGGAGAGTTTAAGATCTTAGTAGCCTAGTTATGAACATTGTATAATCTGTGGATACTACTGGCACAGAAAGTGAATCATTTTTCACTAAAAGGCAATGACAAGTAAACTTTTGGGAATACTTCCGCTTACTTACAAAAGAATGTACAGTTCACAAAGCCCTCAGACCGCACTGATTACACCTAGACAATAAGGTCTCCCCACCCCCTAGGTGATACCACTGGTGTTTCTGCTAGGTACAAAAGGAAAATTGACTGTCTTTTCCAAGGCAATTGGTAATAGGGCTACAGTTACCTTGCATTTCTTTTCATTTTCAAAATAGCCAGAACCAAAGGGACAGCCTGACCAGTTAACCTGCCTGCCCAATTACAGGGCCATGGTGATCACATATCTTTAGGGCTGTCTCTGCCTCCCCAAATCCATTCAACAAAGGTACCATCTTGTAAGGGGGATGACATTAGACAACTGCAATCTTTATAAGACAAATGCAGTTATCGCGAATTGGAAACACTTTGCTGTCAGCTTCCTGGCTCAGAATGTTCCCAAGCTTATGATTATCTCACAGCTGCAAACCTTGGAAGATGCTGCTCTTTAGTTTTGCACAACTAGGGTTTCTTCTCTAGTGTATCAAAGACTGGATGCCTGAAAAATTTCTCCTTTACTGTCATCTCAGTCTGTCCAAATGAAAGAAGAAAAAATGGAAATATCACTGCATTAATTGACATTATTTTCTAGACTATCCCCTGACACACACTGCACAACATATCTAAAGAAACAATGAGAACCAACATCATTGAAAATTTACTAAAATATCCAACACTACTTTATAAGTTACCTGATTCAATCCCCATACAATTATTTTTAGAAAGTATATTATTATAGCCATCTTTCAAGAAACTGATAATTTGACAGATTAAAAAATTTGGGTAACCAACTCTGCTAGTCAATAGGGGAATTTGGGGCTGAAAATTTATTCCACATGCTTATTCCACATTTTTAAACTTTTATTTGGAAGTTGATTAATGATGTTGTGAGTGTGTGTGTGTGTGTGTGTGTGTGTGTGTGTGTGTATGCTTAGTAGCTTGTCATGTCCGACTCTTTGTGACCTCATGGATTGTAACCCACCAGGCTCCTCTATCCATGAGATCCCCCAGGCAAGAATACTGAACTGGGTAGCCATCCCCTTCTCCAGGAGATCTTCCCAACACAGGGATCGAACCCAGGGTCTCCTGCATTGCAGGTGGATATATATAGATAGATACAGATATAGTTATATATGTATCTATTCTTTTTTCAAATTCTTTTCCCAGCTATGTTATTACAGAATATTGAGCAGAGTTCCCTGTGCTAATCAGTAAGTGATAGCTGCACATTTTTATAGTGACTTTTATTCAAAATCTGTTTAGTTAATTCACTGGTTTTTAAAAAAAAGTCTCTTTTACAGAAAGATTAATCATCAATAATTAAATTGAATGACCCTTATATGCCAGGTGTTATTTTACATAATACTGAAAATATAGATCTTGCCATCATGGAACTTATACTCTAGTGAAGAGATAAGAAATATACAAAAATGAGGAGTAACTGTTGACCCACCATGTTTTAGAGAAATGACAAGGAAAAAAGAAAAGAAATCATAGTAGAATGCCTGAAAGTTCTGAAATACTGACGGAGGTGTGTGGGGGATTGCGTGTTCAACTGGAGTGACAAGAAAGATTCTCATTAAGAAGGTGATGCTTAATGAAAGGACTAACAGAGGTCAGAGGATCAGCCAAGCAGATAACTTGAAGAGCATCCTTACAAGCAGTGTGAACAGTGAGTGTAAAGATCCTGGGAAAGAAGTATCCCTGGACCGTGTTGTTGTCATTCAGTCTCTAAGTCATGTCGGACTCCTTGTGATCCCATGGACTGCAGCACACTGGTCCTTCCCTGTCCTTCACTACCTCCTGGAGTTTGCTCAAATTCATGACCACTGAGTCAGTGATGCTATCTAACCATCTCAGCCCCTGTCGTCCCCTTCTCCTCCTGCCCTCATTCTTTCCCAGCATCAGGGTCTTTTCCAATGAGTTGGCTCTTTACATCAGGTGGCCAAAGTATTGGAGTGTGTAAAGAACAGCCGGCAAGAACTGGGTGACTGGCATATGGAAAAAAAGAAGCAAAAAGTGGAAGATAATATCAGGGAATGATGAGATAATGAATGAAGGGAAGGTATAGATTCATGTAGTTTTAAAGGCTATTTGAAATATGTTTCCTTTAATAAAAAGCCATTTGAGGGTCCTGAGAATAGAAATGACTCATTTAACTTACACTGCAACAATATCATTTAATTGCTGTGCTATCATTTATTTAATCATTTAATTGCTGTGAGTAAAATGTAGAGGGGTCAGGGGGGTAGCAGGAAAAACAATTAGGGGCTAATAGTAACACTGATCTGGGCAAGAGATAATACTGGCTTAGATGATTAGGCCTACAGTGGTGACATTAGGATAGTAAGGTAGAGAGAGATAGCAGACCTTTGAAGGTACAAGTCATGAATTTCCTAATGAACGAGGAGAAAGAATGAAGAGAAAAATTAAGAAGCACTCATGGGTTTTGACCAAGAAACTGTAAGTGTATAGTTACCGTTCATTGAGATGGAGAAAAATTTTGGATGAGCAAATGTGGGAGGGATATCAGGAGTTTGGCAATGAACAGTTGGAAGTTTAAAATTAGACTTCTAGGTTTGGCTTGTCTATTGAATACCCAGTTGAAGACATTAAGTGGTTCAATAAATGAGTCTAGAGTTTAAAGTATAGGTCTGACATGGAAATAAGAAATTTAAAATAATCAGCATAGATATGATACTTAGGACTGTTGAGAATGTGTGAATTTCTTTTTGTCATAACATGTCATGTTTATTTTCAGGGAGCAAATTATAATCCATTTGCTTTTTTGGAAAACAATTTTCCTGTTACATAGGGAAATGGAATATTTAAAAAGGAAATGAATATGGCAACCAAAATAATAATAATAATAATAACCTTGGCTGAAATAGGCAAATTTATTTCTTATTTACTTTTATTTTATTTGGAGTATAGTTGATTTACAATATCATTAATTTTTGCTGTACAGCAAAGTAATTCAATTATGCATATACATACAAGAGAATGTATGAGATTCCTATGGGTATAAGTGTAAATAGAAAAAATAAGAACTCCAAGAACAAATCCTGATATATTCCAATATTTAGAGAATGAGAACTAGAGAAAGAATGAACAAAAGATTATGAAACATACCAGCCAAAAGTTAGGTGGAAAACCAGGATCTGCCTTTTCCTGAAAGCCAGACAAAAAGATAATCTTTCAAAAATGAAGGAATGATTAACTCTGACAAAAACCAGTGATGGTCAAGTAGTAAGACATCTGGGACTTGACTATTTTATTTACCAATGTGAAGATCATTGGATAGTCAGGATCTCTATTGAGACAAAAAAGAAAAAAGAAAAATTTAATGGGATTGAGTTTAGGAAAAATTTAAGGAAAGAAATCGAGATTATAAGACTGGACAACTCTTCTGAGGAATTTTGCTCTAAAGGGAATGGGATCAAAGGGGTGGTGGCTGACATGGGACATTTATAAGGGTGGTAACATGGTTACTGGTGGACATCACCTGAAAACAGTTTTACTTTCTTAACACAATAAAGAAATAATAGGATCAAGATAGATAGCTATCAATTCACTCAATTAAAAAGTACTTATTGAATGCCTTCTTGTATTATGTATTGCTCTAAAGTGCTGGGGATATAGTTATATACCCTCAGAAAAGGTCTTTGTCTAAAAAAGGTAAAAGTTCTATGCAGTACAATGAAGTGAGTCTGTTACATGTGTACATATCTACCCTCTCTCTTAGACTGTCCTCCACCCATCCCCATCCCACCCGTCCAGGACATCACAGAGCGCCAAGCTGAACTCCCTGTGGATCGTCTCTTGACATTTGATATAAGTAACAGAATAAATACATAAACAGTTCTAAAACGTTCTATACAGAAAATTAAAGCAGTTTTTGTATAAAAAGAAGAGTGACCATTAGCTACTGGAGAATGCATTTAATTATTCATTCGGCTGTATCAGGTCGTAGTTGTGTGTGGCGTTCTTTGGCTGTAGAGTGTGGACTCTTTCACTGCGGCACAAAGATTTATTTCTTGTTGGGTGCTGGGCTCTGTAGTTGCCCCACAGCGTGTGGAACCTCAGGGAGGGAACCTACATCCCCCACACCCCCTCAGTGGAAGGTGGATTCTCAACCACTGGACCACCCAAGACTGCATGTACAAAAATGCAGTTGGTAGATCCCCAAATCTGCTTTCAAGTCAGATCATTCTCTGGAAGGACGCGCTGAACTCAGAAAAGCCATCATCTTTATGGCTACAGTTTATTATAGCAAAAGACACAGACTAAAATCAGCAAAAGGAAAATTTATGGAGTGTAAAGTCCAGAAGATAAGAGCACAGATTTGCAGTTGTCTTCTCCCCAGTGGAATCATGCAGATAGCACTGATTTCTACCATCAATGATGTGTGGCAATGTTCGTAAAGTATTCTTGATCAGGGAAGCTTACTCAAGTCTTGGTGTCCAGGGGGTCAGTCACATCAGCATGGCTGACTGCCTACATGGCTGACTTTAGTTACTCAGTCTCCAGCCCCTCCAGAGGCCAAGCTGATACCACCTGGGCCAAGGCTCCATCATAAACAACACTGTCAAAATAAAGTCCCGTGGCCTAAGACTCCAGGTGCAAACACTGATGAAGCAGAATATTCTAAATTTAGAGGAAGCCTCTCAGGTGCGGTCAAGGGTGAGACTTTTCTTTGGAAGCTGTTCTCTGGCACTTTAATGTAGAATGTTGACGTTTTTATGCACATATTCATATGTCAAATACCCATTGCTATCTTTAAAAGAATCTGATATTGTCTTGCTTAACTCTTTTAGCTAGCTTCCAGAAGCACAATTAGACTATCTGAATATTTTAGTAGCTTAATCTGATTCTTTTGTTCCTTTGGCTAAAAAACTAGTTTACATTATTTGATTTCAAGAAGGCTCTGGGCTGAATCAACTCTGTCCAAATTGGCAAACAAATTATTTTTAATTACTGAACAGCTTGAAATAATTTAACAATTTCATTCAGAAGACGAAAAAGATGGAATCCATTTTGTGACAACTAAAACCTAATTTTAACATATCAGAAAATCTGAGAACAAAAATAATCATTAACAGAACATGAGACTATTGAATTTCAACCCATTGTTTCTCATCATAGAAATATTTCAAGTCACAAAAAAATAAGAGGTTTTATAAAACATGCATCCATTATGGCCCAAAAAGAGATGACTAAAATGCACAAAATAAAAAACTTACAAGGTATAATCCATAACTACCTTCACAATATTTCAGGGAACTCCAAAAATTACCTCACCATAGCAACCCACATGTATATTCCTGCATAAATTCTAAAGTTTTTGTTTTTGCCATATGAGTTTTAGCAATAGCCAATAAACAATGTAGTGGTTCCATAATTCAAAGATGTGCTATTCCAACCTTGAGACAGAACACCTGCTTTAAATGTTGCTTACAAGCACATGCTCAGAGGTCAAAACATGAAGGGAAGGGTGGATAATTCTAATTATTTAATCTAAAAAAGAAAATGTCCTCTTCAAAGAGGAAATTACTCATTATAGTTTTGGAGGAGTTAATTTGGGGGAAGGTAAGAATTGGAGGACAAAAACTGGACTTACAATACTTGACATGGTACCTAGAACTGAACTGTATTTTCAGAATTCCTTTATTAATGCAGCTGGTTCTTTATTTCTAATAAACATTTTGAATATTTATTTTAGTATCATCTAGTAGGTATTTCAAAAAAAAGCTGTAATTATGACACTATGATGCCCATTGTACAGAGAAATAAATGAGGGTTAGAAAGATTAGGTATCATCCCTAAAAATATAGGGATATTGAGGAGCAAGCCTAAAGTAGATCCATCTAACAATATGACATGAAATTGTGAAGATGTTTCTTTCAGGAGCAGAGATCCAAAGGGTCAAATGAATAAAGGTCATTTATGAACCCACAAAATAAAGAATTAGTATAATTGTGCATTGAAAACAGTCACTGAGTGAAAATAAATGTATATTGACAATTAGAAGTCCTTGCTGCTGGGGCACAAAAAAAATTTTTTTTCCAAGGGATACACAGTCTTGTCAAGAAGAAAAGATTCTCAGATCAATAATTATAATCCAGTTTGATTGGTGGTGCAGACAAGAAGGAGCTGAAGAACCTAGAAAAGAGCACGTTGTTCTACTTGGGGCCTAAAGAGAATAATATGAGAATTGTGCGTAACACACGAACTCTCCTGGGAGGTCAACTGGAAGGATATTCCTGACAAAAATGACAAGTATGAGGCAAGATACAGAAGCATGAAAGGTTGCAGTCTGGTTAAAGAAGGAGAAACTTACCATTTTGACCACAGCATGCCACGCACAAGGGGATTTAAGAGAAAACATTAAGGACAAAATATGAGGACCAGGTTGCGTATTTTTAAAATTCTGGAGTGTATTGCATAGCCAAAGGATACCTTTGCTAGGAAATGTTTTAATAAATATCTGTATATTAGAGCTTTTAAAATGCTTGCTTTTATGCCTTAAGGAGTAGAATAGTTTCTCTCTGGAGTAGGTGGTTTTCATTTAGAAAAATAATTTGATAGGTCACTTTAAATGTGAAAGATGTAGGACACCCTCTCTCTCCTGCCTGTCTCCACTGAGACATGGTTTGGAAAGAGGCAGTATAACAAATTGTATGTAAGCTGGACTGCAAGATAAATTTATAGGAATATCAGTATACAGAAAACTAAGAGAAGAAAAAGTGCTATGAAAAATTGCAATTTGTGAATATAGAGGGGGAAAAAATCACTATTAAGAAGATTATGAGCACAGAGAATGTTTGGGATATTCTTAATAATAACAACATCTAACATTGAGTCTTTTGGTACTGCATTGTGATTTTCCCAAATACCTCAAATGTTGGTAAAAATTTACATCTATGCTTTGTGTAAGTGTACTTGAGAAAAAGCCTTGTAAGAGGACTGTGTCCCATATCACAATGCCATGTGTCAGAGAAGAAAACAACTGGGGGAGGAAAAATATATGAACTCTAAATGTATACATGAACTCTAAAAATACATGAACTCTAAACCAGAGTCCATCAGGTTTACAAACCAAGGGATAGAAAATATTATAAAAATTGAAGTCTACGCACATATTTGCAGATACCCTGTAGAAAGATGTTGGTTACCAGCTGCACACAGGGTAGGGATTTTTAAGAAAATTTTGTTTAAATACCATAGAACATTGATAAACAGATAAGTAGACATTGATAAATGATACCTAGTTAAGTGGTCTTACAGGATCCTATGTAAATGGTGAAAATTATTGAATTGAGATGTTAGTGGTGTAGATGGATGGGAACAGGTAATGTTTGCAAGTTAAATCAGAAGGACTTGGCAATGATTTGGAAAATTTTTTGTTTGTTTTCTGAACAACAGAATAGATGATTGTACCATTTACTGAGATAGAGAAAGGTAGAGAGAAATAAATCAGTGGAATTAAAATAAGAGTTGTTTGACTTTGTTGAATTTGAAATATGTATTAATAACTAAATGGAAATGTTGCAACCACCTAAGTAAATAGTATATATGAAGAGCAGTGGAGGATGTTAGATAGAGCCCTCATGTACTGTAACATTTAGAGGCCTAACAGAAAAAGAGAAGTAAGGGAAAGAGCCTAAAGTGAAAAAGCCAGTAAGGCAGGAAAAAAAAGTTGTGTGTTATGATGAAATCAAAATAAGAGTGTTTCCAGAAGATGGGAGAGTTATTTGTGCCAAATGTTGTTGAGAATTTGGCTAAAATCAGATAAGCAAATCTTTGAATTGAATGTTTGGAAGTCACTGGTAATGTTGACAAGAGTATTTTTAGTGGCATGATGCAGACCAAATAGTCTGAGTATACTGTGGAGAGTGAGGAAGTGAAGCCAATTACTATTGCAGCCAACTTTTCTCAAATGAACAGTGAGATCCCAGAAAAAAAGTTTAATAGTAGTTTCAGAAGGAATATTATATAATGCAAGCCTTATTTAATGTTAGAGACAATAGGGAGTGTTTACATGTTCCTAGGACGCTTCCAGAATGGAGAGATAAATTATAGACAGTAGAAAATTATAGGAACTGAGACCACAAAAAAGTTATGAGAGCATCCTCCAATTGCCTTGTAAAGGCCTACTTAACATTCTTAATATCTGCTCTTCCCAGATATGGAAGTTCTCAGGTCCTAAAACTTTGCAGTTGGCTCAAGAATATCCTGGTTGACAAATCAATCCTTTTGCTTTTATTTTCTTTCTTAAATACATTTTTATTTTAGGAGAGTATCAAATTTCTAAAGTTACAAAGATGATACAGAGTACCTGACCCCTATTTCCCCTTTTATTAACACTTGACATTAGTACAGAACATTGGTTCCAGGTAATGAACAAATATCAATTATCATTGTTTAGTCACTAAATCATGTATGACCCTGTTGCGATCCCATGGACTGTAGCCCGCCAGGCTCCTCTGCTAATGGAATTTCCCAGGCAAGAATACTGGCTTAGGTTGCCATTTCCTACTCTGGGGATCTTCCCAACACAGGAATCAAACCCAGGCCTCCTGTTTGGCAGATGGATTCTTTACCACTGAAGCACCTGTGGTTTATTCAGGTTTGCTTGATTTTTATATAATGTCATTTTTCTGTCCCAGGAACCTCATGTATCCTAGGGTTCTCTCGGCTGTTACAATATCTCAGAATTTCCTCCTTTTACATAACCTCATAGGTTTCAGGAATAGTGGTCAGATGTTTTATAGCATGTTCCTCAATTGTGATTTTTCTGATGCTTTTCTCGTGATTAAGTTGGGTTTATAATTTTGGACGGACCCAGAGATAAAGTGCCAATGTTATCACATCGTATCAAGAGAACATTTTATTGATATAAGTTACTACTCTTGTTAAGTTTGATCATATGACTGAGGTAGTGTTTGACAAGATTCTCCAGTATGTTTCTCCCTTGCCCTTTTTCACCTCTGTAAGGAAGTCATTATGCACAGTTCACAGATAAGGAGTAAGGAGCAGTATACCACCTCCTCAAATCAGTATCTACATAAATCATTTAGAATTCTTCTGCAAGAGATTAGCCCCCATCTGTTTATTTCTTCACTTATTTTATTTTTCCACTTCCTTCAACAGAGTTTCATGAATATTTGTTTCATACTAGAGTTGTAACTCAATACAAAACCATTTATTTTGTTGCTCAAACTGTTCCAGCTTTCAGCCACTGGGAGCTCTTTCAGTTGGCTGTGTCTCTTTGACATACCCCCGTCATGTGGTGTGTGTTTGTTTATGAGCACTTTCGGACTTTCTGGCACTGCAAAAATGCTCTAGGCACATCTTGTAAATCTCCTGCTCCAGTCCTATAGTCAGCCATTTCTCCAAGGAGCCCTGGTTTCCTGTACAAGAAATAGTTCAAGAAACCAAGATACAGGCACTAGATATGCTCATTTTTACTGGAGAGTTCTCTTCTAGACCTTCTCAGTTGACAAAATAGGGAAATATATGTGTATATACTAACCCATGCACATATCTATGTATATTTTTAATTTTCAAGTTCTACTTGCTCACGTATATAGTGCAGCTATTTATTTTTGTCTATAATCTTGTTTCCTGTGACCTTCCTATACTCACTTATTAGTTCCAGCATTTTTTTTTCTGTGTTTAATTTCTTTCTAATTTGTATACCTTTTATTTCCTTACCTTGTCATAATGCACTAAGTGGGACTTTTAGTATGATGTTGAATAGTAAATGAGAAGAAAACCATCCTTGCTTTGTTTCATCTAAGTGCAAATTTATCAATTTAATTGAGCTTTTTGAAGAATAAGCTTCTGGTTTCGTTAATTTTCTCTACTGCTTTTCTGCTTTCGGTTTCATCAATTTCTGCTATAATTTTTGTTATTTATTTTCTTCTGCTTGCTTCAAATATAAATTGATCTTTTTTCTCTATCACCCTACCTGTGTAAACTGAGATTATAAATTTTAGGTATTTTCTCATTTTGAAATATCCTTTGTCTGAAATTTATACAGCTTCATACTTTATCTTTATCCATTTATTTTTAAATGTATATAGATATTTCTATTTCTACTCATGCATAAATATCACATATATATATAAAACACACTTATAAACATACAGATATATGTGTATGTATGTGTGCATGTGTATATTTAAAATCATTATTTGAACATATCACATTATTTATTATGTACACAGCAAAGCTTTAATTTTATCCTTCAAAGTTCCATGACCTAATGGCAACATGTACATCAATGGTATTAAAAGAAGATTCTCTTCTTTTTCTATACATACCTGCTATTTAAATAAGTTTGATTTATTTCTAAGTGTCATGATTTCCTAAAATAAAATACAAACTTTAAACTTTCCTAAAACAAAATAAAATTTCTAGGAGAGATTGTTTGCTGTTCTTCAGTCACTAAGTCGTGTCCTACTCTTTGCAACCCAGTGGACTGCATCACGCCAGGATTCCTTTTCCTTCACCATCTCCCCAAGCTTGCTCAAACTCATGTCCTTTGAGTAGGTGTTGCCATCCAACCATTTCATCCTCTGCCATCCCCTTCTCCTCCTGCCCTCAATCTTTCCCAGCATCAAGGTCTTTTCCAATGAGTTGGCTCTTCACATCAGGTGGCCAAAGTATTGGAGCTTCAGCTTCAGCATCAGTCCTTCCAATGAATATCAGGGTGGATTTCCTTTAGGATGGACTGATTTGATCTCCTTGCTGTCCAAGCGACTCTCAAGAGTCTTCTTCAATGCCACAATTCGAAAGCATCAGTTCTTCTGCGCTCAGCTTTCTTTATAGTCCATCTCTCACATCCATTCTTGACTACTGGAGAAACCATAATTTTGACTATATGGATCTTTGTTGGCAAAGTGATGTCACTAGTTTTTAATATGCTGTCTAGGTTTGTCATAAATTTTCTTCCAAGGAGCATACATCTTTTAATTTCATGGCTGCAGTCACTATCTGCAGTGATTTTGGAGCTCAAGAAAAAAAAAATCTGCCACTGTTTTCATTTTTTCCCCATCTATTTGCTATGAAGTGATGGGACTGGATGCCATGATCTTAGTGTTTTGAATGTTGAATTTTAATGCAACTTTTCACTCTCCTCTTTCACCTTCATCAAGAGGCTCTTTAGTTTCTCTTTGCTTCCTGCCAGTAGGATGGTGTCATCTGCATATCTGAGGTTGTTGATATTTCTCCTGAAAGCTTGATTCCAGTTTTTGATTCTTCCAGCCTGGCATTTTGCATGATGTACTCTGCATATAAGTTCAATAAGCAGGGCGACAGTGTATAACCTTGACGTACTCTTTTCCCAATTTTGAAGCAGTTCTTTGTTCCACATTTGTATTATATTGCAATGTAAAAAATATAATAAAATAGAAAGGTTTGGGTCCTTTGAGAAGATGCCAGAGCAGAAGGTTGTGAGCTTGTTAGCGAAGCTCAGCCTCTCTGCACCCAGGTTCTGAATCACATCTTGGATAGAGAGTTTTAGGTGAAATAGAAATGGATAGCTTTATTTCTTTGTTTGGAGGAGGGCATGGCAACCCACTTCAGTATTCCTGCCTGGAGAATCCCATGGACAGAGGAGCCTGGCGGGTTACAGTCCATAGAGTTGCACAGAGTTGGACAGGACTTAGGTGACTTAGCCCATTGCTTTGTCAGGCCAAGGGAGACACATCAGGCTCCTGCCTTGAAAAACTGTGTCTCAACCCCAGAGGATTTGATGAAGGGTTTTATACCAGTGGTTCAAAGATGGGGGCTGACCAGATTAGTGAATGAGCAGGGCTTAAAAGTGAAAGTCAAAGTGTTAGTCACTTGGTCCCGTCCGATTCTTTGTGACCCCATGGACTGTAGTCTGCCAGGCTCCTCTGTCCGTGGAATTCTCCAGGCAAGAATACTAGAGTGGTTACCATGCCCTCCTCCAGGGGATCTTCCCAACCCAGGGATCCAATCTGGGTCTCCCACACTGCACACAGGTCCTTTACCTCCGAGCCACCAGAGTGAGCAGGGCTTGCACTCCTTTAATCTCCTGTCCGGTGGTCAGATCTCCTTATCTCGATGACCTTCTCTGTCCCTTTAATCTTGCCTCAGGTGATTTCTTGGCTGCTCCTCCCTTGATTAGCAACTGTTTTGGCCCACCTTTTGGAATTCAGGGGAAGTCATGGAGGCTGGAGTCTTGCCTACCAGAAAGGGGGGACCAAAGGGCCCCCACCCCTGGGAGCCCTACAGGGTCCCAGCTTGTTTCAAGCTCATGCTCTTCTTATAGAAACACCAAAATCACAACTAATTGCTGAACAATCATCAACAAAAACATGCCGAAAGCTACCAAAAAATGACATCCTACATCCAAAGAAAAGTAGGAGGCCACGGCTCTCTTCAGAAAGAAGGCAACGCCAGAAATAGAACGCTGAAGAGATCTGAAGACCCCCTGTGCACGCCTGAAATCTTCAGCCAGAACTTATCAAGCACATGCATGCACAAAACCAGGAACAGAAACACTCAAGAAGAGCAGAACCGGAGCTCCCCTAGAACTCACAGGTGATACTGTGGCAAAGAAGCTGCCTGCCAATGCAGGAGACGTAAGAGATGTGGGTTCCATCTCTGGGTTGGGAAGATGCTCTGGAGGAGGAAATGGCAACCCACTTCATTATTCTTGCCTGGGAAAGCCCATGGGCAGAAGGAGCCTGGAGGGCTACCGTCCATGGGGTCACAAAGAGTCAGACAGGACTTACCGACTGAGTGCACACGCACCCAGACTCACAGAGGACGATAAGTAGCCAGAGTGAAATAAATCACTATTAGGGTATTGGTGCAAAGCTGGGCAAAATTATTTCTGGACTAAAGGTTGATTTGGTTTTACTTAAAGCATAAGATCAAAACTAAAAAGGATAAAATTTTTTTCATGTAACTTAATTATATACCATTAAAAGGCTTAAGAATATTTAAACTATTTTTTAAAGTCCTGGTAAGACTGGTAAGACTCACAATGTGTTACATATAGTAAAAAGAGCTAGGTATGCAAAAAAGTAGGAAAATACAATTCATAATGAATAAAAATATTGTTGAAAGAAATGACACAGATAAAACATTTATAAAGAAGAACATTAAAACAGAAATTGTAACTATTCCATATGTCCAAGAGTGTAGATAAAATATTGAACTAGTTAAGATGAGACCCAGAAGAAATAAAACAACCCAAAACCCAGCTTCTTTAATGAAAAATATGTCTTCACTGAAAACTATTATTGATGGAAATAGAAGACTAAATATTGAGAAGAAAAGAATAGTAATTTTAAGCCATAGTAATAAAAATTATCTAAAATAAAACATAGAGGGGATAAATTCTGAAAAATAAAATAAACACACTAGTAAACTTTGGGTCAATTTCAAGTAGTGTAAGTGTAATTTGTATCCAGAACAAATGGCAAGAGCAGTGGCTAGAAAAAATATTTTAAGAAATGCATCTTAAATTTTTCAAAGCTTGATGAAACTATAAACTCAGAAGTTCAATGAGACCCAATAATAAAAAATATAAAGAAAACTAAAGGCAGTTCTTAATCAGACTGATTAAATCAAATTGGTTTAGCCTGAAAAACAGTTTGAGAAGACAAATTATGCAGGATAGCAAAGATAAGAATGATAGCAAACTTCTTTTCAGAGACGTTGAAAGCCAAAAGAGCAGTGCCATTTTTGAAACTCTGAAAGAAAAAAAAAACTCAAAATAGGAAATACCCATGAAAACGAGAATATCTTTCAAAACTGAAGGTAAAATATTCAAAAAAAAAAAAGCTCTGTTTTTATCATGGCTCACCAAGGCTTCTCTTCATTAAACTGCCTCGGAAAAGAGCTGTTTCATCTTCTTTCCATGGCTTTAAAAAAGTCTTTATTGAAATATAATTCACATCCCATAAATTTCACCCATTTAAAGTGTATACTTAAGTGGAGCTAGAATATTTACAGAGTTGTACATATATCATCACAATCTAAGTTTAGAACATTTTCATCAACCCCAAAACAAAGCCCACATCTAGCACCCTTCAGCCCTCTGGCCCAGCCCTCATGCATGCGCGTTCCATCGTGTCTGACTCTCGAGACCATGAACTGTTGTAGCCCAACAGGCCCCTCTTTCCATGGGGTTTTCCAGGAAAGAATACTGGAGTGGGTTGCCACTTCTTACTCCAGGGAATCCTCCTGAAACAGGGATTGAACCCACATCTCCTGTGTCTCTTCCATTGGCAGGCAGATGCTTTACCACTGAGCCAACTGGAAAGCCCAACCCAGCCCTAGATAGGCACTAGGCTAATTTTTTTCTGTATATATTTTCCCACTTCATATAAAAGGTATCATAAAACATGTGGTATTTTGTGACTGAATTTGTTTACTTAGCATAATGGTTTCAAGATTCGTCCATGCTGTAGCATGTATTATTAGTTCATTTCTTTTTATTGCAAAATAACATATCATTGAATGGATATATTAGTAACATATTGTATTTATTCATTCTTAATCATTGTAACTTTGGAGTAAATTGTGAAATCAGAAAATGTGAGTCCTCTAACTTAGTTCTTCCTTTTAAAATAGGTAATAAGGCATTGCTATATGAGTGTTAGGACCAGGTGAACAATTTATGCCAAAAAGAAAAAGGTAGCTGGATGTTAATAGGGATTCTATTGAATCTATAGCTCAATTTATGGAATATTTTCACTTATCACTATTAAGTCTTTCAATCCAGGAACATAGGATGTCTTTCCATTTAATTATATCTTCAAGTTCTTTAAGCAACATTTTGTTGTTTTCAGTGTATAAGTCTTGCACTTCTTTTGTAAAATTTATTTCTGAAATTTTTATGATCTTTGAAGATTTTGTGAATCCAATTGTTTTCTAAATTTTGTTTTGGAGTGTTCATTGCTAGTAGAGAGAAATAAAAGTGACATTTGTATACTGAGTCTGTATATACTGAAACCTTACTGTAATCATTAATTCTAGTAGTTTTTATCAGTTTCTTTTTTTTATCAGTTTCTTTATGATTTCCTATAGAAAAGATCATATCATGTTCAAATAGATATATTTACATTTTTTTTTCACCTACAATGTCTTTTCATTTCTTTTTCTTACCTAATTTCCCAGAATAGAATCTTCAACACAATGTTCAATAAAATGGTGAGAGGATATCATAGTCTTGGTCTTGGTCTTATGGTGAAATCATTACCATTTAGAATATTATTAGCTATAAGATCTTCAAAAGTACTCTGTACCATATTTAGGAAGTTTCATTTTATTTCTAATTTGTTAAGTGTTTTCATCATAAAAGAATTCTCTATTTTGTTCCTTGTGCTTTAGTGTTATACCTAAGAAATCATCATTAAATTCATTGTTAGGAAGGTTTTTCCCCAAGTTTGCTTAATTTCTCTCATTTATAATTTTGTTTGAGTCCTTTATTTTCCTTGTTCAATCTAAAAAGTTTGTCAATTCTGCTTATCTGTTCAAAAAACATGTCTTAGTTTCACTGATTTTTGTCCTATTGCTTTTCTTGTCTCCATTTCATTTATTTCTACTTGTTGTTGTTGTGTCCTTCCTTCTGCTAACTTTGAGCTTCTTTTATTCTTCTTTTTCTAATTCTTGACGTGTAAAGTCTAGGTTGTTTGAAATTTTTCATTTTTCTTAATGTAGGTATAGGTGTTTATAGCCATAAATTTCCTTCTTGGAAGTTCTTTTGCTACATCTTGTAAGTTTTAGTATTTTGTGTTTCCATTTGCATTTTTCTAAAAATTATTTTTGCTTTAATCTCTTCTTTTTTCATTGTCATTAATTTTCATTTTCATATCTTTGCATTAGAAAAGATACGTGATGTGATGTAAATCTTAAATTCGTTAGGATTAGCTTGCGGCCCAACATATTAATCTCAAAGAAGGTTCTGTTTGTTTGCCCTTGAGAAGAATGTGTATTCCTCTAATGGTGTTGAAATGAATGTCTGCATATATTTGGTATGTCTTATTGGTTTATAGTGTTATTCAATTCTATGTTTTCTTATTAATTTTCTGTCTTAATAATTTATCTAATGTTGAAAGTGAGGTATTTAAGTTTCCTGCTATTGTTACTTTGTTATACACCTAAAAACAGAACTTTAAAATACATGGATCAAAAATTACTAGACTACAAGAAAAAGTAGACAAATTCACAATTATATAATAAAGTTTCAAGATACATGAAGTAAGAATTAATATGAATAAGAAAAAAAATTTAAAAATCCACAATTTCAATCAGAAATTTCAGTACCTTTCTTATAAAAAAAAATGATAAAACAAGTAGAATATCACTTAAGGATATAGAGTACTTGAACAACATTTTCAATCAAATTGACTTACCTGATATTTAACAAAAATTATTTCCTCAATAAATGAAGAGTAACCTTCCTTTTAAGTTCACTTTACGCCTTTACCAAATAAATTATATTCTGAGCCTTAAGATAGATGTCAAAAAACTTGAAAGATTTAAAATGATACAAAATATATCAGTGATCTAAAAGAAAACATTCTCTTTGGCTTAAGCTAAGTGAAGTTGAGTTTCTGTCCCTTTTAACCAAAAGATTCTAGAATACTAAAATTTCTATTTCTATCAGAGCTGAGATTAAAATACAGGCTTATCATTTCCCAGTATCTTTCACTGTACTGTGATTACCAATCTTTTGATAGTGTTAATATAGTTTTCTTATGTTTGATCTTTATATCTAAACTTTTCTTTTTATTTTCTCCATTTCCCTGAATACTTACTGCCTTTTAGCCACATTCTATCCTAAATTCAACAGGCGAAAAATTGGAAGAGTGACTTTCTTAGTTTTGTGGGATTGAAAATCATACTTCTGTATCACCTTTAACAAATTTTGTAATTTTTTCCCTCTATCTCACATCTTGAGAAAAGAAAGCAGATATTGGGTAGCTTAGTTTACACAACAGTGGACTTCATACTTTAAAGAATTGAATTAAAAATATGTGTTCTCCACTTGATCCCCTGAAGAAGGGAATACCACTCCAATATTCTTACTTGGGAAACCCCATGAACAGAGGAGTCTGGCGTGCTATAGTCCATGGGGTCACAAAGAGCAAGATAGGACTTAGCAACTAAACCTACCTACCTACCTAAGTGTACCTGGTGGTGATCATTACTTGTGTGTGAAGGTATTCTACAGTGTTCAGTTGATTCTTTCTTTTACATAGTGCCCATGGAGGATGTTTGGCTTTGTTTTGTAGTGATAAGCATGGTAGTTCATGGGCTATTGTAGTTTATGACTCCATATTTTAAAAACTCAGAAGATCTGAAAAGAGCTACACTAATCATTCAGGGGCTCACCATTGTACAGTGAATTTTGGCAGAGGCATTGAGATATAACAGAGAGTTTATTTACATATCTTGAGGATCTATAGTTGAAAACATAAAATTTGGACAATTATTTTTAAAACTTATGTAAGTGCTATGTGAACAACAAAATTAATATAAAATTATATCTTAATTTCTAGTAGTTTTGTATTATATTTTCTTTAAATAAATAAAATGTAAATATGTAATGATGAATGATGAAATCATTTAATATTAGAATGTAGTCTTTCTGCTTGTAAGAGGAATTCTTAACCTGGAATCTATAAAAGTCTGCAAAATAGTATGTTGCATATGTGTGTATTTGTTATGGATTCTGGAAGAATTAAATTGAAAGTGTTAGTAACTCAGCTGTGTCCACCTCTTTGCAACCCAAGCTGTCTTCCTGACCCAGGGATTGAACCCAGGTTTCCTGCATTGCAGGCAGACTCTTTACCAACTGACCTACCAGAGAAGCGCCTACATTTTCCAGTTTGCTTACTTAACTCTCACAACAGCCTTATGAAGAATAGAGGGTTAATTTATTGTTCTTGTTTTACTAAAAAAAGTTACAAAGTTACAATGTTCCAAGAGATCTAACTAGTTCCCACTCTAGTTTTACAGTTATAGTTTACTCATATAAGTCCTAGTCATAAACAGTAAAATTTGAAATGCAAAGCATTTGTAAATCTGAATTGTATTTTTGGTACATACATGACATAAAGAATGGTTTAAAAAGAGCCAAAGAGAATACAGAACATACATATCCTTAGGTTATTCCTAAAACAATAAATATAACATAATGCTCTTAATAGAAAAGCATATACACATAATTTTTGTTATCAAATAAGCTGTCTCCTCAAAGTTATCCGTTTTTTTTACTATCATTTGCAGGAAGGGAGTCTTGGCACATCATAGATATCATAAAATAAACCTACAAATATAAAATTTAATGAGAAATCAAATAACATAAACCAATCTCATAAAATAGAATGAGGAAATGAAATTAAAAAAAAAAAAAAAAAAAGACAGCCAGGAAAAAAGTCTGACTTTAGTACTCTTGATGGTTTGCCAGTTCACAGCCTGCTATAAAAAACAAAAAAAGAAAATCACCATTATTAATGGATCCAAGATTGAAATATTTGGAGAATATAAGAAGAGATTGCAATGGTTACTATTTTGCTGGGTTGATTATATAATTTATGGCATGGGATATGTAGAAATACTAGCACCATAATGTAAGAATTGACCCAATTTTTAATACTTCATAATATATTTCATTGCAAAAAGTAAAATGCAATGTAGTAATGATACAAATTCTGAGTAGAAGGATATTTCAGATGATATACCACAAAGTCCTCTAGTATAGTAGTCAAATAATTTGAGTTTGTACCTGTTTTTCAACAGATTACCTCTAGTGTGATCTCAGTAAGGTTGTTTTACCTTTCTGGCTTTATCTTCCCTCATCTAAATGAAGAAGCTCATAACAACAAATTAGTTATGCTAATAATAATTAAAGATTAGTAAGCAAAATATGAAAAGAAATTTTTAAAAGTACTTTAAAAATATAATTCAGTGCAAGTTTTACTTGCACATACTGTTTTTTCTTAGTCACTAAGTTATGTCCAACTCTTTTGAGACCCCCTGGACTGTACATGGGAGTGCTTCATATGATTTGTAAAAGTGAAAGTTGCTCAGTTGTGTCCAACTCCTTGCTACACCAAGACTGTAGCCTGCAAGGCTCCTCTGTGTATGGAGTTCTCCATCATTCCCTTCTCCAGGGGATCTTCCCAGCCCAGGGACTGAACCCCAGTTCTCCTGCCCTGCAGGCAGATTCTTTACTGTCGGATCCACCAGGGAAGCTTCGATGATAATGATAGTGATTAATATTTATTCAGTGAATATTTATTGGGAAATTACCATGCTACCTGTGTTAGGTACTGGATGATATCCTCAGATGGTCTGAAAAAGAAAAGATATTATATGTATCCAATTTTTACATATATACCCACAAACCTGTATTCAGGTGAAGAAGCAACAGTTATAGCCCTGTGTGGAACAACTGATTGGTTTCAAGATTCAGAAAGAAGTACAACAGAGCTGTCTGCTGTCACACTTTTTGTTTAACCTATAGACTGGGCACATCATGAGAAATGCCGGGCTCAGTGAGTTACAAGCTGGAATCAAGACAGGTGGGAGAAACATCAACAACCTCCCATATGCAGATGATACCACTCTAATGGCAGAAAGCAAAGAGGAACTAAAGAGCCTCTTGATAAGGATGAAGAGGAGAGTGAAAGAGCCAGCTTAAAACTAAATATTAAAGAAACTAACATGATGGCATCTGGCCCCATTGTTTCATGGCAAATAGAAGGGGAAAACGTGGAAACAGTGACAGATTTCCTTTTCTTGGGCTCTGAAATCACTATGAACAGGGACTGCAGCCATGAAATCAAAAGACGATTACTTCTTGGCCGGAAAGATATGACAAACCTAGGCAGTGTGTTGAAAAGCGGAGACATTATTCTGCCAACAAAAGTATGTATAGTCAAGTCTATGGTCTTCCTAGTGGTCACATAGGGCTGTGAGAGCTGGACCATAAAGAAGGCAGAGCACCAAAGAATTGATGCTTTCAAACTGTGATGCTGAAGAAGATTCCTGAAAATCCCTTGGACAGCAAGGAGATCAAACCAGTCAATCTTAAGGGAAATGAACCCTGAACACTCCTTTGAAGGACTGATGCTGAAGCTGAAACTTCAGTATTATCTTCCCAGTGGTCACATAGGGCTATGAGAGCTGGACCGTAAAGAAGGCAGAGCGCCAAAGAATTGATGCTTTCAAACTATGATGCTAAAGAAGATTCCTGAAAATCCCTTGGACAGCAAGGAGATCAAACCAGTCAGTCTTAAGGGAAATCAACCCTGAACACTCGTTTGAAGGACTGATGCTGAAGCTGAAGCTTCAGTATTTTGAAGCTTCATCTGATGTGAACAGATGACTCATTGGAAAAGTCCCTGATGCTGGGAAAGATTGAGGGCAGGAGGAGAAGAGGGCAATAGAGGAGGGGATGGCTGGATGGCATCACCGACTCAATGGACATTAACTTGCACAAACTTCGGGAGATGGTGAGGGACAGGGAGGCATGGCATGCTACAGCCCATGGGGTCACAAAGAGTCAGACATGACTGGGTGACTGAACAACAACAGCATGCAGTTTATAATAGATATAAATCTATAACAAATACAAATATTGTTATATGCTTTAAAATGTGGCTCTGAGCAAAATGAGCACTAGAAATTTTTAAACATTTTTTGTTATCCAACTTTCAAAACCTGAAAATACAGAAAAATATTCTAAAGTGAAAAAAAGCTTCTCTGAAACACTGAGGGATAGCCCCTATTAACATATTTCCAAAAAGTTATTAATGTGATTTACATTAATCCATTTGAAAGTCAAATAATATGAAAAGTCTCACAATGAATAGCAATCCTAGACACTGCTATCACCATAGTTCTAATTTCTAGACACAATCACTTTTAATACTTTATTTTATTTTTCATATTTTAAATTATATTTTTCTGACATTTATTTCCACTTGTCTAGATAATAATTCTTAAAATTCTTAAAGAGATGCGAACACCAGACCACCTGACCTGCCTCTTGAGAAATCTGTATGCAGATCAGGAAGCAACAATTAGAACTGGACATGGAACAACAGACTGGTTCCAAATAGGGAAAGGAGTACATCAAGGCAGTATACTGTTACCCTGCTTATTTAACTTATATGCATCATGAGAAATGCTGGGCTGGAGGAAGCACAAGCTGGAATCAAGATTGCTGGGAGAAATATCAATAACCTCAGATATGTAGATGACAACACCCTTGTGGCAGAAAGCAAAGAAGAACTAAAGAGCCTCTTGATGAAAATGAAAGAGGAGAGTGAAAAAGCTGGCTTAAAACTCAACATTCAAAAAACTAAGATCATGGCATCTGGTCCCATCACTTCATGGGAAATAGATGGGGAAACAGTGGCAGACTTTATTTTTGGGGGCCCTAAATCACTGCAGATGGTGACTGCAGCCATTAAATTAAAAGGCACTTGCTCCTTGGAAGAAAAGTTATGACCAACCTAGACAGCATATTAAAAAGCAGAGACGTGACTTTGCCAACAAAGGTCCGTCTAGTCAAAGCTATGGTTTTTCCAGTAGTCACATATGATTGTGAGAGTTGGACTATAAAGAAAGCTGAGCACCGAAGAATTGATGCTTTTGACCTGTGGTGTTGGAGAAGACTCTTGAGAGTCCCTTGGACTTCAAGGAGATCCAGCCAGTCCATCCTAAAGGAAATCAGTCCTGAATATTCACTGGAAGGACTGATGCTGAAGCTGAAACTCCAATACTTTGGCCACCTGATGCAAAGAGCTGACTCATTGTAAAAGACCCTGATGCTGGGAAAGATTGAAGGCGGGAGGAGAAGGGGATGACAGAGAATGAAATGGTTGGATGGCATCAGCGACTCAATGGACATGAATTTGAGTAAACTCTGGGAGTTGGTGATGGACAGGGAGGCCTGGCGTGCTGCAGTCCATGGGGTCGCAAAGAGTCGAACACAACTGAATGACTGAACTGAACTGAATTGAACTGAGATAATAAGGTTTGTAGCATTTATTGATTTATCACTGCACTATATATTGATTTCACCTTATTTTATGAACAAGATTTATGTCTTTTATACTTACCCTCCCTCCTCTTTCTTCTCATACATATACTGTTGTTTTGGTTTTCTATTGATGCTGTAAAAAATTATCACAAATTTAGTGGCTTAAAAAGCATAAATTTATCACCTCTGTGTAGGTCAAAAGTCCAATGGATCAGCTAGTTTCTCCTCTCTGGATCCCACAAATTCAAAAAGAAGGTGTTGATCAGCATGGGTTCTCATATGGAGCTTTTTGAAGAAAACCTATTTACAACTCTTTGAGGTGATTTACAACATTCAGCCCAATATGACCATAATCTCAAATTCTCATTTCTTTCCAGGATGTCAGCTGGAAAAGTTCTTAACATTTGAATGTTTCTTTCCAGTCTTTTTAAATGGCCCCCTACATCCCAGAACTAGAACAAAAATGTGAACTCCTCTTGAGGCAGGAGACCTTGTGGTTTATTATAGAACCTACCTGCCATAGTCTATCACCCAGGCCGTGGTGATTCACAATCCTCCCACTTGAAAATACATTTATCCTCTTTCAAAGTTCCTACAGTCTCTCACCCCTACAGCATCTCCTCAAAGTCCATAAATAATCTCATCATCTGGATCTGGTCCACGTACTACCGAGGCTTCTGGGAATGACCTCTTAAGTACAGCTCTTAGGATACAATTCTTCTCCACGTATGGACCTTTGAAACCAAAGAAAAAGTTATCTTGCTCAAATGCACCCAACATACAATAGTGGAACAGGTATAGTGGCTTCCCTGATGGCTCAGACGGTAAAGAATCTGCCAGCAAAGCAAGAGACCTGAGTTCAATCCCTGGGTTGGGAAGATCCCCTGGAGGAGGGCATGGCAACCCACTCCTGTATTCTTGCCTGGAGAATCCCATGGACAGAGGAGCCTGGTGGGCTACAGTCTATGGGGTCGCAGAAGAGTCAGATGTGACTGAAGTGACTTAGCACACACAGTTTTTCTGTGCATTCAAAAATGGAGAAAGGTAAAATGGAGTCACTGGTACATTTCTGACATCTGTCCAGGCAAACTCCAACCATAGTTCCTTGATTAGTTTTCAAAGCCTAGGAATAATGCTTCCCACCTTTCAGTTCTACAGTCTGGGCTCTTGGTGTGTCTTTGAGTCATGTATACTTCCTCTTTGATGAAAGATATCAGGTGTCTTGGAGACTTATCAGCCTGATTGCTTCCAGTAGAATTTTGGGACTTCAGACAGCTCCATTCTGCACCCGTTCAGCTCTTTTCAGTGAAAGCTAGCAATTCTGCACTAAGGCAAATTTCACAAAATCTTTGTAGATCTCCCCTAGATTTCACTGGGGTTCGCTCAACTAGACAAAAGCCACACCCACAGATTTTTTTTCTTTTTCTTTTGTTTTCTATAACACCTTCTCTAATGAGGAAAAATACCCTTAGGCTTCCTAGAGGCCCTATACTTTGAAAGTATATATGAGACCCTTTATGTGATTGAATACTCTGAACTTTTTATCTTTCTGAGGTTTTAGCAACATGCTATTCGGTTAACACCTCAGCCTTTTCTCTAGAGTATACTTTCTTTTTTAATTAATTTATTTTTTAATTGAAGGATAATTGCTTAACAGAATTTTTTTTCATTTAATTTTTATTTTATATTGGAGTTCAGTTGATTTACAATACTGTATTAGTTTTAGCTGTACAGGAAAGTGATTCCCTTGCACAATTCATGTATCCTTTCTTTTTCAGATTCTTTTCCCATACAGGTTACTACAGAATATTAAGTAGAGTTCCCTGTGCTATACAGCAGTTCCTTGTTGATTACATTTTTTTTCATTTATTTTTATTAGTTGGAGGCTAATTACTTTACAATATTATAGTGGTTTTTGCCATACATTGACATGAATCAGCCATGGATTTACATGTATTCCCCATCCCGATCCCCCCTCCCACACCCCTCTCCACCCAATTCCTCTGGGTCTTCCCAGTGCACCAGGCCCGAGCATTTGTCTCATGCATCCAACCTGGGCTGGTGATCTGTTTCACCCTTGATAGTATACTTGTTTCAATGCTATTCTCTCAGAACATCCCACCCTTGCCTTCTCCCACAGAGTCCCAAAGTCTGTTCTGTACATCTGTGTCTCTTTTTCTGTTTTGCATATAGGGTTATCATTACCATCTTTCTAAATTCCATATATATGTGTTAGTATGCTGTAATGTTCTTTATCTTTCTGGCTTACTTCACTCTGTATAATGGGCTCCAGTTTCATCCATCTCATTAGAACTGATTCAAATGAATTCTTTTTAATGGCTGAGTAATATTCCATGGAGTATATGTACCACAGCTTCCTTATCCATTCATCTGCTGATGGGCATCTAGGTTGCTTCCATGTCCTGGCAATTATAAACAGTGCTGCAATGAACATTGGGGTACACGTGTCTCTTTCAGATCTGGTTTCCTCAGTGTGTATGCCCAGGAGTGGGATTGCTGGGTCATATGGCAGTTCTATTTCCAGTTTTTTAAGAAATCTCCACACTGTTTTCCATAGCGGCTGTACTAGTTTGCATTCCCACCAACAGTGTAAGAGGGTTCCCTTTTCTCCACACCCTCTCCAGCATTTATTGCTTGTAGACTTTTGGATAGCAGCCATCCTGACTGGCGTGTAATGGTACCTCATTGTGGTTTTGATTTGCATTTCTCTTATAATAAGTGATGTTGAGCATCTTTTCATGTGTTTGTTAGCCATCTGTATGTCTTCTTTGCAGAACTGTCTGTTTAGTTCTTTGGTCCATTTTTTGATTGGGTTATTTATTTTTCTGGAATTGGGCTGCAGGAGTTGCTTGTATATTTTTGAGATTAATCCTTTCTTTGTTGCTTCGTTTGCTATTATTTTCTCCGAATCTGAGGGCTGTCTTTTCACCTTGCTTATAGCTTCCTTTGTTGTGCAAAAGCTTTTAAGTTTCATTAGATCCCATTTGTTTATTTTTGCTTTTATTTCCAATATTCTGGGAGGTGGGTCATAGAGGATCCTGCTGTGATTTATGTCGGAGAGGGTTTTGCCTATGTTCTCCTCTAGGAATTTTATAGTTTCTGGTCTTACATTTAGATCTTTAATCCATTTTGAGTTTATTTTTGTGTATGGTGTTAGCATTTTTTAAATTTATATTTTATTGAAGGATAGTTGCTTTATAGAAGTTTGTTGTTCTGTCACACCTCAACATGAATCAGCCTCCCACACGAACCTTCCTCCCATCTCCCTCTCCATCCCACCCTCTAGGTTGATACAGTCTTGTTTGAATTCCCTGAGACACACAGCAAATTCCTGTTGGCTATCTATTTTACACACAGTAAGGTAAGTTTACATGTTACTCTCTCCACACATCTCATCCTGTCCTCCCCTCTCCCCACATCCATAAGTCTGTCCTCTATAGAGTATACTTTCTTGATGTGCTCAGTCACTCAGGTGTCCGACTCTTTGTGACCCCATAGACTGTAGCCTGTCAGGCTCCTCTGTCCATGGGATTACCCCTGTAAGAATACTGGAGTGAGTTGCCACTTCCTCCTCAGAAAAGGATACTTTTCTGATAGTGAATCCTTTAATGTTAGCATCTTTTTTCCCATCTGAGAGACTGAGAATTTTTAAAACTGTTAACTACCATTTTCTTGTTGTTTAATAGTCTTCCTTCAGTATCTCTCTCCTTTCCCAATTTACTATAAGCATTAAGAAGAAATCAGATATCACCTTCAACAACTTTCTTGGAAATCTTCTTATTTATATACCAAATTCATCACTTAAAAATTCTGATTTTCACATAACTGTAGGAGATAAGTTTGCTGAGTTTTCTGCCACTACATAACGATCCCCATTCCTTGAGTTTCCAATAACCTGTTTCTCACTTCCTTGTGAGCCTTTAGCCACAAGTCTAAATTTCTGCTAAAAATCTGTTCAAAGAAATTTCAGCTCCATTGCTTAGCTCCAAAGCTCACATATTTAGTTATTTGTTATCACAGCATCTCACTTCTGGTACCAAAATATCTGTTATCAGTTTTCTAATACTGTACACCAAATTATCATAAACTTTAAGAACTTAAAGCAATACATATTTATTATCTCACAATTTCCTTGGTTTAGGGTTCCAGGCATGTCTTAGCTGGATCACCTGCTCAAGTTCTCATGAGGCTGCAATCAATATATCTGTTAAAACTGTCTTTAGCTTTAGGGAACTGACTGGACAGAATTGTTCAACTACAACACTTGCTGGAGCATTGTGTATTTGAAGTACATTAATCCATATGGACTCACTGTTGTTACAATATTATGTATTATTCTTCTGAAACCTCTTGATCTGAATTACTTGGTGTTAAATTATTTTTAAAAATTGAACTTAGATTGTATTTCATACCATGGTTTAGTGAAGCTTATCTTTTCATGAGTCATAGTTCATTTTTAATGTTGTGGTTTCTGTCTCATTTCTTAAATACATCAGCATGATAGTCCCGGAGATAAGAAGGCAGGATGGAGCAGGATAGAAACCTGGATGACAGTACTGGTTGAAGCCTCTAAAGCTATATATTTGGCTTTCCTATGTAAATTAAACTTATTTCTGATTTTTTTACTGTGGGAATTGAAAAAAATAAATGTATACTCTAAATCATTATGTACCACGTGTCAGGGCCTCTACTGATTTTCTCCAGTGAAGTTGCCACATCCAGAATCACAGATATAATTGATACCAATAATTGGATTTTTTAAAATTTTCTACCATTACTTTCCATAACTCTTTTAGCCTTTTTAATAGCCAAACAGTCAAGTTAATGGGGATGTGGTAAAAATCACCACATTTAAGTTAATGGCAGTAGTCTCAGCAATTTTTCCAAGAGATATAGTATTACTTTTAGTTTGATATCTTGGGAGGACATTCATATGGAACATTTTCATACCTTTATCATCATAATTAGAATTTTATAATCTTTTCATCCTCACTACAAAGTTTAATGACAAATGCAAAGCTCCTGCCAGTAACTAAATGCATTTATTTCCCACTGTACTTTCTGGGACTGGATAAATAACCACAGGATACATTCATGGTCCTACTAAAACCCCTATTAAATTGACTTAGCTCAACTTTTCAACTGTCACTTGACTACACTAACTCATGGCTTGTGGTATTTAGGGTCTTTGAGGATAAGCACCTGACCTAAGTCAATAGTAAGCAACTCCAGGAATGCTTGGATGTTTTCTTTCTCCAGTGTACAGTTAACTTGATATTGCATATTTTTTTTTGGAAAAATTAAGGTGAAGATTAAAGACCTAATCATATGGCTATATTGAAGGGATTTTCCTTAAAGGGAATGAGTCTCCTTCTCTAAGCAGTGCTTTATTTGTGAACTGGCTTAAGCCTGGACACAAGATGATAGTACCTAAATCCCCATAATATTATCTGTATTAGGATTTCTGAACAGAAGATCTAGAATTTCTACCTATATATGAAAAGGTGAACCATATCCACTGTCCACTTACTTTATTTGAAGGATCCTGGATTGATTGTCACAAGTCTCTGTGTGTCGAAATGGTCTGTTTTCCTTGGGATTGTTGTAATTTATTAATTGCTTCTACTTCAACTGTGGTATTCAAGCAATGCCATCAAGCTCTATCATTCTGAAATTCCATTTTCCTATTAAAATCATGGAATTCAGCTCCATTAGTATCCTTCATCATCATCACTCTCACTCTATTTTTTAATTATAATGAAGATATGGGATTTCCCTGGTGGCTCAGTGGTAAAGAATCCCCTTGCCAAGCAAGAGACATGGGTTCTATCCCTGGGTTGGGAAGATCCCCAGGAGAAGGGAATGGCAACTCACTCCAGAATTCTTGCCTGGAAAACTCCATGGACAGAGTAGCCTAGCAGGAACTGGATCACAGTCCATGAGGTCACAAAGAGTCAGACACGACTGAACAACTAACATTTTCACTTTTTCGCTTTCATAAGCACTAATCTATAACCACTAGTGCTGACACAGTGACTAGCTGCCAGGTGGTCTCCCAAAGACCGCTTGCCTGGTTCTCTACTTGTACTTGATCCCATACCGACATTAGAGATAAGGGTTAGGTGAATCTTAATTCTCTTTAGGAAGAAAAATATTCTCCCATTACTTAAAAATATGAACTAAAACAATCTCCAAATATACATTCAATGGTTTATTTTTTTGACCACTTGCAAGACTCATTTCTTAATAATTAGGATTTTGTTAAGAAGCAGATGGTATACTTAAGATGTTGATACACAAGATAATTTGAGAAGGGTTTCCTTGTAAATATACAACAGCCGTAGTGCAAGGGAGTCACAGGGCTATGACATTAATTTCAAGTATTGCTGTTACAGTTTTGGGACCCAAAGAGACACGGGGGGGGCGGGGGGGGCGGGGAATTTGTTAGTTTCCTAGGGCTGCCATAAGAAAGTACCAGGAAGTGGGTGATATTTTAAAAAGGCAGAAATATATTCTTTCACAGTTAGGCAGGTTAGACATCTGAATCAAATTATCAGTGGGGCCAAAGTCTCTCTGAAGGCTCTAGAGGAGGCTCCATCCTTGCCTCCTCCCATCTTGTGGAGGATATTGGCAGCCCCTGGTGTTTCTTAGCTGGTAGATGCATCACTCCAACAATCCATCTCCATCTTCACATGATCATCATCCGTATATTGAGTCTTTCTGACTCTGTATCTCTTCTCACCTGCTAATAGACCCACTAGTTATACTGGATTGAAGGCCCACTCCACTCCAGTATGACATCATCTTAACCCATTACAAGGACCCTAACTCTAAATGACATAAATTTGGAGTGGACACTATTAAACCCAATACAATTATAGAGAATATGCACTTGATACAAGCTTTATCCTTTGATGTAGATGAAGCAACTATCTTATTAGAAGTGATGGAGCTAGAAAAATAAGTATGTCAATTTCATTTTTTTAACTGTTCATCTAATCTCCTGCAAGCAGCACTCTTTATAATAGCCAGGACATGGAAGCAACCTAGATGCCCATCAGCAGACGAATGGATAAGGAAGCTGTGGTACATATACACCATGGAATATTATTCAGCCATTGAAAAGAATACATTTGAATCAGTTCTAATGAGGTGGATAAAACTGGAGCCCATTATACAGAGTGAAGTAAGCCAGAAAGATAAACACCAATACAGCATACTAATGCATATATATGGAATTTAGAAAGATGGTAACGATAACCCTATATGCAAGATAGAAAAAGAGACACAGATGTACAGAACAGACTTTTGGACTCTATGGGAGAAGGCGAGGGTGGGATGATCTGAGAGAACAGCATTGAAACATGTATATTATCAAGTGTGAAACAGATCGCCAGTCCAGGTTGGATGCATGAGACAAGTGCTCGGGGCTGGTGTACTGGGATGACCCAGAGGGATGGGATGGGAAGGGAGGTGGAAGAGGGGATCGGGATGGGGAACACATGTAAATCCATGGCTGATTCATGTCAATGTATGGCAAAAACCACTACAATACTGTAAAGTAATTAGCCTCCAACTAATAAAAATAATTGGAAAAAATAAAAATAAAAAAAAAAAGAATCTCCTGCAAGCCTCTCCACTGGCTAACACTAACTGGAATCTAAAAGACATGAACCCATATTGCTCAAACTCTTAGCCACAGAGCCAGGCAGAGAAACGTAGAAAGTAAATCATACAAAGCAAAAAAATCTCTAGCACGCCCTGAAAGGAACTCATAAAAAAAAAACTAAATAAGCTCACTAAGTTTTCAAAAAGAATATTCTGAAAAGTGGAAAATTAAGTACCTGGTGTAATGAAATGATGAAGTGAGTGAATATAAACTAAAACAAACAGAGCAATAGTAAGTTGCTATTGATAGATTTGTCAATTTTTACTCCTGAGTTTCATTTGTACTTTAAGTTCTCAAGAAGCAGAAACTGTTCAGTACTGGAGGGAAATAAAAAATGTTTGAGAGATGATTATTAAATTCACCTGTTTTTAAAAGTGAATCCTATGGGAGGTCAGTAAGCTTATATGCTAAACTGAAAAAGGCAATTAATTTTCTAAAGATGCTTAAGAGTAGAGAAAAGACACTTGAAAACTTCTAATATGAGAGCATCTTAATGAATTCTGATCTTCTAGTTAACTAAAACAATCTTTGAGGAGTCTTCAAAAGTATGTTTGATGAAGCTTAAAAAAGCACCTATTATCCAAAGCGAAAAAGCATTTCTTGCAAAAAAAAAAAAATCATTAAACTATGTATTCTTTAAAAGGAAAAGAAGTAGTATATCTAGTTTAAGATAATATAGGTGCAACATTCCCTACTGTACCATCTCCCTATGTCACACTAAATTATTAGAAATACTATGCGATGAAACACATTAGGATAGCTGTTATTAATTCATCAGTGTCAGTGGAGAATGTCTACTAGAGGCAAGATTTAGTGACCTCTTTTTTCATATTTCAACTTCTGACCTAGAACACCAATCAAGAAAGATGTAAGCTTTGGTTTTGTTGTTGTTTTTGTTTAGTTGCTGGGCTGTGTCCCTCCACATGGACTCTTTTGTAACCCTATAGACCTATAGACCCACCAGCCTCCCCTGTCCATGGGATTTTCCTGGCAAGAATACTGGAATGAGTTGCCATTTCCTTCTCCAGAATATCTTCCTGACCCAGGGATTGAACCTGTGTCTCCTGCATTGGCAGGTGGGATTCTTTACCACTGATCCGTCTGGGAAGCCCAAGCTTTGGTTTTACTCATCCCAGTCCTCTTCCCCTCACTAAAAGATGTATTTCTGAATCAACCAGAAACTATATAAATACTACTTTCTTAAGTAGCAACTGCCCCATTTCCCCCACAAAGATCCCCTTTCTTTCTATATACATCCTGGTACTACACATCTCATTACTGTGGAGAAAAGAAAACATAACATGTGAAATTCCATCACCTGCAGCTGGAAGGGACACAGGAGGAAATGTAATTCTTGTGTGTGCATGTGCTGAGATACGTGTATATTTATTAATGTTAATGCTCTGCAAATTATTGAAGGAAAGTAATCAGGAGGTCATCTGAAAAATCAATTATCTTCCTATTTTTCAGAAACTGTGTAAATATTCTTAGTTTAAATGCAAAATTTATAAGTAAATACACCAAAACAACCATGAAGGTTAATAGAAAATTGTGTTATTTTTAATTTCTGTTATAAATTTCTGGATTTTCTAAATTTTCTATCTATTTAACATTTGTAATTGAGAAGAATGAAACACACTAAAAAATTATGGGAAATGGACAGAAAAGCAGAAAAGATAAAAGCAAAAAGTGGGGAACAGATAAGAAAGGAAAACCTCTTGCCTGAATGATGCTATTATTAATTTTTGTAGCAGTGGTTGAAAAAAACTCAAGATTCTTGATTTTGTGCCTTAAAACAATATTTATTTAAAGTTGTGCCATCATTTATATCTTAATGCTCTGATTTTTTCTTTTTTTTTTAAACAGACTTTCCTGGTGGCTCAGATGGTAAAGCGTCTGCCCACAATGCGGGAGACCTGGGTTCAATCCCTGGGTTGGAAAGATCTCCTGGAGAAGGAAATGGCAACCCACTCCAGTATTCTTGCCTGGAAATCCCATGGATGAAGCAGCCTGGTAGGCTACAGTCCATGCCATCGCAAAGAGTCAGACACGACTGAGTGATTTCACTTTCACTTTCCTGATGTTTTTGCTCACAAGATAGAGAATGGATTAGCTCTGCTGGACCGGCATAGTTTTTCAGCATCATATCACAGTATATTTTAGCTTGTAATTTTTTGGGGGGCGGGGGGGGGGGGGTTGGCCAACTAGTGTAAACTGCTTACTTGCAAATCAGATGTTTCTCCCATGCTTCAAACTATACCCCAAACATTTTGAAAAATCTTCCTAAAATGTATCCTTTGTAGTGATATTTCTTTTCACTTAACCACTATTCAACTTATCTAGATTTTAAATATAGAGTTTATTTAGTGTTTATTAGTTCAATATTTTTGTGTTAAATTTTATCTTCTCAACATGTTTTGATAAAATTAAATTTGGTATTGTATTTTCATTCAGATCTACCAAAGGTAATATATTTCAATTTCTATGGGAAAAAGCCAATAAAAATATTATCTCCCTAACAAATAAAATTTGTTAATAACAAATAAAATTAAAAGTAAGATCTTGGCATCTGGTCCCATCACTTCACGGCAAATAGATGGGAAAACAGTGGAAACAGTGGCTGACTTTATTTTTGTGGGCTCCAAAATCACTGCAGATGGTGACTGCAGCCATGAAATTAAAGGACGCTTACTCCTTGGAAGAAAAGCTATGACCAACCTAGACAGCATATTAAAAAGCAGAGACATTACTTTGCCAACAAAGGTCCATCTAGTCAAGGCTATGGTTTCTTCAGTTGTCATGTATGATTTGTGAGAGTTGGACTATAAAGAAAGCTGAGCGCCAAAGAATTGATGCTTTTGACCTGTGCTGTTGGAGAAGACTCTTGAGAGTCCCCTGGACTGCAAGGAGATCTAACCAGTCCATCCTAAAGGAGATCAGTCCTGGGTGTTCATTGGAAGGACTGATGTTGAAGCTGAAACTCCAATACTTTGGCCACCTCATGCGAAGAGCTGACTCACTGGAAAAGCCCTTGATGCTGGGAAAGATTGAGGGCAGGAGGAGAAGGGGACGACAGAGGATGAGATGGTTGGATGGCATCACCGGCTCAATGGACATGGGTTTGGGTGGACTCCAGGAGTTGGTGATGGACAGAGAGGCCTGGCGTGCTGTGGTTCACAGTGTCGCAAAGAGTTGGACATGACTGAGTGACTGAACTGAACTGGACAAATAAAATTACATTAGATAAATACTTAAATACACAGAGAGATACAGAGATATATTTAAATTTAAAAAGACAATGAGCTTATCTGCAGACAGATTATCTTAAAACTGATCTATTTATAACATAGTTTAAGTGACAGAATTCAATTTTTCGTTGCAAAAATATCTTTATGGTCTCAGCAAATACACTTCATGCATATGTATAGTTGATTCCATTTGCTGCACAGCAGAATCTAACACAATATTGTAAGTCAACTTCACTCTAATAAAAATTAATTTAAATAAATATTCTCTCAATTTCATTTTCTTATGTAATTGAGGAGGCATTATGCAGTACTTCAGTATTTTTGTATCAGTTCAGTCACTCAGTCATGTCCAACTCTTCGCTACCCCATAGACTACAGCACGCCAGGCCTCCCTGCTCATCACCAACTCCTGGAGTTTACTCAAACTCATGTCCATACAGTCAGTGATGCCATCGAGCCATCTCATCCTCTATCATCCCCTTCTTCTCCTGCCCTCAATCTTTCCCAGCATCAGGGTCTTTTCCAATGAGTCAGCTCTTCGCATCAGGTGGCCAAAGTATTGGTTTCAGCTTCAACATCAGTCCTTCCAATGAATAGTCAGGACTGATCTCCTTTAGGATGGACTGGTTAGATCTCCTTGCAGTCCAAGGGACTCTCAAGAGTCTTCTCTGACACCACAGGTCAAAAGCATCAATTCTTTGGTGCTCAGCTTTCTTTATGGTCCAACTCTCACATCCATACATGACAACTGGAAAAACCATAGCCTTGACCAGACGGACATTTGTTGGCAAAGTAATGTCTCTGCTTTTTAATATGCTATCTAGGTTGGTCATAACTTTTCTTCCCAGGAGTAAGAGCCTTTTTATTTCATGGCTGCAGTCGCCATCTGCAGTGATTTTGGAGCCCAAAAAATAAAGTCTGCCACTATTTCCAGTGTATCAGTAAGTGTTCTTTCAAATATGTTTAATATATACCATTGAAACATACATTTAAAAAACTAATTGAAAATAATTTCAAATTTTCACAGTGTTCATATGTATTAGGTCAACAGATCTCACTCTGTACTAATATTGGACACTATAAGTGCTTAATATTAATAAATGCTTATTAATTCACTGAATTTTTTTCTACTTGAGCTACTTATCAGGAGTTTCTCTAAGAGGTAAAATACATACAAATTTATGCATGTCAAAAAGCTCCTAATCTTAAGGAGCTCATAATCTAGTGAAAGAAGAGACTGGTTTACACACAATCAATATGGTGGATACTATTTTGGATTTATTAACAAGCATCAGTAGAAAAACAGGTGAATAGCAACCTCTAACTCTAAAGGGGGAGAAAAAATTTCACCAAGAAAATAATATTCAAATTCATTCTTGAAAAATTCATAAGCTAATTTATATATCCACTCTCTTTTTATGTTTTTTTTTGAAATCCTGTGTTCCAGACACTGGGCAAGGCAATAGGGACATAATTTTTATCCATATTCAATTCCTGATCCACTATAACTTAATATAGGAGACAGAAATGATTTAAATATAAATCAAAGAAAATATATATATAATTACAAACTGAAATATATTCTATGAAGGCAAAGAATGAAGATCTGTAAAAACATATAAGACAGAACCCAAATTAACCCTGCTTCTACTTGATGGGGTTAATTAGACAAAGTGAAGGATGAAATCAGGAAAAAGTATTGTAGGTGGGAAGATCATCTGGTAAGAGGAAGTAGAATACACTCAACCATTCACAGCAACCAAACGCCTTGTACCAGAGCAGAGTACTGGAGTAATGTAAGATGAGCCGAAACCCTAGTCAGGGTCAGATAGGCCCCACTTTCAGGCCATGTTAAAGACTCTATACTACATCTTCAGAGCAATGAAAGCTTTTGAAGAGGATACTACCACTCAAAGAAGGGCATTTTGTTCAATCCTGTCATTAAAATTAGATGGATAGATGATAGATAGAGAGACAGATAATATTACGAAAAGAAAAAGAAAGAAAGAAAATAAGAAAAGACAGCATGTGACATATTCAGAGAATGATAACCAGATGAGCTTAAGTAACGCAAAGTGAGGATTTAGAGGTAATGAAGATATCCTCAACATTTCCTTCAGGTTGAAGACCCTTGAGACAGTCTTCCAGATGCTAGACTTTTGACCTCCCTTTTCTTACAGCTTTTACTTTAGAAACTTATAATTGTAAATTCATTCTCTGCCCCTTTGAAATGTAAATTAAAAAAAAAAAAAAACCTTCCTGAAAGCTTTTCAACTAAGAAATGTCTTTCTCAGAGACCTGGAAATTGTCCCTTTGAAATGTAATCATCGAGAAAGATAGCATCTCTATCTCCCAAGTTCTGTGGAAGGGTAGGTAGGGACCTAATTTTGACAGGTATCTTGTGCCAAGTTGTAAAAACATCTTCTATCTTGAAGATACAGCAAAGTTTACTCTTCCTTTGGAGAGTCAGTTAGCAACAAAGATGGCCTTTAAGTACTCTGACTCCAACTATTAAAAACCACAGACTATTTTTTTCAATACAGTTAAACTCACACTGAGTTCTGACTTTCTCCTTTATTACAATAATCTTAAATAATTTCTCCTTTATCTGTTTAACTCTGGTGCAATTTTTACCTTGACACAGGTGAGGCCAGAAAAATCAAACAATATGCTGAGGATTTTTCATTCTATCATTAGGCAGTATTGGACCATCCAAGGATTTTAAGCAGAAACAATGATCATATAACTTGGAAAGGTATCTTTTGGGACAACATAGATGGAAAAAAATGCTTCTCAAGGACCTCAAAGATGAATGAACACATTGATCCCCAGGAATGCACGGAAACAACCCAGTTTTGGAGAATTGACTGTTATGGCTTAGTTTCAGAATTGCATTAAACTGCAAAGAAAGAGAGGACTTTTAGGAGAGGTTTGGCCTAAGACAGTGACAACTACCTTTTGTTTAGAGTCAGAAATTGTAGTCAGGAAGGGCTAGATTAACGGTATCTCAAAAAATGAGGTTGAGCGTTGCAGAATTTTGTAAAGGAGGTGACTTCAGCTGCCTAATAGAGGGGGAAAAAATTGACATCTGTGCTGGAAATGTGAGCTGCTTAAATATTTTGTGATGGTCCTTTCTTACGATATCCTGGAATCTCAAATTATAACCACGTGTGTATATATGTGCTCAGTTGGGTCGATTCTTTGTGACCCCATGACTGTATATAGCCTGCCAGGCTCCTCTGCCCGTAGAATTTTCCAGACAAGAATACAGGAGGGGGGTGCCATTTCCTCCTCCAGGGGATCTTCCCAACCCAGGCATCAAACCCGAATCTATTGTACCTCCTGTATTGGTAGGCGGATTCTTTACCACTGAGTCACCTTGGAAGCCCCTATGACCATGTGGGACTCAACATATTAGAAGTTACTCAATGAGGCTCTGTTAATGTGAATTGAACTGACACATACTCTAAATACTAGTGTTTTGTTTTATAAACATAGCTTCAGTCTTGGTAATATTAATCTAATCAGATTTCAAAGTGAAATGTTTCCTCTATTAATACTAATAAACACTTCAAGAATCTATCTACATGCATAAAGGGAAAATAAACTAGCACAAACCTGACACATAATAGGACTCAAAAATATTAGTTTCCTTGCTTGTTCTTCCCTAATGAAAGCATATAAGGAAACAACCAACACGCTATAATACTTTAAAAAATATTGAAATGAAACATAAGGTACCTGTTTAAATTTAAATATGTGAACTAAATAAAACCTAATTTAGAGAAAATAACATTTAAGAAAGTTGAAATTTTATAAATATATACACATTTGATCATAGAAGGGAAATGTATGGTTTCTGTTTTAATGTAATGGAGGACTCTTGAGAGTCCCTTGGACTGCAAAGAGATCCAACCAGTCCATCCTAAAGGAGATCAGTCCTGAATATTCACTGGAAGGACTGATGCCGAAGCTGAAACTCCAATACTTTGGCCACCTGATGTGAAGAATTGACTCATTGGAAAAGACCCTGATGCTGGGAAAGATTGAGGGCAGGAGGAGAAGGGGACGACAGAGAATGAGATGGTTGGATGGCATCACTGACTTGATGGACATGAGTTTGAGCAAGCTCTGGGAGTTGGTGATGGACAGGGAGGCCTGGCGTGCTGCAGTCCATGCGGTCGCAAAGATCCAGACACGACTGAGTGACTGAATTGAACTGAACTGAACATCTTTGAAATTACAGAAGTTACAGATTTTGAGCAAACTAAAGCAGAAACAATGTACTAAATGATATAATGTTTGAAACTGTAGAAGTTGCAACATCTTGAGCAAAATAAAACACATTCAATAAAAAATATATACTATATAGTATAAAAATTAAATAATCCCTGATATAATATATTTAATAAAATTTTCTAAAAATATTATTAAAGAACAAATTGTTGCAACATTTTCTACATTTGAAGTTTTTAATTATGAGAAATTTTGGGTGGCCAGTAGCATAGTAGACCTGTCAGAAGAATTGATGCCTAATCTTCCATTGTTTAGTAGAATTATTTGCTTACTCTCATAAAAATAAGATGATTTTCTTCTATTGACTTAAGATCATTTCTTTACTGCTTTAGTGACTTTGCCTTAGTAAAAGGAATTCCATTAAATTTTGTTAAGCCTTTTAGAGCAGTTTATTTATTTGATTTCCCTTTACAAAAAAAATGATGGTATAAAATTAATATCTCACAAGTTTTTTGCTTGAGAAAGGTATCATAAAACAAAAACCTTGTTTTTACTATACCCGTAGGTGTAGTATAATAGATAATGAAGATTAATAGTGTATGTAATGGCATTGTACTTATGATGAACATGCTCATCATTATAAACTAAACCACAGTAAAAAGAAATAGTTCAGTTGGATATAGTTACAATTAGAATATGGGAATTTAAAGCTGAAATGACACTTCAAAGTCACCCAATTAAACTCTTCATGACACAGAGGAGAGTATTGCATGCTTCAGAGCTTAAGTGACATGTACACATTTTCAAGGCTAATAAAGGATATCGCTAGCTTATACCACAGGTTACCACACTATTCAGCTTTTTACTGTCTCTGAGCCCCAATTTTCTCAACTATAAAAATAGGATAAAAATAAAACTAGATAATGACATAAGGAGTCAGTAAATGGTTGTTATTGCTGGTGGTGTTATGCCATCTGTCCCAAATTAGTATTGTCAACTCCCAACACCAATGAGGGTCTGAATGGAACAAAGAAAGTGACTGAAAACCTAATTCTCACTCCCTTCTTCATTCTTTAGTCAGAGAATCAAGGTAGATATTAGAAAGCAATGGAGCCAATTGATATAATCAAAAATGTTTTGGCTCCAGGGGCATAGATCAGAGAGAAGAGTGATAACACAATAAACATGCTCATGTATTCAACTTAAATAAGAAATATACATCAGAAATAGGCTCTTCATTGTTGTGATGGAGACAAAAATGTGGTACACACAGGTTTTTCCCTATATTACAATGAGGGAGACATAGACTAAATATGTGCATAAAAGTGAAGCATATGAAAGGTGATATGAATGCATAAAGGATAAAATGAATTAATTTTGTGTAAGGAGCACTAAGATTTCACGGGTTGGCTCTTGAAGAATGTATAGGAATTCACCACATGAAGAGAGAGAAAAGGGCATTAAACACAAAGGAAATAGCTTGGATAAAGGCTGAGGGGTGTGAAAATGTGTGAAAAGAAAGGGTGGGTAGTTCGATCCAGTGGAATTTTGAAATACATAAGTGGGAATAACTGAGAATGTGAATGAAATATCTTCTTAAAACATACCTTTAAAATGTAGAAAGGATTTTAAATTTTATCTTATGTGCAATGAGAAAACATTGCAGGTTTCTAAACATCATCTGTGTTTTGGAATTTTATTTAGACTTTCTCTGAAAAGTTACTTTTAGTAAATTATAGTGCCTTCCTTTGGCATCTGTAAGCTGAGCAGGTGGAGGCTGTAAAAAAATTATATGAACTACATCCTGAAAGACAACTTTTTGGCATGGAAATTGTAGATAATAAGTTAACCCAGATTTTTCACATTTTCTGATAACTCTTATCACCTGAGAGATTGATTGTATAGAAACCAAGAGTCAGGAAAGTCAATCTAGTGTGTTAATGTAGTCTAGTAACATTTCCTTAATGCCAAAGGACATTCAGAATCTGTCTTTCATTTGATGCATTGAAAGGGAGCCAACTTACATATTACCACATTGTTATTTCTCCTTTCTTAGTGATAAGAAATGTGATATTATGTCAATATATTGGCAATGGAAAACTCCGTGTCATGTGATTACCTTGAAAGCTGTTCTCACTTGCTTTTGTTTTTTTATAAAAATAAGTTGGAGTAGCTGACATTGACAAATATGAAAGTCAAGATATTCTACTCAAATTGCATCTCTAGCAAAATAATTTTATGCCAATATACTTTGTAAAACTATAACTGAAAGTGGGGACCAAATGCTTGCCTCTTGAAAGCCAATAAAAAGACAAGGCTGGTGAAAAGGAAAGTTTGCCTTATTTTGAAGGTGCAACTGATGGGGAGGGTGGACTCCTGTCCAAAGGCTGACTCCCTCCATGGACGATCAAGGGCAAGAGCTTTCATAGGTGAAGGAAGGAGGCTACACGCAGAAACAGCACAGTTATCTCTGACAGTTGTCTTTAAATTGGTCATGTGGTGGTCTGACCAACATCATCTTGATTGTTTTAAGTACAACTAATTTTCAATTCCAGGGTAGGTTTATTCTCATTTCTTGAAGGCTGATTCTCAGAATAGTGGCAGCTTATGTCATGGCTACTGTACTTATCACCTAGTTAGCTTCATCCACCTTGGTGGGAGTTTCAGTATCTGTAAGACAGCTCTTAGGATATGGCACAGAATGCTGTCTATAGCCTTGAGGAGGAACTAAATGTCCTTGACTATGCTTAATGACTACACTATTGTTATTTGGTCTCCTTTGACTGTCTCCTTTTATTTCTGTGTTTCCTCACTTCTCTGATTCAGATTATTTGGCTAAAGTTTTCCCACAGGCAATAGGTGGACAGAGGACTTGCAGGGCAAGGACCACAGGGTCCCGATCCGTCTCAGTATTATGTCACAAGAAAATTCTCCTTCTTTTCCTGCAGAGTCAATAGTCACTGTTTCAACTGTAGATATTTAAAAAAGACATAATGGCTTGCATGTGTTGCTTAAAATTACAAAATTCATCCTTTAAAAAACTGTAAACCTAAAATTATCTTAAAGAGAGGGAAACAAAATTTTTTAAATGACAAGAAAACTACAGATTCAAAACAAAGTGACAGCAAGGAAATCTTGAAACAGAAAACAAATCAAGACAACGTATTAGGCAAAACATATTTTTTATACAAGTAAAGGCAAACAGTAAAAACACATATTAATAGAAAAACATAATGTTGCATTGAAAATAAAGCAACTACATGCCACACATGAGACATCTGAAACTATTGCCTTAGAAATATCAGAAATAAAGGGATGGATAAAGATATATCTGAAAAAATATCAATAATAAAATCAATAGGACTAAAACAGCTTTAAATATGAATTTGAAATTAATTTCAATCTATGGAATATTATTCAATCTATTATATGATACAAATAGAGATGATTTACAATGAAAAGAGCTACTGTGAAAAAGGAAGATGTAGCTGTGTGGGAGAGTAACTGGTTTAATTGTCAAATCAGATTCACATGAATCTCAGTACCAATTTTACTAATAAATGAAAAGATACAGCAAGCACAAGGCAGCAAACATTCTTCCCTGGGAGAAGTCACACTGTGAGACTCAGTACCCAATTAAAGTCCCTCTTCTCCCTCATTATCATACATTCTGGTTTCAGAGTTAATGTACACAGTTTTTATTTTGAGAAATGTATGTGGATGTATTGTTTACATAGGGGAATAAAATTTGCTTATAGAACTTCTCCACTTTATATCCCATTCTCCAGCCAATTCTGCTCCCATAATTCCATAATTTAAAATTAAGTAACATAGATAAGTCAGATATGTTAGCTTTCTATTATTGTGGTAACAAAGTACTCCAAATTTAGCAACTTTAAACATAAATATATTATCTCACATTTTGTACAGGTCAGAAATCTGGGGGTCTACAGGGCTAAAGTCAAGGTGTCACATGGACATGTTTCTTACCAGAAACTCCAGGCAAGAATCCTTCCCAAGCCCACTCAGACAGTTGGTCAATTTTAATTTCTTGTGGTTATAGGACTAAGGTCCCCAATTTATTTGCTCTCTGTCAGGAAGGAACATCCCATAGCTCCCAGAGGCAACTCTCCAGTCCTCACACACAGCTGCCATATTTCAAAACTCACAATGATGCATCATATTCTTCTCACACTTGAAATCTAACTTTTGTTTATGTTGCATCATAACTGCCTCCTTCTGCTGTATCTCTGACTCCAGCCAAAGGACAGTTTTCTGCTTTCAAGGGCTCCTATGATTAGATTGGGCTCACCTCGATGATCCAGGCTAAGTGCCTTATTTATAGCCTTAACTATGCAATTATTAATTACAATTAATGTGAGCCCCTTTTTTAATGTAACATAACCTATTCATAGATTCCAGATATTAAGACATGAATATCTTTGACGAGCCCTTACTAGGCCTACAAGAACAGGTATATCCTCTTAAAATCATTTCATACAAAATCACTTTCTATTATCTTTTCACTGGTAATCACATTACTGTGTCAATCAGATCTGGTTATCAGCTTACAGGAGACTTTTGACAAGATACTTCCTCCTTTCTGAGCATCTCATTAGATGCTGTTAGCCATTGTTTTTATTTTCTTCAACTGACATAACCTTTCAGGTGCCAAACAATAGAAAACCAAAATACATAAAGCAAAATCTACCAGAAATTCATATAACTATTATATTAAAAATATAATTAAAGAGGCTATTAATTTAAATTTATCAAAATCATCACTGACAAAAGAGTACACTTTTCTTTGAATAGTCCATTAATTATTTGCAAACATTACCAAATGTTAACACTCTAAAGGAAAACTCAATAAATCTTAAAAAAGGAGAAAAAGTAGATCCAAGGAAGATGAAGGAGAAGGAGGTAGAAGAGGAAGAGGAAAGACAAGAAGGAGAAGGAAAAGGGAAAGCAACATTTTTAAGCTCTTCTATGTACCAAGAACACTTTTAAGTGCAATTAAATCCTCTAAAACCCAATGAGGCAGGCACTATTATTATCAATACTTTATAAGGGAATTTGAACACAGCGATATTTAAAATGCACAAATAGTAAGTAGTACATCAAAACAGCTTAGCTCCAGAATTTGTCTTTTTAACCACCATGTTCTATTTAAACTGAAAAAAAAAAATTAATAATATGTGTGCATTCATGCTCACTTGTATCTGACTCTTTGAGACCCCATGAACTGGAAGCTAGGCTCCTCCATCCATGGAATCTTCCAGGCAAGAACACTGGAGTGTGTTGCCATTTCCCACTCCAGGGGATATTCACAACCTGTGGGTCGAACCTGCGTCTCTTGTATTGGCAGGCAGATTCTTTACCACTGTATCACCTGGGTACTTTCCTTGATATGAATCAAATGTTTTCCAAAGGTCATAGACTGAAGTTCTAACCCCTAGTTTATCTATATTTGGAGATGAGCCCTCTAAGGAAGGAATTAGGTTAAACAAGGTCAGAAGGTGGGACTCTGCTCCTATCTTATAAGAAGAGAAATCAGGGAATCCATGTACCTCTCCCTTCACATGGACCACACACACCAAGGAAGACCGTGTGAGCACAGAGAGAGTGGGCAGCCACCAACAACCCAAGGGGAGAGACTTAACCAGTTTTCAACTCTCTGGCCCCTTGACTTTTGACTTCCAGTCTCCAGAACTGTAAAAAAACAGTTGTTCCATCACTAATTGTGTCCAACTCTTTGCAACCCCATGGACTGCAGAATGCCAGTCTTCCCGGTCCTTTACCAACTCCCAGAGTTTACTCAAACTCATGTCCATTGAGTCAGTGATACCACCCAACCATCTCATCCTCTGTTGTCCCCTTCTCCTGCCTTCAGTCTTTCCCAGCAGCAGGGGCTTTTCCAATGAGTCAGCTCTTCACATCAGGTAGCCAAAGTATTGGAACTTCAGCTTCAGCATTGGCCCTTCCAATGAATATTCATGGTTGCTTTCCTTTGGGATTGACTGGTTTGATCCCCTCACTGTAAAAGGGACTCTCAAAAGTCTTCTCCATTACCACAGTTCAAAAGCATCAATTCCTTGGATCTCAGCCTTCTTTATGGTCCAACTCTCACATCCATACATGACTACTGGAAAAAGCATTGCTTTGACTATATGCCCGTTGTTGGCAAAGTAATGTCTCGCTGCAGTCACCATCCATGGTGATTTTGGAGGCCAAGAAAATAAAGTCTGTCACTGTTTCCATTGTTTGCCCATCTATTTGCCATGAAGTGTTGGAACTAGATACCATGACCTTAGTTTTTCTAATGTTGAGTTTTAAGCCAGCTTTTTCATTCTCCTCTTTCACCTTTATCAAGAAGCTCTCTAATTCCTCTTCACTTTCTGCCATAAGGATGGTGTCATCTGCATATCTGAGGTTATTGGTATTTCTCCCGGCAATCTTGATTCCAGTTTCTGCTTCATTCAGCCCAGTATTTCTCATAATGTCTCTACACATAAGTTAAATAAACAGGGCGACAATATACAGCCTTGATGTACTCCTTTCCCAATTTTGAATGAATCTATTTTTCCATGTCCAGTTCTAACTGTTGCTCCTTGACTTCCATACAGGTTTCTCAGGAGGCAGATAAGGTGGTCTGTTATTCCCATCTCTGTAAGAATTTTCCACAGTTGTGATCCACATGGTCAAAGGCTTTAGAGTAGTCAACAAAGCAGAAGTAGATGTCTTTCTGGAAACCTCTTGTCTTTTCTATGATCCAATGGATGTTGGCAATTTGATCTCTGGATTTGATCTCTGATTGCCAACAGTAAACAGTAAGAAAACAAACAAACAAAAAGTCTCTGTTGCTAAAACTGCCCAGTCTTTGTTGTGGTAGCCTGAGCAGAATAATACACCACACCACGTGGATATTTTACAACTCTTTATAAATAAACTTGGCATTAGAGAGAAACCAAACCAAAAGTGTAGAACATATTGAAAGCAATATAATTAAAATACAGCTTATAAAAACACATAAAATAGAGCTTTCATGAATGTATGCCCTTTTGGCAACTGAGCATGTATTCCCTAGTCTCGTGGTGACTATCACCACTCCTATATTTTTAGTCCCTGACTTTTGAAGAAGTTGAAACATAGCTCCAGAAATATGCCCTCGTTAAGTTAAACCCATCTATATTTTACATTCTTCTGGCCAGGGCAACTGTTTCAAGAATGTCCGTATGACTGAATCAAAAACCCTAAGATCAAGATTTTTGCTGAAACTTATGAAATAAAACCAGACAATCTTTTTTCTACAAGACTTGAGTGAAGTGAGTATAGGCCAGAGTTGATGATACCATGAGCCCAGGCTGGTAGCACCAGAAAGCTCACTTACAGAGGTGAGGAGAGAAACAACCAAACAAAAACTAGGTTCTTTGGGAAATGTTTGAGCCCTACTTAGGCTCCTTTGAATGCAACACCACCCTTGGGACTTAACAGTTACGTAAGTCAAAAGACTAGCTTTTGGCTGAAAGCAGTTTCAGTTGGATTTTCTGTCACATTCGACCTAAAGAGCTGTAAATAATATAAAGCTGAAGTGCTCAGGGAAAATTCTATGACTTTTGGACCAAATGTTATATTGTCAAATCTTTGATTCAACCTTGATTAAAAGTAAAGTTAAAAACATGACAGGGTTTCTGTTGAGTTAAAGAAAACAATCCAAACCATTTTGGAGAATGCAATTCTCAGAACAAATATAACCCTTTGATAAAATGGACGAAAACCTGAGAGATTTTGAAACAGTCTCTTTGATCTTGATATGAATGCATATTTTTATTCAGAAGTTTAAACATTATGTTAATTACTATTGTAATCATGGAAAATATTTGAGTTCTAACAACACAACTATCATTTAAGTAGTCCTTACCCACAGATAAAAGATAAAGGCCAACTTAAAGCAGTGGCTATAACTAGATTAAATATGCAAACTAAAATTTAAAAAAAATAATGGTTTTAGATTTAGAGAAAAAAAAAAAGACTTTTAATCTCAATGAAGTCTCTAAAGCCTTGGTCTGGTTACCTAAAGGAATATTTCATAGCAAGACTACTTAAAGAGCTTAAGAACATTAACTCAGAAATGTAAAACTCTGACATAAGACATGCAGTTTCAGAGCAAGAAATACTGGGCAAATATTTTAAATATAGGTTTTGTAAAAATAACAATAAGAAATGAGGAAATACATTTCCAATCTTCATTCTCTATTCTATTTTTTTGATAGGCTACCTATAGAACAGGTCTTCACTGAGAACTTCTAAATGTTTTGACACATGTTAAATGTCTGTTGTTCTATTCATCAATTATTTTCTACATTAGGCATTTGCTAATTGGAGGCTTACAGACACATGCTTAAAATTATAACAAGATGAATGAATACGCAAAACTATGTTCATCTGACATTATTCTTAGGTTATTTTTTAATTTGAAGACCATTTTCAAGATTTCTATCTTCATTTTTTTTTGCTTTATAAGCCTCAGGCAATCTCCATGTTAAGTAGCTCTGAGCATATAAATTTAACTGAAAAAAGTTTCTTACACTCCCCAAAATTGCTGAAAATTGAAACTGCAGATTTTGATATACATTTGCAGAGAAACTCATTTTTTATTATGAGCTGAAAAAGCTTGTCTCCTGAATGCTTGAGGCCACTCAGTCAACCAGCTTGCATAATTCAAATACTTGGAAACCCACAAATAATCTAAGGCCAAACTCCAACTGCAGAAAATAGCACAGGAAAATCCTTTCTTGCATATTTCCAATACATATGGTGAATTGCATTTTCTGCTGGTAGAGAATATTTTAGCTCTGATGAGTTTGAAATTATATGCAACTAATTAGTATCATTTAAAAAAGAAAAAAAAATGCTGCCCTTTCTTTTAAGGAGAAAGGAAATGCTAATCTTCCCACAGTGACTACAACTTTTAGTATATGTTAGAAATTATTGTTAGAAAGGAATTTAAGCAAGGGCAGTTAATCAACATGCATGAAATGAGGGTCACAAAGTATGCCAATCTGCTTTAGCCTGTCTTGAAATCAGAATCCATAATTTGGCGAAATAGTTTCTGATTGACATTTTGGTTGTGTGAGGACTCAAATCTTTCTCAAAGTTAGTACAATTCTGAGAGTTCAAGTGTGGACAAATCTAGGTAGGAATTTTTTTGTTTTGTTTTGTTTTTTTCTTTTTTGCTCCTCTTCTAGTTCATAAGTAGGGCTGCAAGTTTTAAGACATCATTTGAAAACTAGTACTAGTATTTCTACCCAAGAAAACTGGAAGTGTTAGCTGCTCTGTTGTGTCTGATTCTTTCTGAGCCCACGGACTGTAGCCCACCAGGCTCCTCTCTCCATGGGATTCTCCAGGCAAGAATACTGGAGTGGGTTGCCATTTTCTTCTCCAGGGGACCTTCCTGACCCAGGGATCAAACCTGGGTTTCCTGAACTGCAGGTGGATTCTTTACCATCTGAGCCACAGAGAAGCCCAATATTTCTGCCCCATGCCTTAGCAAAGCCAGGGAAGAGTGCCTACACTGTGAAAAGCGCATAATAGACGAAGCATACTGTTACCTCCTCGCTTGTTCTGCTGAGACAGCAGCTAAAGTAATTCCAGGCAGGCAATGCCTCTCCCCTAGATCTTTGGAAATGCATTGACGTCCCCACTGACTAGGTAATGTTTCCTTTAATAGTCTCCTCTTTCCTTGCCCTGTCTCTTTCTGGGGGTAGGTAGGGAGTGCACTGGGAGGAAGAGGAGGGTTACCACTCCTTCAAGGCACAGAATATTATCCTCAGTTTTCTAACTTCTCTTTCCTTATCAAAATTTGTTCTCAGAGAAAGAGCCATTATCGGTCACTTAGGTATCATTGTGTTTTCTTAGCACTTGGATGAGAAAGTCTGGTCTCATGTGAAAGGACTTGAGTGCAACAGAAAGTGCTAGAGAAATTTCCTCTGGGGAAAGAGCCGTTCAAGTTCTTTTTGTTGTTCAGCTGCTCCGTCATGTCAGACTCTTTGCAACCCCATGGACTGCAGCACTCCAGGCTTCCACGTCCTTCACCATCTCATGGAGTTTGCTCAAACTCGTGTCCAATGAGTCTGTGATGCCATCCAACCATCTCATCCTCTGTCATCCCCTTCTTCTATCTTTCCCAGCATCAGTGTCTTTTACAATGAGTCAGCTTTTTGCATCAGGTGGACAAAGTATTGGAGTTTCAGCTTCAGCATCAGTCCTTCTAAAGAACATTCAGGACTGATTTCCTTTAGGATGGACTGGTTAGATCTCGTTGCTGTCCAAGGGACTCTCAAGAGCCTTCTCCAACACCACAGTTCAAAAGCATCAATTCTTTGGCACCCAGTTTTTTTATGGTTCAACTCTCACATCCATACACTACTACTGGAAAAACCATTGCTTTGACTGTATGGACCTTTGCTGGCAAAGTAATGTCTCTGCTTTTCTTTCTTTTTTTTTTTTTAAATGCTGTTTAGGTTTGTCATATGGACCCTGGTGACTTAGTTGGTAAAGAATCTGCCTGTAATGCAGGAGAGCTGGGTTCAACCCCTGGGTTGGGAAATTCCCCTGGAGAAGGAAATGACAACCCATTACAGTATCCTTGCCTGGAGAATCCCATGGACAGAGGAGCCTTGTGGCTACAGTTCATGGGGTCACAAAGAGTCAGACACAACTGAGTGACTAACACTTTAACTTTCACTTAGGTTTGTCATAACTTTTCTTCCAAGGAGCAAGCGTCTTTTAATTTCATGGCTTGCAGTTACCATCTGCAGTGATTTTGGTGCCCAGGAAATAAAGTCTATCATTGTTTCCATTTTTTCCCCACCTATTTGACATGAAATGATGGGACCAGATGCCATGATCTTCATTTTTCGAATGCTGAGTTTTAAGCAAACTTTTTCACTCTCCTCTTTCACCTTCATCAAGAGGCTCTCTAATTCCTCTTCACTTTCTGCCATAAGGGTGGTGTCATCTGAGGTTATTGATATTTCTCCCAGCAATCTTGATTCCAGCCTGTTTTCTTCATCCAGGTTGGCATTTTGCATGATGTACTCTGCATATAAGTTAGATAAGCAGGGTGACAATATACAGCCTTGATGCACTCCTTTCCCCATTTGGAACTAGTCTGTTGTCCCATGTCTAATTCTAACTGTTGCTTCCTGACCTGCATACAGGTTTCTCAGGAGGCAGGTCAGGTGGTCTGGTATTCCCATCTCTTTAAGAATTGTCCACACTTTGTTGTGATCATACTGTTGTTTTTGGTGCTCTCCTAATCCCTTATGGGCATAGGATCCTACTGGCCTGTAAAGGTTGGCAACAACCAGCAGGTATATCATCGTATTTGTAATAGCAGTATGCTTACCAGGAAAAGTCCCAGGGACAAAGGAGTCTGACGGGCTACAGTCCGTGGGGTTGCAAAGAGTTGGATATAACTAAGCATGTATATAATTCAAGGATTAAAACAGTATGCATTCATGGTGTAGAAAGTAAGTGGCTCAGATGGTAGAGTTTGGCTGCAATGCAGGAGACCCAGGTTCGATCTCTGGGGTGGAAAGATCCCCTGGAGAAGGCTAGTTACTTCATTACAATGAATAATGGCTAGCTACTCACTCCAGTATTATTGCCTGGAGAATTCCATGGACAGAGGAGCCTGGCGGGCTACAGTCCATGATGTTGCAAAGAGTTGGACACAATTTTGTTACTAACACACACACACATACAAAATTAAATGCCATCTTAACTACTTTAATCCTCACACTAATCACCATTCATAGATCAGAAAATTTAAGTTCAAGTCTTAATCTATAAATTTTATATTTAATATTTTGTCATTAAAAAATCAAAGCAGGATCCAAGAAACATCTAACCCAAATTGACATAGTTGTCTGACTGACACTCTAATATAGATCATGTATCAGCATACTGCTGCCTTTGCTATTATGAAATAATCCCATTTCCCCTGCAACTGATAGAGGCCATTTTGCCTTTGTGTGTATTGAGCGTATCAGAGTATTTCCTAGTTCTAAAATCTTTTATTTTCCCTTATCAACCTGGGGTAGTTTTCATGTTTGGGTATGTATCCAGGGTGTCAAAAAATTTAAATGATTTGCCCAAAATAGTACTGCTGGAGGAGTTTGTCTGCCCAGCTGCAAAGTTTGATGTGTAACATCTACCACCACATAGGCTTGTGGCCCTTCGTGAAAACACCTCTGCCATCCATGCTGAAATGTTAGAAACTGCCAGTCTCTACTGGCTTCTTGGGCTTCCCAGCTGGCTCAGTGGCTAAGGAATCTGCCTGCAGTGTATTATCCCTGTGTCAGGGAAGATCCCCTGGAGGAGGAATGGCAACCCGTTCCAGTATTCTTGCCTGAAAATCTCACAGACAGAGGGGCCTGAGCAGCTACAGTCCACAGGGTCACAAAGAGTCGGACACAACTGAAGCGACTGAGCATGCAGGCATTGTCTTCTTAGTTATGGTTTGGTTTATTTCACTTATTTGTTTTCTCCAAATGAATTAATCTGTCTTTTTAAAAAATCTGAGCTAATACTCATAGAGCAAACCTAAGTTCCAATGATAATTGTTCCTGCATCTATCTCTTGCCGTCTAACATGAGTATATTGTTATATTTTTCTGCAGATTTTTAACAGTATTTGGCAATGATTTAACAACTGTATTCTTATCAATAGATCCATCCAAAGTTTTACCAGAAAGAAAAACTAAATTAGATGTTTATTGATAATTGAAAGTAGGGTGGGTGAAAAGAGAGCATGCCACTAGTAGTCACGTGAAGTAAAATGAGATGTAAAAAAGTGCAGATTGGTCAAATCTGTCCCAGGAAGTAAGCTCTTCTATGAATAAGATAAACATAATAATTTTAAAGCACCTTGACACTAATGAATCTCGATTTCCTCCGGGGATATTCCTAGTGAATCCACAAACTGTCATCCACAACAAATGTCCCCATTTCAATCAAGGTCCCCATTCTGTTCTTATGCCACATCCAACCTCCATCCCATGTACAGACAACCAGCATCTCCATACCACACTGAAGAGCCACTCCTCACAACTGCCTCAAAAATACTCCCTAACTTTACATGTGTCATTCACTTTTTATCTGTCTCAGAAAAAGGACAGCTCTCGTCCTTTTTAAATTTAATCTCCCTTCCTGTATCCTGTCTTCATTTTTTGATGAATGTTTATTGAGTGTCTTTTATGTTTGCCATACTTGGTATCAAGCTAGGTAGGTATCCAGTGTCCTGCAGACAAGTTGTTAAGAAAGAAACTGCGAGTCAGGTCATCTTTTTGATCTGAGATACTGAATGTGAACATTTCTGTAATCTCTTGTGGCATCAGCAGCAATATTTACTTATTAAATTTTAAAAAGTCATTCATTTATTTTAATTAAATTATTCATTCATCTTTGGCTGCGTTGGGTTTTGCTGCTGTGCACGGGCTTTCTCCAGGTGCAGTGAGCAGGGGCTCCTTTCTGCTGCAGTGATCTGGCTTCTCATCGCACTGGCTCCTCTTGCCGCGGAGCACAGGCTCTGGGACACACAGACTTCAGCAGTCGTGGCTCACGGACTCTCGAGCATGGGCTCGGTAACTGCCATGCAGAGGCTCAGTTGTCACGTGGAATCTTTCTGGCCAGGGATCAAACCCATGTCACATGCATTGGCAACTGGATTCCTGCATTGGCAACTGGACCACCAGGGAAGTCCAATAGTATTATTCTTTTTTCCAAACTTTTCTCTCCTCTCTTCCTGCATTTCTCCTTTCCTTTCACTCTTTTTCTTCTTTTTTTTTTAAGTTTTATTATGGAAAATTTTAAACATATACAACAAGAAATAAGATTATATAAAGGAATCCTTGCAATCCATCACTCAACCTCAACACCATATCCTCATAGCCAATTTTATTTATTGTTTCTTAGACCCATTTTCCCCATTTCCTATTTGTTCTGATGCAAATCCAGAAAATCAATCATATTATTTCATTGGGCTGGATGAAGCACAAGCTGGAATAAAGATTGCCGAGAGAAATATCGATAACCTCAGATACGCAGATGACACCACCCTTATGGCAGAAAGCAAAGAAAAACTAAACAGCCTCTTGATGAAAGTGAAAGAGGAGAGTGAAAAAGTTGGCTTAAAACTCAACATTCAAAAAACTAAGATCATGACATTTGGTCCCATCACTTCATGGTAAATAGATGGGAAAACAATGGAAACAGTGACAGACTTTATTTTCTTGGGCCCCGAAATCACTGCAGATGGTGACTGCAGTCACATCGACTTGCTCCTTGGAAGAAAAGTTGTGACCAACCTAGACAGCATATTAAAAAGCAGAGACATTACTTTGTCGAAAAAGGTCCGTCTAGTTAGAGCTATGGTTTTCCCAGTAGTCATGTATGGATGTGAGAGTTGGACTATAAACAAAGCTAAGCACTGAAGAATGGATGCTTTTGAACTGTGGTGTTGGAGAAGACTCTGGAGAGTCTCTTGGACTGCAAGGAGATCCAACCAGTCCATCCTAAAGGAGATCAGTACTGAATATTCGTCAGAAGGACTCAAGCTGAAGCCGAAACTCCATAATTCGGCCACCTGATGCAAAGAGCTGACTCATTGGAAAAGATTCTGACTCTGGGAAAGATTGAGGGAGGGAAGAGAAGGGGACGACAGAGGATGAGATGGCTGGATGGCATCACTGACTCGATGGACATGAGTTTGAGTAAACTCCGGGAGCTGGTGATGGACAGGGAGGCCTGGAGTGCTGCAGTCCATGGAGTTGCAAAGAGTCAGACACAACTGAGCAACTGAACTGAACTGATTATTTCATTTGTGGATAATCCAGTGTTTCTCTCCACATGATAAAACTTTAAAAAAAAAAAAGGCATTATTATCATTTTTTAAAAGTTTGGCCATCTTGTGTTCATCATATTTCCATCATCTCTTAACATCTTTATTTTTTTTAATTTGTATGTCTGAATCAGGAGCCAAATAAGGTTGATGCATTAAAATTGGTTAATCTGTCCTTCATGTCTCTATGTCTCTTTTAATCTACAGCTTTCCTGTAGAGTTTCCAGAGTCTGGAGTTTGTTTATCATGAATGCAAGGTGAAGTTTAATATGTTTTTCTCGCCTCCATATTTCCCATAAATTGGGTATTTGCATATAAAGGCTTAATTTGATTTCACTTTTTTTTGGCCAGATGTCTTAATAGAGGATGTGTATTCTTCTTTCAGGAAGTGATTTTATTTGCTGTATTCTCTTTTGTGCTGTTAGAAGTCAGTGATGATTATGAAAGGTTGCTGCTGCAAGCCATGAATGATGCTGGGATCTGTGGCCTCCAGAGGAGAGGAATTCGATCCAGAGGTGAGGCTTGAACACTCGGAGTTTTTGTACAGCAAAGTTTTATTAAAGTGTAAAAAGAGACAGAGAAAGCTTCTGACATCGACATCAGAAAGAGACAAAAAGAGTGCCCCCTTGCTAGTTTTTAGCAAGGCGCTTCATACCTGTTAGCAAGCTGCTAATTAGACAAAAGAAATATCTCAAGACTGAGAGAGTGGCACCAGGTCCCTCTCACACAACGTGCATTTTGAGATAGAAAGGCACAAGGGGAGTCATGGGCCATAAGACAATTGACACAAGTCTTGGAGAAAGGCAGATTTCCAAGCAAATAGGGTTTCATTAATATAGCTTAAGAAACAAACATTTCCATAAGAAAAACACATTGGTTAGCTCAAGGTTTGAGATAAAGTTAAGTTCGGGCAGAACCAGATGTCGTCATGACAACACAGGATTAGAAGAGTAAAGAAAGAGAGAAAACTGTCTGCCACTTGCAGCTCATTTCCTCCTGCCACTGGGGGACCTCTGTCCTTCCTACTGAGGCTGTTAACCCTCTCAATTAGATCTGCAAACATTTGCAAAACAGTATTGTTCTATCATTCCTTTTATATCCATTAACTAGAGTAAATCTATGAAGAGAAACTTCTCTATCAACAGCTATTTTGTGTCCAAGTGAAATGGTTCACCAGTTATCAAGATAACTATCTATATCCCTGGATATACCAATGATAACCAAGGCAGTTTTCTTTTGGAAGAGAGAGAGTCAGGTTTATTGAGAAATGCAGTGGAGTTCACCCTTTCAAACATACAGCTCTATGCGTTGTGGCCAATGCCTGAACTCAGGTAATCATCTCTACAATGAAAATATAGATCACTAACATCATCCCCCCAAATTCTTTTGTACCCTTTAGAGTCAACACATTTCCACTCTCAGCCCCTGGCAACCACTGATTTTTTTTTTTTAATTCACATATTTTTTGTCATAATGTCATACAAATAGAATCATATACTATGTGGCCTTATGAGTATGACTTATTTCACATACCATAATTGGAGATTTATCTGTGATGTTGAGTATCAGTTTGTTTTAATTTTTTTTTTTTTAATTTTTCTGTGCAGCATTCCATTATATGGATATGTTACTGTTTATCCACTTATCAATGGAAGGAACTTGAGTTGTTTCCAGCTTTTGATAGTCATGAATAAAACTGCCATAAAGTTTCATGTGCAGGTTTTCGGATGATCATAACTTTTCATTTCTCTTAGTTAAATACTTGGATGTAGGATGGATGGGTTATATGCTTAACTTTATGCAAAACTGCCAAACTCTTTTCTAAAGTGGCTGTGCAATTTTTATTTTTACCAACAATGTGTTCAAGTTCTGCTTATTCTACATTTTCATCTGGTATGTTTATTTTATCTAATTGGTATATATAGATATCTCATTTACATTTTTGTAATGACTAATTGTATTTAGCTTTTTTTTTTATGTGTTTATTTGCCATTTGTGTATTGTTTTGGTGAATGTCTGTTCAAATTCTTTCCCATTTTCATTGTGGGTTTTTTTTTTGTTAATTTTATTATTATTATTTTGGAGTTATCTATAGTATATATATTCTGCATCAGTTCAGTTCAGTCTGTCAGTCATGTCTGACTCTTTGCAACTCCATGGACTATAGCACACCAGGCCTACCTGTCTATCACCAACTCCCAGAACTTGCATATTCTGCATAGAAGCCCCTTATCAGATATAAGCTGTGCAAATATTGTCTTCTAATCTGGGCTTATCTTTTTATTATACTAACAGTTTCTTTATCAGTAGATTTCTTTTTTACCTTTGATAAGGACTGATTTCTTATACGGATCATACTTTTGGTTTGGTGTCTAATGCATCTTTACCTTAGCCAAATATACAAAGATTTTCTCCCTTGATGTTTATAGTTTTAAAGTTTTACATCTAGGTCTCTGGTACTTGGAGCTTCCTAGGTGGCACTAGAGGTAAAGAACACACCTGCCAATGAGGAAGACATAAGAGATGTGAGTTTGATCCCTGGGTTGGGAAGATCCCCTGGAGGAAGACATGGCAACCCACTCTAGTATTCTTGCCTGGAGAATCCAATGGACAGAGAAGCCTGGCACGCTACAGTTCATAAGGTCATAAAGAGTTGGACATGACTGAAGTGACTTAGCATGCACTCTGGTACTTGGTATTTCATGATAATTTTTAATGTGGTATGTGGTATGGGTCAAGGTTCATTTCTTCTCTACAGGTGTCTTTTTTCCAGCATCACTTGTTGAAAGTCTAAAAGTACACTTTACTTGATATCCACTGTGATATTATCCCATAAATTAGCTTAAACTAATTTTATATTTTGGGCTTCCCTGGTGACTCAGATGGTAAAGAATCCACCTGCAATACAGGAGACCTGGATCCTAATCCAGTATTCTGACAGAGGAGTCGGGCAGGCTACAGTCCATGGGGTTGCAAAGAGTCGGACATGACTGAGTGACTTTTATTTCACAATTTTATATTTATCTTTTTGTTATTGTTCAGGGGCTTACGAATAAGCTTAAAACAAAACTCTTCCAAGATTTATCTATTTTCCCTATCTCCATTTCTGCTTTGCTGTGATCTTCTAAACACGTAGTAGTTATGTGTTAAATAGTTAAACACATAATAGTTAGCTCCTAGAGATGGTTATTTAAAATAGCTATCTTTCTAATAGTAAGAGTAACAGTTTTTCCACAGGGGGGGTCTGAAAGTGAAAGTGAAAGTTGGTCAGTTGTGTCCAACTCTTTGCAAATCAAATTCTCCAGGCCAGAACAGTGGAGCGGGTAGCTGTTGCCTTCTCCAGGGGATCTTCCCAACCCAGGGATCGAACCCAGGTCTCCCACATTGCAGGCGGATTCTTTACCAGCTGAGCCACCAGGGAATCTCTTTCTGTTGGTACCAAGTTCCTACCATGAATAGTATACATTCCATATATGAATGATTTCATGCAATATTTTACATAAAATTCATACAAATATCAGTGACTAAAAATGCTGAAAGAATACATGAAAAATTGCAGCTACATATAGTTATTGTCATGAAAATGTAATAAAATATATGTTGAGATTTTGGTCAATGGAGCTCAAAAGTATGTGGGATGCTTTTCACAATGTAAAATGTAAATTTCCTTTTAAATAAAAACTTGACTGGGGAAAAATAACTTTAGGTCTGAGTATGCTCAAAGTAAAAATGTTATGAGCAATTATAAGTACTGATCTGGTGAGGCATGGTATTTCATTTTTGTCATTAACAAGTTTACAGCTTGATATTCTCATTTCTCAAAGGAAAGCTGTCAAAATATTTTCTTATAAATTTCTGAAAGGCATTTCTTGCTCAACTTCATTTCAGAACTAAGTCTCCATGATAAATCTTCTGGCCCAGCATGAACAACTCAATGATTAATCAATCATGCTGTTTTTTAGTTTAAATATGAATATGTGAGAGCATTTGTTCTGAAAACCTCCAAAGTAACAAGGTAAAACTGAAGATCTCACACACATTTTGATCACTACAAATCTGTACATAAATCAATTTCAAATATTTCTTATTCTGGCATATAATCATTACCTACTGCCTGCCATGAAACTTAAAAGCTTTTTTTTAGAGTTTTGTGGCAAAGTAATGCAAGTGCAGAAGAGATCATCATGGTATGGTAATAACTTTTAAATAATGGTCTCTGGATATGACTGGATAGTTTGTTACTTTATAGCAAGTACTATAAAATTCTGTCATTTCTTTAAGTTAAATAATTATTGCTTTTCTCTACTTCAAATATCCATATACACTTCATGTCATAGGTCTATATATATATATATTGTTAGTAGTTTTAAAGAAAATACCCCACTCAGATGTGACAAGGCTATTCAATAGACCATATGAAAGAAGTAAAAATAAAGCTTTATTCTAAGAAACTTTTTTTTTTTTTTTTTGGTGTCCTCAAGTGATTTTCAACCAAATTTGAAGAGTACTGTCCAAAAGAGCCTTTCTGTTATGGAAAGTTATTTCTAAAATAGATCTCCCTGTGCATAATTTATTTCACAGTGATAAAAATATCATTTCTATCAATTAAATTCTCAACTGTACCACTTGACAACATTTAAATTAAGACTGTCATTGCTATTATTTCATTGTCACCAAACAAAATCAAAACATCTCATAGAGACCAATATATTAGAAACAAAAATGACACTAGCGGTGCTTGCAATCTCATTAAGCCAAGAAAATAGACCTAAAACATAGAAAAACATACAGAAAGCAAAGGCAGCAATGCATGTCAGACCTCAGGACAGTCATCATTTCTAAACAGGAAACTTTAAGCATATATTTCTCTAGTTAAGGGATATTTTCCATTTTTAAATTGAATTTCCATAAGTGCTGAATCCATACTATAGAAATCCCTGGACACTTCAGTTACATCTTAGCTGCCCAGCCAAGGACATTATTTGTCTTTGGAGATTTCAACTAGCCAGAGTGAGGGGAAAAGAACAAAAGAAAATTCAAAAGCATCATTCTCACAGAGAAAATTCTCTAGAGGCTGTAAATCTCTCAATAAATACATGACAAATAAATTTATTTGGAGTTACAAGACAGCTGCCAAATAAGACTTGTCCCTTGTGTATCTTATAATATCTAAACCTTCCTACAATGGAAATAACAGAAACATACTTGTATACCATTGTATAGTTAGAAGAATTTGCTTTGCTTAATTTAATCTTCACATTGCCCTTGAAACATAGCTATTATTACTTGCACTCCTACTTTAGAAATGAGGAAAACAAATGAGAGGTTAAATATAAGGGAACAAGCTATAGTGAGAGAGAGAAGAAAGTAAACCCAGGTAAAATTAATTCAAAGTCATATTTTAGAAAGTGATAATGAAGAAAGCACTAAAGATATTTTTTCTCCCATAGCTACATGATGATTCTATAAGTGTATTCTTTCAAAAAATGGAAATATCCCTTCAGTTCATAAGCATAATAATAAGTATTAGCCTCAAAGCTACAACCCCAATTCATTCAGTTTATTCTGTTTGTTATACTATTCCTACTACCAATTCTAATTTTATAATTGGTAATATTCTTTCAAGTGGAGATGAGGTTGAGAGAAAAAAATAACAAGAACATTATAATGATTTGACATCACAAAAAAATAGAAATTTCTATATTAAATGCCCTATGATGGGGAAAATGACATATATTCAAGAAAAAGATTATTTATTATCTTTTTATTTTTAGATTCCAATTAATAAATATAATTTCAGTGAAATGAAGATAGCTGTGTATGTATATTTAATAACTTATGAGTTTGATAAGACTGTGAGAAGAAACCAAAGAAAATAGTCTGCTGCTGCTGCTGCTGCTAAGTCGCTTCAGTCGTGTCTGACTCTGCGCGACCCCCTAGACTGCAGCCCACCAGGCTCCCCTGTCCCTGGGATTCTCCAGGCAAGAACACTGGAGTGGGTTGCCATTTCCTTCCTCAATGCATGAAAGTGAAAAGGGAAAGTGAAGTCGCTCAGTCGTGTCCGACTCTTAGCGACCCCAGGACTGCAGCCCACCAGGCTCCTCCGTCCATGGGATTCTCCAGGCACGAGTACTGGAGTGGGGTGCCATCGCCTTCTCCAAAGAAAATAGTCACTGAACGAAAAAAGGAACTGAGCAGAAGAAAATATGAAATGGGGAGTGTTAAGATTTGGTGTAGGGACAATTCAGATTCTGGGTAGAAATTGCCTGTTTATTCAGTCGACCATAATAGTCAAGAGACTAAATGGACAATAGTAAACGATATACCTGGTCCTGTGAAACGTGCTTGGGAATAAGCAATGAGGCACAGTTCATCACTGAGTGTGCGGCCATGTACGTAAATGACTATAATAGGACATGACCTTCTATGAGTGAACCAATAAACTAAGCCTGACAAGATAGTTATTCCATGTTAAATACTGACAAGGACTGAGGGGGTCAAGTTGAGTGTTATGACTGGATTTCTTTCATCAAGTTCGGAAAAACATACTGGAAATACGCACATGTTCATTAAGGCATCCAGGCCAATCTCCTCACTTGAGGTCCCTTCAAGAAAACATTACTTTGTAGTGAGCTATTAATTTTTGGTCTCAAAACTATCACAGGCTATGGATAGAAATTTGACTGACAATATTTGAAATGATGTTTGGTGTGAATTAGGGGTCAATACTCTATTTTGAGTAGCTTTTTTTTTTTTTTGGCTGCACCACACAGCATGCAGGATCTTAGTCTCCTGACCAGGGATTGAACCCGCGTCCCCTGCAGTGGAAGTGTGGAGTGTTAAACACTGGACTGTCAGAAAGGTCCCTGGAGTTGTCTTTTACTGCTGCTTTTAAAAGGGCTAGTAGATTATTCCTGCTTTTGCAGCTGAGCCTCTAAATAGTTAATCTTCCAGCTTCTTGAGCATTTGACTCCAGATGCCTGGCTAATCTCAAAATAATTAGTTCTACAACTAACAGTCTACATAAGATGGAGGTTTTGCCAACAAAATGGGACAATCTGAGAAAAATGGACTCTCTTCATTCAATATCAGTGCTTTGGTGAATAAGCGTCTCTGTGTATGTGTCATTCATTTATGTGGCAAAAAGTATTTGAAACTTTACTTCTGTGCTAGAAAATACATTTCTAACTAGGTTAATAGAATCCATCAAGAAACCAGGAATAAAAGAAATTTGCAAGGAGACTCAAGTAATCAGAAAATCGCTGCATGTTTATAAATAGAGAGAATACTAATACGATAACTGGATTTTGGAATTATTATTATATGATAGTTGTGGTTGTGGCATTTTATGGCAATTATACTCATAAAAATTCAAATATGAACTCTCTACACTGTGAAAGAGAATAGAATTACACTTGAATAGTGAGGTCATACTCCATGCCAACGTCCTGAAAATGAGAGTTTTCTCAAGCTGGAACCCAGAACTGAAAGGGAATAGCAGACATTCACCCTTTATTTTCTCTTAACTTTGACCATGAAGTTGCCAAGATATTTTGAAAGTAGTTCCTGAGTAATAGATATGATGAAGTGAAGTGAGTGAAGTGAAGTCGTTCAGTCATGTCCGACTCTTTGCGACCCCATGGACGGTAGCCTACCAGGCTCCGAGGTCCATGGGATTTTCCAAGCAAGAATACTGGAGTGGGCTGTCATTTCCTTCTCCAGGGGATCTTCCCAACCCAGGGATTGAACCCAGGTCTCCTGCGCTGCAGACAGACGCTTTACCATGTGAGCCACTAGGGAAGTCCTATTCTCCTTCAAAAACTGGAAATAATAAGTACAATCATTTTTTTTCAAAATAGAGTCCCTTAGGCAGGACTAAGGAGACAATTTTCCTGGTAACTCAACATTCTTAGAGAAGCCACTGAGAGATTTAGTACAACTGACAGTGGTGAGAGATTTGAGAGCACAGAAGATGGGAAAATGTAGGGAAAACAAGGTAAAAAGACAAAACGAACCATTCTTTTTTCCTGTGCTCCAAAGTATCTGTAACTTATCTCTAGTGTTTACATGCAAAACAGTGGTGTGTATAACACATCCCTTTCCCTCATCAGAGCTTAAGCTTCTTGAAGGCAGATATACACAATTTCCAGTACAGGGCCTGGCACTTGGAAGGCTCAATAGCTGTTAAGAAAGGAATAAACAGTACCTGGAACTAAAGTATATCCTTCTCTTATTTTAGAAAATGAAAGAACATGGAAGTGTTAGTCGCTCAGTCGTGTCTAACTCTTTGGGACCCCACAGACTGCAGCCTGCAGGCTCTTCTGTCCATGGAATTCTCCAGACACAAATACTGGAGTGGGTTGCCATTCCCTTCTCCCTTCCTGACCCAGGGATCGAACCCAGGTCTCCTGCATTGCAGGCAGATTCTTTACCAGCTGAGCCACCAAATCCACCAGGGAAGTCCACAGATGAAATAAAATCGCATATTCACAAGTTAGCTGTTATTTGTATACTTGCCATCATACTGAGGTATAAAATAAATGTTTTTGAGGTACAAGATTAATAATTATATGGTGATCTGGTACTATAGAGAAAATCAAGAAATCCCATTTGTTGGAACTCCCTTTAACTAGAAGAACTTGAAAGATTCATATTTCATTTAGGCTTTAGAAATATTCCCTCAGATGCCACTATCTAACTTGCTTCTAATTTTGTGAACCCTTTTGGAATTACACACACCCCAAATGTGTAACACCAGTGACACTGGTGACAACAAATGTGTTGTCACAAGTTTCCAAACACCAGGCATCTTCAAAAGCAAGATGTTGATCTTATCGATAGAAAGGCCACACCATCAGAAATGTTTGAATCTCCACCATGATCATACAGATGATTAATTATGTAGTACTACTGGGAAGGACAGATGCTGAAGCTGAATAATCTGGCCACCTGATGAGTAGAGCTGACTTGTTGGAAAAGACCCTGATGCTGGGAAAGATTGAAGGCAGGAGGAGAAGGGGACAACAGAGGATGGGATGGCTGGATGGCATCACCAACTCTATGGACATAAGTTTGAGCAAGCTCCAGGAGATGGTGAAGGACAGGGAAGCCTGGCGTGCTGCTGTCCATGGGGTCACAAAGAGTCAGACACTGGACCACAACAACTGGCAGCAAGAGCTATTGAGAGGAAACTTGGGATGTTGTCACATTTTGGACCCCTTAAATCTTCATGAAAACGTTTCTCTAAGTTGTCCTTTGAATGGGAGAAGAAAGGACCATAAGTTAGCAGCAAGCTCCCCAACTCATTCTTAAATAAGGCTAAGAAGGGAAGGTGAAAAAGTATCTGTTGTGAAGCAAGCATTGTGTTCTACATTTCCAATCTGGTTGAAAATGAATAGACACCTTATGTCTAAATAGCACTTACAGCTTGCAAAACTGCATCTGATTTGACCTCATGTATAGTCAGAAAAGGCTTGCCCAAGTGGCAGAACAGGGACCAGAATCCAGGTTTTCTGATTTTAAAATCTATGCATATATCTTTTAAAAAACACAGGTTTTGTCTTTCATGGAAAATTTTGTTGACTACTGAGGCTCTCTAGAATTCCGTGTTAAGTAGGATCTGACTCAATGGAAAAGACTGCTGTGATTGATTATTAATGTCTACCCTGAATAAAAAATAGAGTGGTAAAATGTCAATCACTCCCACACTATTTTCCCACTTTGAGGTTTCCAGATAAGCATGACCACCCCAACAGTAATACTGATTCAGTTCAGTTCAGTCGCTCAGTCGTGTCTGACTCTTTGCGACCCTATGGTTAATATGCTGTCTAGGTTGGTCATAGCTTTTCTTCCAAGGAGCAAGCATCTTTTCATTTCATGGCTGCAGTCACCATCTGCAGTGACTTTAGAGCCCAAAAAATAAAGTCTGTCCACTGTTTTCCATGAAGTGATAGGACCAGATGCCATGATCTTAGTTTTCTGAATGTTGAACTTTAAGCCAACTTTTTCACTCTTCTCTTTCACTTTCGTCAAGAGGCTCTTTAGTTCTTCTTCACTTTCTGTCAGAATACTGATTATAAGATCGTTAATCAATGGAAGGTAAGAAAAGTGTCCAGCTGCAGGAAATTGGAGGTGATTACTGCAGGTGCCCTGTCCTACCCCAACAGATCAGATAGGACTTTATCGACTGGATTGTCCTTAGATGACCAAGAAAGAGCAGGAAAAGAAGTTCTTCCCCGGAACTGGATTAGGAACTGGATTATGCCGTGGAAGGCCACGCCTCTTTATCAGAAAAAGTGTGCTATCCATTTCTAACTGAAACGAAACCTTTCATCCAATTTATAACATTTAAATATTTGCATAATTCCAACGATTTTAAGAACAGTGACATTTAAAGGGTATTATTACCTTCTATACCCATAATTCACTTCTAAATAAGGTATTTTTATTTTTGTCCTTCATAAAAATGAAAATATCTACCCTTTGAATAATGGAGGTTTTTCCCAAACATAAGACAAGTAATAATCTTCAGGTAAATAAAGCCTGTTTTAGAAGACCAAGTAAATGATCTTGATAAGTATAATAGAAAGACTGTAATTTTTTTTTTCATTTATTTTTGTTAGTTGGAGGCTAATTACTTTACAATATTGTAGTGGTTTTTGCCATACATTGACATGAATCAGCCATGGATTTACATGTGTTCCCCACCCCGATCCCCCCTCCCACCCCCCTCTCTACCCGATTCCTCTGGGTCTTCCCAGTGCACCAGGCCCGAGCACTTAAGACTGTAATTTCTATACTACTATATTCAAAGTGCTTACTGGCAACATATTCTCCTAGGGAAAAAATATAAAGGCATTGCAGCAATGTAATAAGATTATTGTTAATGAAATATGTAGGAAAAATTTGTGCTTTAAAATGTTGCATCAGCTGTAAATGACTCTTTGGTCTCCCGTTCCTATTAGGCTCTTTCCATGTGCTTCTGTCTCTTTTTCTTTGAATTGTCTTGCTGCCCATTACCTTTCTTCTGGCTGCAAAGGCAGAGCCACAAAGATCTTTCAATACCCAGTGCATTTCAAATCTATCCTCATTTTTAAAGCCTAATTCTATGTGGAAAGGTGTAATTTAAATTCAATTTTAGGGTAACTTTAATGGGACATTTGCATAATACAATTCTGGCTTCTTGTAATTCAAATCGGCTTACTCCAAATAGGCTTCTCCATGGACACACATCCACCGTGCATTAAATGTTAATACACTTGAGTTACCTGGGATGAGAGTATAGAAGCACAGAGGAGTATGCTTCTCTATGGGAAAAAGGCTGAGGCGGGATTTCATGAAGCTGTTAATTAACAATACTAGAAGACCTTGAAGTTTCACAGAATTATACATTGCTAAAACAAGCACACTTGTTACCTAATCTTTCTGTTCTAGTCTCCACTGGGCAGGCTCAGGCTCAGATAAGCTCCCTGAGGCAATATAACCACTTTTGAATAGGGTGATGTCATTGGCAAATTTCATCTTGAAATGTGGTATAAACAGTAAAGTGCAGTTAAAAGGACCTTCTCTCAATCTCTATTAGATATGCCTACAAGTACTGCTACCTGCTTTTAAATCTTCTTTCCCTTATTTCTGATGGTTGGGTGATCAGATTTATTTTTCATTACTTAACTCTTTTTTTTTTTCTTACTGTCTCTCCTCTTCCATAAACCCATTATGTAAATTATTCTAAGAAGTAAAGTAGAAGAAAGCCTAGTTTTCTTTACTTACCATTCACTACAGGAAAAAATGTTTAGGAGATACAATCAGGGGTTAAGGATGGGGAACACATGTTCACCCGTGGCGGATTCATATCAATGTATGGCAAAAACAATACAATATTGTAAAGTAAATAGTCTCCAATTAAAATAAATGAATTTATATTAAAAAAAGAAATATAATCATATATGGTGCCTGTTACCACATCAAGAAATATAACTCATATATTGACTTTTATATTATTACTATTTATATCTTAGACAAAGCTCCTCTATTTCATTCCATGGTATGTAAACTGTATACAGTGTTTACAACACTTGCTCTTCTATTAAGGTCTATTCAGCTAATCAATCTGCATCTTAATTTCAAATTTCCTGTCTGCCCACACAAACTGGAGTGGATGGTTTTAAAGAGATTTATGCCTTCAAAGTGGCAGATAGTACCAAAGAAGGACTCTATCACAGTAACTTTCCCCTAAAACAGTCACCTATACTTTGAGTTTCTCACCTCTCCTAAACATGTTTCATGCTGCTGCCAAAGCTAACTTTCTAAAATAATTGTTCTGATCCTCTACTATTCCCACTGAGCCTGCACTGTATCATCACTGCTTTTGGAACTGAGCAGAACCCTACGGGGCCTTCCTGGGACACCCTTCCCACCATGTCCTCTATCTGTCTCCTGTTTGTAGAAAACTACAGTCTGCCAGGCCTCCTCTGAGTCACAAAAGCCTGGCTCAAGAATTAAGGATTGAAAGGACATGGACATGTGGAAACAAAAATAGCAGTTGGGTCAGGGCTCTGGTAAGGATTTAAGCAGTAAATCAGTCATATGGAAGTCATAGAACCATTAGTTCCTCTGAAAAGTACCTAGATAAGTATCTGATGCACATTTCCTAAGTTTATGATGCTAAACCCCCCACCAAATGTCCAAAATTAGCTACTTGATGACCATGAGTACATAGATGCCACACTCGCTGAAACCGGAGGACTCATAAAGTTAAGCTCTACGATAGCACTCTGATATCTCACCATCTACCAATCAGAGAATTGGAACAAGCACATCACATACCCAAGATGCCCCTCCTCACCTTGCCTCTAAAAATGCTTCCCTGAAACCCACTGGGGAGTTTTGAGTTTTTCCAGGATTAGCTGCCCCAGACTCCTTGTTTCGCACCTTACAATAAACACTGCACTCTCTTTGACTACAACCTGATGTCCACAGACTGGCTTTACTGTGGATTGGTGAGTAGACCCAAGTTTGATTTGGTAACACTTTCAAGTTTCTCATGGTGAAAACTCTCCAAGAGCAAACCTTAACCTCCATTCCTTTACTCATGGTGGCCTTTAGCTTAGTATTTCCTCCTGTTGTTCAGTCACTCAGTCATGTCCGACACTTTGTGACCCCATGGACTGCAGCATGCCAGGCCTCCCTGTCCTTCAGAATCACCTGGAGTTTGTCAAACTCATGTCCATTGAGTCAGTGATGCCATCCAACCATCTCATCTTCTGTCGTCCCCTTCTCCTCCTGTCTTTCAATCTTTCCCAGCATCAGGGTCTTTTCCAATGAGTTGGCTCTTCCCGTCAGGTGGCCAAAGTATTGGAGCTTCAGCTTCAGCATCAGTCCTTTCAATGAATATTCAGGACTGATTTCCTTTAGGATGCACTGGTTTGATCTTGCTGCCCAAGGGACTCTCAAGAGTCTTCTCCAACACCACAGTTCAAATGAGCACCATCAATTCATCAGTGTTCAGTCTTTTTAATTGTCCAGCTCTCACGTTGATGCACAACTACTGGAAAAATCATAGCTTTGACTATACAGACCTTTGTTGGCAAAGTGATGTCTCTGCTTTTTAATACACTGTCTAGGTTTGCCATTGCTTTTCTTCTAAGGAGCAAGTATCTTTTAACCCTTCAAGAGCAAACCTTAACCTCTATTCCTTTACTCATAGTGACCGTTAGCTTAGTATTTCCTCCTGGTTCCCATTTATTCTTTGCTAACTGGAAAACATTGTTTCCTTAAAAACCCAACTCATCTGTGACCTCTTCTTTGGAAGCTTTCCATGGTGAAACGATCATAAATATTTCCTCCTTTGTGTTTCCAAAATGTGTTATTTTCCATTATTTAGCATGTAGATTGCTCTATCTTACATCAAAAGTAATTTTTTTAGCTTACTTTATTAGATTATATGGTCTTTAAGGGCCAATGTTGAGGTTTATTCTAATATCTTCCCAATAGTCCCCCACTACCACCATCCAGCATGAATAAATGCTTTATAAATATACACTGATTTCAGTTTAATTTCTAAAACTCCTAACAAGGATGAGTAATTTCATAACATTTAACTTTCACTATCTATCTGCAGGTGCTTTTATGATTATCTTTCCTTTTGTCACTGATACCTCACTCAATTTCTTTCTGACTTCATGATCTATGGCTTAGAAATCTGGTCTCCAATGTGTTACATTTTCACCTGATCAATTTTGTACCTATAATGATTTAATTAAACTACTGATTATTCACTGGTCTCTATATCTTTATGCATTTCATATCTTGTTTTATTTATATGTGCTTGAGTACTGCTTCTACTGAAATATACTGAGTAAGAAAAGATGAATCTAAAGCAAAATGACTTTATTACCTTTCTAAACTGTATCTAATTTCATTGATAATTTTCTTTCAAATTAAGTGTGATTTATATACACTGCCCATAGTGTCCTTTAAAGAGGACCTTTTGATATGTCCCTCAATTTTGAACTTATAGCCCATGTCCAAGTAGTTCCTGCCAAAAAAAAAAAAGAAGAAGAAAAAGGAAAATTCAGGAACTAGATTGATTCAAGGAGTCTTTATATTCAATGTGGCAATATAGAAACAAAAGAGAAGCCTCAACAAGGAGATGGTACTTGTAGCATTTGGCGGTTTGCCCATTGAGAACCATCTTAATTAGCTTTATTACCCTCCAGAGAAACAGGCATACTACCCTGTATGTAGGCACTCTGCCATCAAACAGATGGGTCTGCACAGAGATGCCAAAAAAGCACATATGAACATCAACCATGGCTCTTAACCATGTTATTTTCAGCTTATCGTACTTAAATGACTGTTGTCCTGCCAATGCCATGATTGCAGGCAAGAAGAGCAAATGTAGCAACCACAGCAACCGTCAGGGACCAAGCAAGAGGGGTTCCCATTTCAAGCTATCTCTTTGACTGTTTCTTTGAATTTTAGCTAATGAAAATGCCTAAAAGTTTAGTGTTCTGGTACCAAGTATGTAAACTCCAGGAAGCACTTTCTTTTATATACAGATAAACATTGGCAAAGAGTCTAAAGTCACCATTCTAAAGGCTGATGAGCATTTTCTAGAGGCTGATTTTTGTTTCTGAAAATAAAATTTCTACTGAAAAAACAGCTACCTAAAAAAACATCTTTAGCAGTATATATCTATAAGAACTTCTAGAAGTAACACACACAAAAAAGATGTCATTTTCATCATAGGGGACTGGAATGCAAAAGTAGGACGTCAAGAGATACATGTAACAGGCAAGTTTGACCTTGGAGTACAAAATGAAGCAGGGCTAAGGCTAATAGAGTTTTGCCAAGAGAACGCACTAGTCATAGCAAACACCGTCCTCCAACAACACAAGAGACAACTCGACACATGGATATCACCAGATGGTCAACACTGAAATCGGATTGATTATATTCTTTGCAGCCAAAGATGGAGAAGCTCTATACACTCAGCAAAAAAACAAGACCAGGAGCTCACTGTGGCTTAGATCATGAATTCCTTATTGCCAAATTCAGACTTAAATTGAAGAAACTAGGGAAAACCACTAGACTATTCAGGCATAACCTAAATCAAATCCCTTACAATTATACAGTGGAAGTGGCAAATAGATTCAAGGGATTAGATCTGATAGAGTTCCTGAAGAACTATGGATGGAGGTTTATGACATCGTACAGGAGATGATAATCAAAACCATCCCCACGAAGAAGAAATGTAAAAAAGGGAAAATGGTTGTCTGAGGAGGTCTTACAAATAGCTGTGAAAAGACAGGAAGTGAAAAGCAAAGGAGAAAAGGAAAGATAAACCCATTTGAATGCAGAGTTCCAAAGAATAGCAAGGAGAGATAACAAAGCCTTTCTCAGTGATCAATGCAAAGAAATAGAGGAAAACAAGAGAATGGAAAAGACTGATCTCTTCAAGAAAATTAAAGATAACAAGGGAACATTTCATGCAAAGATGGGCACAATAAAGGACAGAAATGGTATGGACCTAATAGAAGCAGAAAATGTTAAGAAGAGGTGGCAAGAATACACAGAAGAACAACACACAAAAAATCTTCATGACCCAGGTAATCACGATAGTGTGATAACTTACCTAGAGTCAGGCATCCTGGAGTCTGAAGTGAACTGGGCCTTAGGAAGCATCACTAAGGGGGATGGAATTCCAGTTGAGCTATTTCAAATCCTAAAAGATGATGCTGTGAAAGTGCTGCACTCAGTATGCCAGCGAATTTGGAAAACTCAGCAGTGGCCACAGGACTGGAAAAGGTCAGTTTTCATTCCAATCTCAAAGGAAGGCTATGCCAAAGAATGCTCAAACGAACATGATTGCACTCATCTCACACACTAGCAAGGTAGTGCTCAAAATTCTCCAAGCTAGGCTTCAATGGTAAGTACGTGAACCAAGAACTTCTAGAAATTGAAACTGGATTTAGAAAAGGCAGAGGAACTAGAGATCAAATTGCCAACAGCTACTGGATCATAGAAAAATAAGAGAATTCCTGCAAAACATCTAATTCGACTTCATTGACTACACTAAATCCTTTGACTGTGTGGATCACAACAAACTGTGGAATATTCTTAAAGAGAAGGGAATACCAGACCACCTTACCTACCTCCTGAGAAGCCTGTATGCAGGTCAAGAAGCAACAGTTAGAACCAGACATGGAACACCATACTGGTTCCAAATCAGGAAAGGAGTATGTCAAAGCTGTATATTGTCACCCTGCTTTTTCAACTTACATGAAGAGTACATCTTGCAAAATGCTGGGCTGGATGAACCACAAGCTTGACTCAAGATTGCCAGGAGAAATACCAGTAACCTCAGATATGCAGGTGACACCACCCTTATGGCAGAAAGCAAAGAGGAACTAAAGAGCCTCTTGATGAACGTGAAAGAGGAGAGTGAAGGAACTGGCTTAAAACTCAATATTCAGAAAACTAAGATCATGGCATCTGGTACCATAACTTCCTGGCAAATAGATGGGGAAACAATGGAAACAGTGACAGACTTTATTTTCTTGGGCTCCAAAATCACTGCAGATGGTTACTTCACCTACAAAATTAAAAGATATTTGCTCCTTGGAAGAAAAGACAAACCTACACAGCATATTAAAAAGCAGAGACATTACTTTACTTATAAAGTCCATATAGTCAAAGCTATGAGTTTCCCAGTGGTCATGTATGGATGTAAGAGTTGGACCATAAAGAAAGCTGAATGCTGAAGAATTGATGCTTTTGAACTGTGATGTTGGAGAAGACTCTTGCGAGTCCCTTGGACTGCAAGGAGGTCAAACCAGTCAATCCTAAAGGAAGGATTTAGGATTTAGGATTCAGCTGAAGCTGAAGCTCCAATACTTTGGCCACCTGATGCAAAGAGCCAACTCATTGGAAAAGACCCTGATGCTGGAAAAGATTGAAGGCAGGAGGAGAAGGCGACACCAGAGGCTAAGATGGTTGGTTGGCATTACCGACTCGATGGACATGAGTTTGAGCAAGCTCCAGGAGTTGGTGATAGACAGGGAAGCCTGGCTTGCTGCAGTCCATGGGATCACAAAGAGTCAGACATGACTGAGTGACTGAACTGAACTGAGCAGTATGTATCATTGAAACTCAAAAAGTACCACTTGTAGGTTTAAATTTTGACCATCAAATATTACTACATTTCCATTTTTTTAAGAAACTCCATCATATACTAGCCAAAGAAATTTCTCACAACCTTAAATTTATAATCTTATAAACAAAACATAAGATTAAAGCCAATTAATATTAATGAAGCACTTATTATATAGCTAAGCTCTGTGTGGGATACAGTAAGACGATGGTTCTAGTATCTTTGGACCTTCCATGCAGTTGTAAAGGGCATCCATGATAAGTTATATTTCAAATTTTACAATTGTTTACCGAAAGAAATTATACCCAGTTTAAGGCAGCAGGCAAGATCCTTAAAGAAGGCAAAACTTAAAATAGGCTGAGAAGAGTGGGTAGAATTTACAATCAGTTGAATAGACAGTTGTTATCTATCCTTCATGGAGGAGATAAAGACAGGATCAAAGGCAGTGAGAATCTCCAGATAATTTAAATGGCTTCTCCATGACTTTTTGTTATCTTGTTATATAGCTTTACTTAAAATATTCTGATAATTAGCCAAATAACTAATCTTCTCAAGTGGATTTCCTACAAAGATCCTATACATCATACCTTGTGAGGGCGATGTTGTCTTTAGTTGCAGGGATGACCACAAAAACCTGTTTGCTTACGTGAGCCTGGCCAGTTCATGAGGGCTCACTACACAAGTTTCTCAATCAGAGATATCTGAGGGATTTCCAGGGTCACTTCCAACACAAACCCCTTGCTCACCTTGCTCATCTTACTTTTAACAGAATTATTTACTCCCCTCCCCCAATTCTAAGGACAAGCAATTTCCATTCTCCTGCTCAGCTCAACAGCATCCAGTATTGGAAGCTGAAATTTTCAAAACATCTTAACTGGTCCACATTGTCTATTTTCCTGCTGTTGCGCTCCTCTGCTTCTTCATTTCCACTCAGGACCAGAGCTTTCCTTTTCCCCAAGCCTGATAATCAATGATGTGTCCTCTGATTCTTCCCAGCCTTGATTTTTTCTGACATTTTGATTCAATAAACTTCTGCTCTGAAAAGGAACTGGCTGGCCCTTATCGGTGGATGTATAAACTTTAAAGATCCTCTCCACTAACATTAAAGCTATCAACTTTGCCTTAATAATCAGAATGTCTTTAAGTATAAATGTCTCGCAGTAGGCATTTATCCTCCTTGGGGGAGGGAAACAATGGAATGGATTAAAATACAGTCTCTTCCCTAAATGCTAGGATTGAATTCACCTGGCAGCTCCCTACGAAAATTAAACAATAACTGCCCAACAGGCTCATGTATGATATATTTGAATAATGGTAAATGTTAAACAAAATGTCTGACTCACAGTAAGAACTCAGTAAATATTTAAAGAATTAGTAAATTAACTCCTTTCCTTTCACATGCTTATTGTAACCTTACAAAAACCTTGTTGCCTAGTAACTACTCAATGAAACTGCTCCTGAGCCCAAGATAGGATTATAATTTATAATTTATAAATTATGCTTTCTAAGTATATTCATAAATTATTTGCAAAATGTAGCATTCAACTTTTAATTTCTTATAGCAAATAGCGAGTCAACTGTGAATATTAGACATTTAAAAAAGGTTGTGTGTGTGAGTGTGTGGTGTGTTAGTCACTCAGTCATTTCCAACTCTTTGCAACCCCATGGACTATAGCCCACCAGGTTCCTCTGTCCATGGAATTAGGTTGTTATTCATTTATTTAGGAAATATTACTTAGACACTCAGTCAGGATTCGTGAGGTTATGCTGCAATGATAAATAGCCTGAAAGCTCAACAGCTTGAAACAATAAGTGTTTTACTCACACTATTATTGCATATGCATAAGAGGGTTCTGCAGCAGACTCATAAGAGGGTTCTGCTGACTGTGGACACTCATTGACCAGTTTGACAGAGATTTCATCTCACCTTATTCTTCCCTGATCGCAGATGCAGAGAAAACAGAGATAGTTATGAACCAAATACCAGTTCCTAAAGCAATTTCATGGAATGCCACATGTCACATCTGACAAAATTTTATTGGTCAAAGAAAGTCATATGAATATGGATGGGTTCAACAGACAAAGGTATATAACCCTCCACATTTGTAGAGGGTTCCCTTGTGGCTCAGCTGGTAAAGAATCCAAGTACAATGTGGGAGACCTGGGTTCGATCCCTGGGTTGGGGAGATCCCCTGGAGAAGGGAAAGGCTACCTACTCCAGTATTTTGGCCTGGAGAATTCCATGGACTGTATAGTGTATGGGGTCTCAGAGAGTCAAACAAAACTGAGACACTTTCACTTTCTTTCACTTTCAGGAACAAATCAGGATATAAAAAGTATATATAAAAGGTGTTACTGAAAAGTAACACAGTCTTCTACAAGCATGCAGTACTTGGTCTGATGCACCAAGTTACAAGGTAAACAAGATGAACTTGAGCTATTGCTGATAGTTACCATCTTCTGGGAATTGGGAATCACTTTGTTTCTCTGTGTCCTCCCCACATGAAAAAATATCTGTTCAATCTACGATTGTGGGTAATGATTATGACTATGTTTACTTCACAGGCGTAATCACAAAATAAACAATACTCTTTTACAATGAAGTTGAACAGAGCAAACACTTGGGTTACTAAGGCCTAAGTGTAGAGCCTATCTAGATTTTCTCCTACTCATTCATCCCAAAAAGGCTCACTGTAAGAAATCGATATAGGAGACAGACTGCCCTTTTAACTGACCGTGTCATGCCCCTAAGTCCCCTCCACTTTGCTTTTATCCTCTCTACCACTCTTCCTAAAACTCTAATCAGATCTGGAAGCCTGGAAAATAAAAAGCCTCAACTGCCTTCCTGTCTTGTCTATGGGGATTGTCACTTAAACCAGAGGTGCTAACAAAGAAATGCAAAGTGCTGCAAAGTATCAAGTGCTACATAAATTTAAGAATGACTGCTATGATAAACCCCAAGAAGTGTGTCTCTATTAATGACAAAGAGGACAGAAGAGATTTGGGAGGCAAAACTTCTGATCTGATAGTTGTAAGAGTAAATATACATAGTCTGCTTTTTTCTTAAGTGAAGTGAAGTGAAAGTCACTCAGCCGTGTCCGACTCTTTGCGACCCCCATGGACTATACAGGCCAGAATACTGGAGTGGGTAGCCTTTCCCTTCTCCAGGGGATCTGTCCAACCCAGGGATCAAACCCAGGTCTCCCACATTGCAGTTAGATTCTTTACTAGCTGAGCCACAAGGGAAGCCCTTTTCTTAAGTATTAGGTCTAATTAAGTTTTTTTCTACTTTTGTTTTAAGTTTAAGCTCCTGTTTTCTTTTGGGTATGATCCTTTCTATCAAAGGAATCACTTTGTTCTAGATTCTCCCCAAAAATGCCTATCAAGTTATGTTGGGACTACAAGCTGGGTGGAGCAACAAGGTTGACCTTACTTCAGTATTCTTGCCTGGAGAATTCCATGAACACTGGAGCCTGGCAGGCCACAGTCCATGGGGTCTCAGAGAGTCAGACAGGACTGAGTGACTTAACACTTTCACTTTAGAGCTGTTACTTAGGAAGCCAGACTTGGCTGAAGGCATTATGCTACATTGGGAATACCATGGGATTTGAAGTCAAGCTGACACACTTCTGAGAACAGATTCTATTGCTCATCACCAAATTTCTCACCGAACTTCAGATCTTTTCTTCAAACTGGAGATAATGTCATCTATCTCATATTATCATAGGAGTAAAAACAAAAAAAAAAGACAATCCAATACCACAGGAAAATGCCTAGCAGAGACTCTCCCTCTCTCTGTTGGTGAATGACATGGACCCTCTTCCTGCTATTTTTTATTTCCCCCTCAGAGTATGTGATTTGTTTCATCTTTATCTATAGTTCCTGATTTTATATGAAATATAAAAGTTATGATTATCTCAGGAAATGCTTTAATGGGTCTATAAACAGTAGCACTAAATTATAACTGATAACCAGACTCAGGATGTTATCTCTCTCTGAGGTAATTTGAATTTTGAAAGGGGATAAAGTCTTAAAGAATTGATCTCATGTAAGTGAGTCTTTTACTTTCAACTTGTGTAACCCTGAACTAATCACTATATAACCTTGCCCATTCTAAGCCTCATTTTTTTTTTTAATTTTGTCTTGTTGTTGTTTTTAACTTTAACATGATGAACCAAAACTTGGTTTTCTTTAAAAGTAAACTCTACCAGCCCTAACCTTCTGTAGTTTTTATTGTGAAAATTCAAGTAATAATAAAGAATGAAAATAATATTTACCAAATGCAAAACCTGGGCTATGTGATTTAAAAAATCTTTAATTCTCAAAGAATTTCTGAGTCATGATTAATTTGCAAATGAGGACCTTGAGGTTTAGCAAGAGTTAAGAGGCTTGCCTCCGTTGACAAGAGGAAGAGACAAACTTTAAACTCACATTCATCTAATTCTCCGGGTGGAGCAGTGGGAAAGAACCCAAATGCCAGTGCAGAAGATGCAAGAGACGAGGATTCCATCCCTGGGTCAGGATGATCACCTGGAGGAGGAAATGGCAACCCACTCCAGTATTCTTGCCTAGAAATTTCCATGGACAGAGGAGCCTGGTGGGCTAGAGTCCATGAAGTCGCAGAGTCAGATACAAGTGAACAAGCACAGACGTCTAACTCCAAAGACTTTGTTCCTCAGTGGGAAAGCCTTTTTGCCACCTATGAAATTACACCATTAGAAAGTCAGTATTAGCAAGACCATTTGTTTTATTGCAGTTGTCTGCACACCATCATTTATAAACTCCTAGAGAGAGACACGCATAATTTCAGTTCCAGCACCTAAGAAAACTGAGGGATCAAGTATGTTTTCAGTTGGGGTTTTCAACAGAATAGAAGACAGAAAGAGGAGGGAGAGAGAGGATGGGAGGAAGATAAGAAAGAAGGAAGCAATCATTTCTTATTCATTATGAGCTTTAGGGATCTTGCTTTGCTGGGCTGGAATAACAGCTATCTGAGAGCTACTTATAGATAGCCATTCTCTACTATAAGCAAGATACTGTGAAATTTATTTTGAGAACTGTTTAAATTTTTTCAACTTTAATACTGTTTCCAACTTTATGACACCATACACAAGAAGGTATTTTATGCTAAAAGGAATGAGAACCTTTTCCTCTATGCTTTTAGATTCTGTATTTGAGACATGCAAATTAAACTGGCAAAAGACAGTTTAAGAGGAGAAAGGCATACATATTTTATGTACATGGAGACTCTACAGAAAAGAAGTGAAAACCCAAAGAAGTGGTTAGACTGAGGGCTTATCTATCATTTTAAAAAGAGCAACACGGGTGCGGGACAAGCAGTGAGAGGCTTCGGAGGCCACCGACGTGCCTGAGGCGGCACCAACTCAAGAGTGTCCCAAGGTACCTGGGCCACCTGGAGCCAGCAAGTGTTTCCAGGCACCCAAATCTACTGAAAACTTCTGTGTCTGCCATTTGGCTACTGGGGACATGCTAAGGGTCTTCTGGCTCAGAACTGGGAGAAAAGCTGAAGGCAACTATGGATGCTGGAAAACTGGTAAGTGATGAAACGGTCACGGAGCTCATTGAGAAGAATTGGGAGATCTCTCCATGTAGAAATGGTATTCTTCTAGATGGCTTCCCTCAGACTGTGAGGCAGGCAGAAAGGCTTGGTGACCTCATGGAGAAGAGGAAAGAGAAGCTTGATTCTGTGATTGAGTTCAGCATCCCAGGCTCTCTGCTGATCCAGAGACTCACAGGAAGACCCCAGAGTGGCCATTCCTACACAAGGAGTTCAACCCCCTTAAGGCGTCCACGAAAGATGGTATCAGAGGAACCCTTGATCTGCCGATCAGATGATAATAAGAAAGCCTTGAAAATCCACCCCAAGACCTACCACACTGAGACCACCCACTGGTGGAGTAAGACAGTAAAGGGGCTCCGCTCTGCCATCCATGCATCCCAGACCCATGATGTCCTCTTTGCAGCATCCTAGCAGCCTTGTCCAAAGCCACATCGCAGAAACAGAAGGCCAGGCAGGACCACATCGCTGCTCATCACCGCATGGCCTGGTCCCTGCCCATAGGTGCTAGGCAGAGGGGAGGGTGGTCAGGGTAAGGCTGGAGGGAAGAAGATGGAGGGTGCAAGATGGGAAGAGCATCAGTGCTGCGGTGAAGCAATTTCTTTCACATGAAGCCAGAGTCTTAAAACGTATAGACAAAGGGGAAAATTAATTTTTAAAAACACTAACTGGACGGTATAGGTAGAAACAGAGATGTAGTATTATTTCTAAGGAATCACATTTTCATTTACTCTGGACTGGTGACAATATTTCACAAAGCCAATGCCCTAAGACTTCAGCTTTTATCAGAGCCTCCTGCCAACCCAGGTGGGCGGGAAGTCACACTGCTGCCTTGCAGCTTGGATCAGGGTGGAAGTTGACTACTAACCCTGGGTCCCCATAGCGTGAGATCAAAACGTCATCTTCACATTTGAAAGGGACACAGAGTGTGTTCCTGGGGACAGTGGCTCAGCTAATCCAGTTTCCTGGCATCAGGTGGGACAGGCTGGTGTCTCTCCCTTCCAGCTCACCACTGATTTGCCAGCCCACCTGCCCTCGTGGGTAAGCTCACAGCAACCACCCAGTGTACATCACAGTCCTACACTCTTGCCTTCTTCCATCCACGTCGTGCGAAAGGACCCTTTTTAACAAATGAGCAAGTATCCTAAGCAACATCATCTGAAGACTGTCCTTTTCATCCTCAAATCATGTGACTGACATCACTGACAGCACTGGGATGTATCATTTTTCAAGGAGGTATTTTCTTAACTGTCCAAATGCTGCCTTGTTTGGTCCCTAAATCAATAAAGTGTGCTAGAAGTTTGTGTTAAAAAAAGAAAAAAAGAGCAATAAGTTGTGGAAGACGACTAGGAAATGTATGGTAAGTAAGGGTTGTTTAGCAAGAGGTGTCCTACAGACTCATTTTAGTGCTATATTAGGTCTTCCTGATATGGGAGAGGGAACACTTTTACACATGGAAATGTATATTACCTTCATAAGGGGAAATTTATGTCCTTCTTTCAGGCAGAAGGGTGGAGGGCAGCAAGCTTCTGTTTGCTGTTTTTCAATTGCCTTGGACTCAAATAATCCTTATGACAAAATGGCATTTTTTTGGAGGGTGGAATATTCTGATCCCCTTCAACGCCAATAAGGTTTTGAAATATTCAAAAAGGTATTGGAAAAGAACAACAAAGTCTATTAGAAAGTCTAGAGAGAATGGGTGTAAGGAAATGCTTTCATTCTCTGTTGGTTGCTATGTTGAGTATACATTTTCTGTATCAAAGTTATTTAAAATAATATATCCCTCAATTTAGCAACCGGAGAAGACAATGGCAACCCCACTCCAGTGTTCTTGCCTGGAGAATCCCAGGGTCGGGGGAGCCTGATTGGCTGCCGTCTATGGGGTAACACAGAGTCGGACACGACTGAAGTGACTTAGCAGCAGCAGCAGCAATTCAGCAACCCTACTTCCTGGAATATATTTAGAGGCAATAACCAGATACTTACACAAATATGTGTCTGTATATTGTTAATAAAAGTCAATTTTATAATAGTAAAAAACTAGGGGAAAACTAAATGTATATCTATATATGAATGGATAAAGTATTATGGCCAAACTATGAACCAGGTATCTACAATATAGATCTTTATTTACTGGCATGACAGATGTTTTTGTCATATCATTTAATGAAAACATTGGTTATAACATATCTGTATATATATATATATACAGCATGACAGTGTAAATTTTACATTAATAATATCTGTCTATGCAATTTTATAGGGAGATATCTATATTCACCAACAACTAGCCATGGTAATCTTCAGTTTATTTTACTTTTTAATATTATGTTAGTTTTTAATGATTTATAGGTGTTATTTTTATTATTGGGAGAAAAAGCTATTTTAACTAGGAAAAATGTGTTTTGAAATATTAGGAAATATGGAAAAAAATTGATGAATTTTTAATAAAATAAACCTTGGGAGATTTGAGAATAATTGGATTCACAGTAGTCTCCCCTTATCTGCAGGGGTTAAATTCCAGTACACTCAAATGTTTGCGTGAAACCTCAGAGAGTACATAACCCTATGTATACTGTTTTTTCCTATACAGACATGGCTATGATAAAGTTAATTTATAAATTAGGCACAGTAAGGGATTATCTGAATTGCCAGCATCACTGCTCTTATGCTTTGGGACCATTATTAAGTAAAATAAAGGTTCCTTGAACAGGACCACTGTGATACCACAGTGGATCTGATAACTGAGATGGCTACTAAGTGTCTACCTCACATATACTGCATGAATATGCCAGACAAAGAAATAATCTCAAGTGGAATGAAGCAGGATGGTGCAAGATTTTATCCAGCTACATAAAATTTTGTTCAATTTAAAATACGAATTGTTTACTTCTGGAATTTTCCATTTAATCTTTTCAGACCAAAGTTGATCATAGGTAACTGAAATCAAGGAAAACAAATCTGTGAATAACAATGGAATACTGTAAAAAGTTTTGGACTTCCCAGGTGGCACTAGTGTTAAAGAACCCACCTACCTAGGCAGAAGACATAAAAAACATGGTTTTGATCCCCGGATAGGGAAGATCTCCTGGAGGAGGGCATGGCAACCCACTCCAGTATTCTTGCCTGGAAAATCCCAGGGACAGGGAAGCCTGGTGGGCTACAGTCCATAGGGTCACACAGAATTGGACAGGACTGAAGTGACTTAGCATGCACAAACGCTCTTTAAAGGATTTAGGTATGTTCTCAATATCAACAAGAACTTGAAATATTGCCACTGTATAACCCACAACTCTGAAAAACAGATCAATTTCACAGTACATGTCCATAGAGAGTGAACAGAGTGTCAGAACAATGGGGAAAACTCTTGACTTTCAGCTCCATCCTCTTTCCTAGTTCACATGTGCGTGCCTGCTAAGTTGCTTCAGTTGTGTCTGACTCTTGTGACGATACAGATTGTAGCCCACCAAGCTCCTCTGTCCATGGGATTCTCCAGGCAAGAATAAGGAGTAGGTTGCCACGCCCATCCCCAGGGGATCTTCCCAACCCAGGGATGGAACCCGAGTCCCCTGTGGCTGCTCCCTTGCACATGGATTCTTTACCACCGAGCCACTGGGGAAGCCCTCTAGTAAGTTTATAGAATATCAAATAAAATCCCATCACGTGGGTTAATCAAATGTTTTGCTATTAAATGAAAGTCTAGGGACTTTGCCGGTGGTTCAGTGGTAAAGACTCTGAGCTCCCAGTGCAGAGGACCTGGATTCAGTCCATGATCAGGGAACTAAACCCCACACGCTACAACTAAGAGTTTGCATGCCACAACTAAAAATCCTGCATCCCACTACTGACCTTGTGCAGCCAAATAAATAAATATTAGAAAAAAGCAAGTCTAATATAGTAGTTTCCAACATTGCTCTTCAACTAGGATGTGATTTTTATCTTGTGATGCATTTTGAAAAAGTTGATCTCTCTGTCATGACAATGGTGTGAACAAAATTGACCTACTCCTTGGGGTTGTAAGTAGGAAGTTTGAAAAACAACAGCAATAACATCAAAAAATCATTCCAAATTTTATTTGTAAGAGTGGAATTGTGTAAGTGTTTTGTAAAACCTCGTCTATAGCCCAGCCTACAGGAAGGTTTAATTTTCTCCATGATGTTTGCTCTGGATCTCAGGCGTGGTCCTACTCCTTTCCCTGTCATTTTATTATGTGTGTGTTCAGTCGCTCAGTTACGTCTGACTCTGTGGCTCCACGGACTGTAGCCCGCCTGGCTCCTCTGTCCATGGAATTTTCCAGGCAAGAATATTGGAGTGGGTTGCCATTTCCTACTCAAGGGGATCTTCCTGACTCAGGGTTGCAACCCATGTCTCCTACATTGACAGCTGGGTGCCACCTGGGAAGCCCAGCATGGAAATTCAGGTTAAAGACCCCAGAACAAATGGTCAGACTTAGAAACATTCAACCAGGTTACCTATTTTATTTCTTTTAAACAAAATAAAATCTTTATAAGAATGTTAGCATAAATATCAACATCACACTTCTTAAAGCCACAGAAACGTGAGAACTGAAAGGTGCCCTGTGCTCAACATGAGCTGTCGCTCAGTCATGTCCAACTCTTTGTGACCCCGTGGACCATACCCCTCCAGGCTCCTCCGTCCATGGGATTTCCCAGGCAAGAATACTGGAGTGGGTTGCCATGTCCTTCTCCAGAGGATCTTCCCCACCCAGGATCGAACCCGCGTCTCCTGTGGCTCCTCCACTGGCAGGCAAATTCTTTACCACTGAGCCACCAGGAGGCCGTGGAGAGTGTCAGAAATTTATGGTGGTGCTTGCTTTGGCAGAACATATACTAAAAATTTATAGTAAATGAGACATCAATATAAAGTGTAAATCTCAGAAGAACTTCTTTGCCATTGCACAAGTCCCAGTCATCGTCCACAGTATCCTCTTATCGGGCCACTTTTTCTTAAAGTAAGTATTAGTAATTTCTGTCACCCTTTACGTCAGCACTTCCAGGATTTCTCGTCCTGGAATTTCACCCTTGCCCATGCCCTCCCCAATGAGGGGTTGAACCTTCACAGTGCTGGCAGAGTCCATCTTCCCCTCAATTGGTTGTTCCTGTCAAGCTGTTGTTAGCGGAGGAGTCTGCTTTTTCTCTGTCTCCTCGCTTAGTCACTGTGAAATGAAAACAGTATGAGACTCGCTGGTTTCCATTACTCTGCTTTCTTCATTCTGAAACAATGTATTGCTTTTCTGACATATAGAGCTCCGGTGGAAAGCATATATGCCTGTAAACTTCTTTTGGCTATTTGTTCTTGCTGCTCAGTCATTAAGTTGTGTCTTAATGTAACCCCATGTTTTGAGCACATCAGGCTTCCCTGTCCGTCATTATCTCCTGGAGTTTGCCCAGATTCATGTCCATTGAGTCAGTGACGCCATCTAACCATCTTATCCTCCGCTGCCTCTTTCCCTTTTGCCTGCAATCCTTCCCAGCATCAGGATATAATGCAGTTCAATACTGAGGCATATATTGACTTAAATTAAACTAGTTGTTTATTAACTTCATCTATTTCTGTGGGAGGTTTTATATAATTTAACTGAAACTTAACTCTCCTTTCCCAAATATTGTTTTAATAGGACAAGAATCTTTGGGGGCGATTTTAAATTGATTCAAAATACTTTACATTTTAATAATTAAGCAGTACTTTCCACAAAGTGAATTTAGGATCTTGCCCTAGTCTCTGAAGAAAATCCTCAGAGGAATTTAATTAAAGGTAACCTATTTCCCATATATTACATAAAGTTTAATTAAAGAATCAATCTCTGCTTTTGACTCAAAGGGATTGGGCCAAAAGAATTAAAAACCCACATATCTTAAAAAAAAAAAAAAAAAGTCTAAAACTTGATGCTTTATATTCACCAGAAAACTATATTTTTTTTCTCTTTTTTCGATATACATTATCAAAATAAAACCATTCAGGGCAGTAGACCAATTTCACATTACTATTACAACATCTATACCACGAGGTATTGTTGTTGAGTCCTTTTGTTGTCAGCTTAAATATGAAGAATCAGGCTTCCCTGGTGGCTAGGTGGTGAAGAATCTGCATGCTAATGCAGGAGACACAGGTGTGATCCCTGGTCCAGGGAGATCCCACCTGCCGGGGAGCAACTAAGCCTGTTCCCCACACTGCTGAGGGGCTAGAGGCCTGGGCGCCCACCGAGGCCCACGTGCCCGAGAGCCGGGCTCTCCAGCAAGAGACCCGCCCACAGCCAGAAGCCGCACCCCGCAGCACCAACGCCCTGCCCAGGGCAACAGAGGAAGCCTGCAGAGCAAGGAAGGCCCACCACCGCCAAAACAAACAGAATGTTTAAAAAATACGTAACTATGAAGAAATTAAATCAAATTGGATCGATAAGTTGGCTAAAGTCACCAGTATACACAGCAGACTAGAGATTCTAATGTAAAACCAGGAATCCTCCCATTACATCAGTACCCAAGAGAGTCACCTACCATGAGAAATCGGTCTGTAATGTTTGTCCGGATGGGACTCCACAGAATATGAGCCAGCCAACAATATGTAGATTCTAACTCACTGTCATCTGAGTTACAAGTTTAATCATCAGATCTCTTGGTCTGTGCCCAACACAGCTAACTGCCTTGTGCTACTTATTCTACTTCTTTATTCCTCTGCCACTTAAGTTTCTAAATGTTCAAATACTTTTCAGTTTCATCTCCCAATATAACCAGCTTTCTAACTCCTTTGTAAATTAAACCTTCAGATGCTGCATCTCATTCTAGTAGCTCTCATCTCCATGCAGTGTTTCTTTCCAAAGAATATACTATCCCTTACAGTCTTAACCTGACAGTGAACCTGAGTAGGAGGAAAGATGATACTTACTTCTTTAAAATATATACAAATTTCTGCATATTTGAATATGTGCAAGTTCTTAAATTTTAATAATTCTTTGAGGGAAAATTTTTATTTTTCAAAAAAAACACTTAATTTCATCTTAGTTGTAAGCCAGTGTTCATCATGGTAGGAATATTGGGGAGCTGGAGAGAAAGAAAGCATTGCTCAATATATATGCGAAAGAAGTAAAAGAAAGAAAGGCAGAGGAATACATTTTTCACTTATTGAAAAATATTTTTTGAGCACCTACTGTGTGAGACACCATGTATTACTTTATAGAACACTTAGAAAGCAAATTACTTTCAAAAACATTGTCTAATTCAATAGTAATTAATATATCAAAATTTGAATATTTATTAATGGATAAAATCTTTTAATGTTACCTTATTAGGGTTCCTAGATTCAAAATTGATATAGGGAAAAAATAAATCTTAACAGATAGTGAAGTTTGCAAAAAGTGATTGCTAAAGCTGAGCTCTTGAAACTGGATCCTGGCAAACAATTCTCAGAGGTATAAGGTACAGCTGTGCATTCAAACCTGAAATCACTACATCAGCTAATTTTAGACTATACTTATCAGTAATAATGGTATGTCATTGTTCTCATTTTTTCATTCTATATTACCCATAATTCCTGCTGTGACAGCTAAATTGTTCTCAAATTTACCATAGTCAAAAAAGTTTAAATTACACATGTGTATGATATTGTTTCTAGAACTTAAGAAAATTGATGATGATGATGATGGAGAGCTTACTCCTGACTTTTGACAAGTTTAGATTGAACTACAGCCAAAAAAGATTTTCAAAGTGTATAATAACAGTGCTTTTTAGATATACAAGGAAACAATTTTTATCACATTTCATGAAGTCCTCATTCACTGGGAATAAACTGGATATTAATTATATGTATATATATTTTATGCTACTATTATATTTATTACTCTTTTGAGACTGTTTTAATGAACATAGCAGAATAGTAACCTAAAAGACTCAAATTTCCCATCTTATGTTTCATCCACAGAGGTTAGCCAATACTAGGAATAGTTTCACTCAACTTTGTAAATTTTGGTTAATTACTTGTTTTGCTCACCAGCTGCACACTATTTGAGGGTCATATATGTGAAAGTAAGAAAATAAAGACAGGATTGTAGATGAGGTCCAACCTATCATGTGTTTCCCCTGTCCCAAGATAGCTGTCATTAAAATCTACTTACTTTATTTGGGCTTATTCAATTGGTAAAAAATCAGAAAGAATAACATCTGAGAATTTTACTTACTGTGATTATAAACATATAGAGATTTCCTATTTAATCTTCCCAATAATCCTTACAGATAGGGAATAGTCTTTTTTTTTTTTCCACATAAAGGAAAGAGAGTCAAAGAAATTATCTGACAAAAGGATAAAGAGCTCAGTTTCAATATTGAGTCTATTTGACTTAAAAATCCATTGTCCTTCCTCACTATTAGTCTAGTTTTGACACAAGAGATCAACCACGAAGGTAGTTCAATAATTCAGATGTGGAAGAAAGTGTGGCTAGACTACACCAGTCAAGTTGGAAAGACAGAGAATAAGGGAAGGATGATGGCTCATCATATGGGTTTTCTAAGAATATTTCAGCATGACTCAAAGTAGGGTAAGGCTCAATATACCTCAGTGACCTCCTAGAAGTCTGTAACGCAATTTGATTCAAGAAATATTGTTGCTAATTATTGTCCTCACCCCACTTTCCAATCCAAATTACAGCCTGACATGTACTCAAAAGCTTGTTGCATATAATAAGACTATTTAAATTCCATGGTGGATATTATTGCTTCTTTTTTTGCTCGTTTCAAAACAGTGTTTTAAATAAGCCTATAAAAATGTATACACATTATATAATAGGCTTGCAAAACAAGCAAAGTCCACTATTTTATAATTTATTTCAGGTACGCTTTGAGCAGATTTTCTGAACTGGAAATTCTTACCTTTTAATTTGCTCTTTTGCTCTCTCTTATTTATTCTAAACTTATTCCCAATTTCACAAAAACCACTCCTGAATGGTCTATTTAGCCAATAACAATTTATCTTGTAGTGGTTTAAGTCATGTACCTGGTACTGTTTTAGCCCCCAGAGAAACAGAAGTGAATAAGATGTGGTAGTTGCCCACTGGAAACTCACAGTCTCTTAGAGAGCCTGGTGAATAAATTCAATACAAGGAGGTGAGGTCCTTTATAGATTCTCAGATGCACAATGCGGAAAAGGAGAGTCAGCTGCTTCTTATTCCTGTAATCTTTGCTCTTAAAGCTAGACTTGGCTTTTGACTCTCATGTATTACAACCGCTAAGCTAAATTGACTTTGCACATTAATCTGACCACACCTTCCTAGTTTAAATTATATTAACAGTCTCCCATCATATAAATTAGAACATCTGACCAAGATAGAAGTCTGTATAAATTCTGGTCCTTCACTACCTTTCATTTCTCTTTACACTAAAATAAATACCATCAGTTTTGCCATATCACAAAAATATCTTAAAGGCTATTCCTCTTTCTTCTAGCTAACTCCTAGTTAAATTTTCTGGTAACTGTTTTTTCCCTAATATCCTCTTAATTTTAGCTCAAGATCTGCATTCTCCAGGAATTCTTCCTGACCCAAAAGCATGATTTCAGTGCACCTAACTTGTACCCCCAAAGCAGCATGATTATAAGGCTAACACTAAATTGTTGAATTAGTTTTCTATGCTGCATAGTAAATTACCACAAACTTGGCCTTTTAAAACAATTTCACATTTATCTAACATTTCCTGTGGATTAGGATTCTGGGCACAGCTAAATTGCAGAAATACAATCAAGGTGTCAGTAGTCAGTAAGTGCTGGTTTCTCACTGGGAAGTTCAATGGGGACTTCAAATGCCTACATCTGTCCTTCAGGTAAAACTGACACCTTTTAAGAGATCAGAGAGTCTACATTCTGAACTTGCTTTTACAGTACAATAAAGAGGTTCAAGTTTGAAATGTAGTTACAGTGAGATAATGTCAGTAGAGTAGATGCAGTCAACACAAGTAATTAATTTCTTTGATTTGGCCTAAAAATGTGTACAATAGTAGCTGTGAGGTCAGCTGACTTACATCTACCCCCAGGAAGCAGGACTGAATACCTTGGCTCCAGGGATTTCCTTCACAGCTGGTGAGACCACTTGAAAAACTTTCATAGAGCTGAATGCATCAAATCATTGGCTATAATTCATGATAGATACACCATGTTCTCTCCTCTCGTGACTGACCCAGTGGACGCAGCCGTGACACAGCAGTGATGCCACCGTTTCTTCAGGTGAAGCTCATAAGGGCACGAAGTACAAAGTAGTCCGGGACCAAGCAAGTACCCTGTGACGCACATGCGCAGTGCTGTAAATGATCTCCGCTGTTACATAGCCATTGTTTACAAAACGTGGGGTGAGAGAGTCTGAACATAACATCTTGTCTAAAAGTGCTCTTCCTCTACAGGTGGCTAGGAGCCATCTTTTGTCCTTCAAAATTCTCTATCAAGGTAACTAACTCATAAATGGGAATATCTAGCCATGGTGACAGGTATAACAATGAGGAACAGGAGGGTGGATGGAGGTAATAATGCATTCTTCCTGGTTAGTCACAAGTCATTAGTTGATAACTATTGATTGAGTATGTCAATGGTAAAAAATGATTTAAAAAAAAAAAGTTGTCCAATGGGTTCAGAGAGAATTACTCTGCTCTCTGTCTACAACATAGCATCAAAAAAGAAAAAAGAAAAAAAAACACATCTTTCATAAACAATAGTAATAATACCATGCATTTACTGAACAATTACTGGACATACTCAGAGTTAATCAGACATTATCTACTTTAGTTCTCCTTACTACTTATGAGGTATTTTTTACTGCAAATTTACAGATTAAGTTTAATGATTATTATGGCATTTTTGCTCACCAGCCTACCTCCTCCATTCCTCAGATTGACAGCAGCCACTGGAACACAACTTTCATTCTTGGTGTGACCTCATGGATCAATTGAACCTTGTTCTCAAATAATTGTGAATTATTGTGATTATGATTTTGACTTGTTTGGTGATTAGCTGGCAGATTCACTCTGAGATTTGCCTTTATTTGCAACCCCTTGGAAGTCTGTCAGTGCTAGAATGGCCTCTTGGTAAGAACTTTTCAAAAATATTTAAAAGCACCTTATTGCAGCCACCTGTGGCAAGGCAGAGATTATAGGGCAAGATATTCTAAGACAGGACTAAAAGACTGAGGAAAATGAGGCTAACGAAGAAGTTACATGTGGGAATGAGGGCTTTCTGCATCTGCTAAGGAATCAGAGAGCAACATCATGCTCAGGGATGAATATAGGCCCGTAAAAGTCCTCAAGGGGTCTTGGACTCAACTTCTGGCTGATATATTAGCACTGAATAAGCAGAAGAAAAAGGCTGAGGCAGAGTTATAACCATCCTGGCTAAGCATTAGAGTGCTATAACTCAGAACCAATCTACAAAGAATGAGAGTAGTTTTTGCTTTATTTGTTTTTCTTTTTGGCTTCAGGAGTTTAAAGAAATCTCTGTCAGGTCATTGGCTGACTGCTAAGCTAATGGATTGGAGACTCAGTAACATCATGACAGGAAATACTGTCTTGGAAAATAGTTTGGAAAAGTCACTGAAAAGTCTGGATGACTGCGGACAAAAAAAGCAACAAAGCAAACTTGCTGGGAGTGGGTGGAGGAAGGAGGATCTGAATTTTAGTTATTACATTGTAATATTCAAATTCTCCAGTTTTTAAACAAAATAATTATGAGACAATGACAATAGAACTCATTAACAAGAGTCAAAGAAATTTCAGAAACCATTCTCAAGGAAGCAGAGACATTGGACTTGCAACTGTCTTAAATATGCTCAAAGAGCTAAAGAAAACCATGGACAAAAATAAAAGGAAAATAGGAAAACTATTACAGAATGTACTAATCTTTATCACTAATAGAGAATGTCAATTTGTTGTATAGTCGCTAGGCTGGTGCCCAACACTTTTGTGATTCCATGGAACGTAGCCTTCCAGGCTCCTCTGTCCATGAGATTTCCCAGTCAAGGATACTGATGTGGGTTGCCATTTCCTTGTCCAAGGGATCTTCCCAACCCAAGGATCGAACCCAGGTCACCTACATTGGCAAGAGGATTCTTTACTACTGAGCCACCAGAGAATATCAATGAAGACCCAGAAATTATAAAAAGGAACCAAATAAATATGCTAGAGTTGAAACATACAAAACTGAAATGAAAATCTCATTACAAGAGCCCAATAATAGATTTGGGCAGGCAAAAGAATCAAGAAATTTGAGGATAGGTCAACTGAAACAATCTAGGCTAAGGAGAAGAAAGATAAAAGAGTGAAGATAAACAGATAGTTAAAAGGAAATGGGAATAAACTCAAAATGATACACTAGAAAAAGTCAGAAAAAGAAAAAGCATTAATGAAAATTCGGGAACAAAAAAGATATAAAAAAGCAAATAGAAAAATGGCAGAAGTCCTCCCTTATTAGTAATTACTATAAATATACACTGAAACACAGTTCAATGCACTAAAAAGCAGAATAGGCCTATTGTTAAATATTTTCTCTGAAGATATTCAAATATCCAACAAGCCCATGAAAAGAGGCCCAACATCCTTAGGCATTAAGCAAATGCAAATCAAAACCATAATAAGATATCACTTCACACCCAGTAGGACAACTACAAAAAATGGGAAATAGCAAACATTAGTGAGAATATGGAAAAACTGGAACTTTTCTTGATACTGGTGGGAATGTAAAATCATGCAGCTCTTGCAGAAAACAGTTTAGTCATTCCTATTGAAACGAAGAATTACCTTGTGTTCCAGCAATTTCACTTCTTAGTGTGTACCCAAGAGAAATGAAAACAGGTGTTCAAACAAAAACTTTCATATGAATGTTCATAGCAGCACTATAGCCAAATCAAGGAAATGACCCAAAGGTCCATCAGCTGATTAATGAATATGCCAAACATGGGATATTCGGGTAATGGAGTATCATTCAGCCATAAAAAGGAATGAAGTACTGATACATATTACAGCTTGAATGAACTTTGAAAGCATTAAGCTAAGTGAAAGAAACCAGATGCAAAAGCCAACGTGTATGATTCCATTTATATAAATATTAACAATAAGCAAATCCATAGAGACAGGAAGCAGATTAGTGGTTGCAAAGGCTTGGAGGTAGAAGGTGTTGAAGAGGAATGCTAAATATATGTGAAGTTTCCTATTGGAGTGACGGAAAAATATTCTGGAACTAAATAGTGGTGATAGTTGTACAACTTTGTAAATGTACTGTCACTAAAGTTGAATTACATCATATTTTAACACCTTAAAAAATTTGAAATAAGTTAAAAGAAAGAGCAATATAAACAATTTGATAGTTTCTTAGAAGAAGACAGCATGGAGATATTACAGACTCAGAAAAATAATACAAAATCAAGCCTTATTACTTATTAGTTGCTACCATTTATTAATAAATATTTTATGGAGAATAAGTAAAACAAAAATATATGAAAATTTACCAATGTAGAACTTGACCCATGGAAAGTTTTCTATACCTATTGATTGAATCTAAACGTCTTTTAGTTAAATATATATATTTTGGTGTTACTGCTTTGGGGGCATTTTTGTATAATTATCCAGTTATTTAATAGAACTGCTATAGATGTACTGGGTCCAGAGTCAGACTGATATTGTCCAAGTTTAAATCTGGGTTCTTTTATTCAGTAACTTTCAGACATTTGCTTTACCTCTCTCTGCCTCAGTTTTCTCATTTAAAAATGGGGATAATCATAGCATTTTACTTTCAAAGGAGTGAGATTATAGTAGTATATGTTTGACAAAGTTGTCACATAATACTAGGCTCTAAAACCAGCCCTCAACAGATGTTTTTCTTATCACCATCATCATCATCATTATTACAAAGATTGACTTTACTACTGTTAAGTCTCTCTCCTTATTCATAAAAAGAAATAGTTCACACTTTAAAAAATTTTGTATTGAAGTATAGTTGATCTACAGTGCTGTGTTAGTTTCAGATGTACAGCAGAGTGATTCAGTTTTATATGCGTGCGCGTGTGTGTGTGTGTGTGTGTACATATATATCTTCTTTTTTAGATTATCTTCCATTATATATTACTAGAAGATATTGAATATAGTTCCCTGTGCTATACTATCAAGCTTGTTTTTACTTTTTATATATTAGTGTGGATCTGTTAAACCCAAACTTCTAATTTATCCTTCCCCACCCCCCCAAGGGGTTGGGTAACCATAAGATTGTGTACTATGTCTGTAATTCACACTTTGAATGGGAAGGTAGATTATCTCAATGAAGCCATTTCTTTCCTCATTCCAAGTAGAAAATGTTCCTTCCAACTGGTTTCTGTACTTTGTTTTGCTTCCTGAAACCTATATCCTCACCCTACCTGAGTTTTCCAGTCCAGTAGTGTAGCCTGTCCAGATATTTATTTCTATTGTTCTTTAGGGCAGTATCCATAATTGCTCTTTCTTGGGTTCATGAACCAATGACCCTTGCATTACCTCCATTTTGTCTGGGACAAATTCATAAATCGCTGCTTTTTTAGGAGAAAAGGTAAGACATGCTGAACCACTAGGTCTTTTAGTCCTGAAATTAACTCATATGGTTTTATAAAAAAAAAAAAAAAAAAAAAAAAACTTGGTAAATTCAAAATTCTCTAGTTGGGAAAAAAATGAAACAGTGATAAGTCATATGCCCAGAATAGTCTATTTATCTCATCACTACCACCTAGGTGTCATGAACTAGACCGTGAACCAGAACAATTTGTTGCACAAAGGTAGGAGTACAAATCCTCAGGTTGTAAAAAACCAGTTTCTCAATAGGCCAACTGAGAAGATAATTCAATAAAGCTTAGAAACTTGTTGAAATCTGTCCCCTTGCTACACTCCTTGCAGAGAAATATATTTTGAAGATTCTAAAAAAACAAAAAGCTTGTCAGTATATACCCAGGGAAAACCATAACAGAAGTATAAAATATTAACACTTTCCAAACACACATGTTTGAATATTCAGCAGTTGACAAACATATTCTTGAATTTTACTCTAAGTAGTGATGAAAAGCTCAAAACTGTTTACAATTGTTAAAAAAAAATAGGGACATAAGAATAAAACACAAAGTTATATGAGGAAAACACACATGACAAATCTGCCACTTATTTCCTCAGACTACCACCAAAAATGGCTGATATTTAAGAAAATTATATGCCCTCAATTCTGCGGTGGCTCAGACGGTAAAGAATCTGCTTATAAGGCAAGAGACCTAGGTTCAGTCCCTGGATGGGGAAGATCCCCTGGAGAAGAGAATGGCTACCCATTCCACTATTCTTTCCTGAAGAATTCTGTGGACAAAGGAGCATGGTAGGCTACATACAGTCCATGGTGTTGCTAAGAGCTGAATACAACTGAGTGACTAACACCTTCACTTTCAAAAATATTCAGAGGATTAAGTAGATGAACCTAGAACCTATTATACAAAGTGAAGTAAGCCAGAAAGAGAAAGCTAAATGTCATATGCTAATGCATGTATATGGAATCTAGAAAAATGGTACTGAAGAATTTATTTACAGGGCAGCAATGGAGAAACAGACATAGAGAATAGACTTATGGACATGGGGAGAGGGGAGGAGAGGGTGGTATGTAGGTTTAGAGTAACATGGAAACTTACATTACCATATGTAAAATAGATAGCCAATGGGAATTTGCTGTGTGTCTCAGGAAACTCAAACATGGGCTCTGTATAAACCTAGAGGGGTGGGATGGGGGGATATAGGAGAGAGGTTCAAAAAGGAGGGGATATATGTATACCTATGGCTGATTCAGGTTGCAGTTTGACGGAAAACAACAAAATTCTGTAAAGCAATTATCCTTCAATTGAAAAATAAATAAATTTAAAAAATATTCAGAGGAAAGCAAATTAAAAGAATAACAAACTACCATTTTCAATGATAATTGCAATCTATGATTCTTAAGTGATACTATGGGGAATTTCCAAATATACAAAATAGACAAAATACTATGAACTTCAATATAGTTGTTATCCAGCTTCACCAATTATCAACTCATGAACATTTTGTTTCATCTCTCCTCCCATCATCTTTTCCCTCTTATATTTAACTGAAGCAAATTCTAGCCTTCAAGTCATTTCATTAAAAGTACATATTTTATTATGTATCCCAAGTATATATGGTGTTGTGGGAAGTACACCCTGAATTCACCTCCTCCCATGCACACACCAAAATCACAACTGTGTATAGAGCAAATATCAATGAGAATGATGGGAAGATTGGCAGAAAACATTTTCCATAACTAAAGACATAAAGATAGATGGAAGGAGTCACAACTTTCCATAGATTGGGGTACTTTCATAATGACAAACATTAAATTGGTTACAATCCACTGCACAACATACAAACAGGAATTTCTGGATACTTTGAGTTGTATAGCCATCTTAATATGGGTAGCATTACAAAATTGTATACACACACACTCACATATTCCTCCCTTGGTGTCTGTGGGGGATTGGTTCCAAGATCCAGCATGGATACCAAAATCCATATATGCTCAAGTCCCATAGTCATCCAACTGTAGTTCCAAAACCTCAGGTTCAGCCAAAATGGATCATGTGGTACTGTGCTTATTTATTGAAAAAATTCACATATAAATGGACACATGCCATTCTGATCAATTTTCACTTTCATGCATTGAAGATGGAAATGGCAACCCACTCCAGTGTTCTTGCCAGGAGAATCCCAGGGACAGGGGAGGCTGGTGGGCTGCCGTCTACGGGGTCGCACAGAGTCGGATATGACTTAAGTGACTTAGCAGCAGCATCCATTCTGATCAAGGGTTAGCTGTGTATATTCATATACATGTGTGTACAATTTTTTTTTTTTTTTTTGCCTTTTCACTGAGCATTAATATGTGAAAAATCTGTCAGTTCAATTCAGTTGCTCAGTCATGTCCAACTCTGCAACCCCATGGATTGCAAAACGCCAGGCCTCCCTGTCCATCACCAATTCCTGCAGTTTACTCAAACTCATGTCCATACAGTCAGTGATGCCATCCAACCATCTCATCCTCTGTTGTCCCCTTCACCTCCTGCCTTCAATCTTTCCCAGCATCAGGGTCTTTTCAAATGAGTCAGTTCTTCCCATCAAGTGGCTAAAGTATTGGAGTTTCAGCTTCAGCATCAGTCCTTCCAGTGAATATTCAGGACTGATTTCCTTTAGGATGGACTGGCTGGATCTCCTTGCAGTCCAAGAGACTCTCCAGAGTCTTCTCCAACACAACAGTTCAAAAGAGCTCAATTATTTGTGCTCAGCTTTCTTTGTAGTCCAACCCTCACATCCATACATGACTACTGGAAAAACCATAGCTTTGACTAGACAGACCTTTGCTGACAAAGTAATATCTCTGCTTTTTAATATGCTGTCTAGGTAGGTCATAACATTTTTTCCAAGGAGCAAGTGTCTTTTAATTTTATGGCTGCAGTCACCATGTGCAGTGATTTTGGAGCCCAAAAATAGTCTTTCCCTGTTTCCACTATCTCCCCATCTATGTACCATGAAGTGATGGGACCGGATGCCATGATCTTAGTTTTCTGAATGTTGAGCTTTAAGCCAACTTTTTCACTCTCCTCCTTCACTTTCATTAAGAGGCTTTTTAATTCCTCTTCACTTTCTGCCATAAGGGTGGTGTCATCTGCATACCTGAGGTTATTAATATTTCTCCCAGCAATCTTGATTCCAGCTTGTGCTTCTTCCAGCCCAGCATTTCTCATGATGTACTCTGCATATAAGTTAAATAAGCAGAGTCCCAATATACAGCCTTGACACACTCCTTTTCCTATTTGGAACCAGTCTGTTGTTCCATGTCCAATTCTGTTTCTTCCTGACCTACATATAGGTTTCTCAAGAGGCAGATCAGGTGGTTTGGTATTCCCATCTCTTTCAGAATTTTCTGCAGTTTATTGTGATACACACAGTCAAAGGCTTTGGCATGGTCAGTAAAGCAGAAATTGATGTTTTTCTGGAACTCTCTTGCTTTTTCTGTGATCCAGCAGATGTTGGCAATTTGATCTCTGGTTCCTCTACCTTTTCTAAAACCAACTTGAACCTCTGGGAGTTCACAGTTCACGTATTGCTGAAGCCTGGCTTGGAGAATTTTGAGCATTCCTTTACTAGCGTGTGAGATGAGTGCAGTTGTGTGGTAGTTTGAGTATTCTTTGGCATTGCCTTTCTTAGGGATTGGAATGAAAACTGATATTTTCCAGTCCTGTGGCCACTGCTGAGTTTTCCAAATTTGCTGACATATTGAGTGCAGCACTTTCACAGCATCATCTTTCAGGATTTGAAAGAGCTCAGCTGGAATTCCATCACCTCCACTAGCTTTGTTCATAGTGATGCTTTCTAAGGCCCACTTGACTTCACATTCCAAGATATCTGGCTCTAGGTGAGTGATCACACCATTGTGATTATCTGAGTATGATTAGCTAACATCATACTCAGTGGTTAAATGATGGAAGCTTTATCTCCAAGAGCCAAAAAAAAAAAAAAAGATGCTCACCCTCATCACTTATACACAATATTGTTTTGGAAGGCCTATCCAGAGTAATTAGTCAAGAAAAAGAAATAAACACCCAAAAAGGAAAGGAAAAATGAACTCTCCTTTTGCAGATGGCATGAAATTATTTAGAGAAACTCTAAAGACTCCAACAAAAAACTCTTAGAATTAATCAGTGATTTCACTAAAATTGTAGGATACAAAATCTATATACAAAAGTAAGCTGCTTTCCTATTTATAAACAAGTTATCAGAAAGAGGAATTAAGAAAATAATCCAGTTTACAATAGCAAAACTAATAAATTTAACCGAAGAGTTGTGTGATCTATACACTGAAAACTATCACTCATTGATGAAAGAAATTTAAAAAGATTCAAAAAATGAAAAGATATTCCATATTCATGACTGGGAGAATTAATATTGTTAAAGTGCCCTTTTTACCTGAAGCAATATACAGATTTAATGCAATCCATATTAAAATTTCGATGGCAGTTTTCACATAAATAAAAAATACAATCTCACAGTTTTAATGGATAAGTGAAAGACCTCAAATAACCAAAGGAATCTTAAGAGATAAGAACAAAACTGAAAACATCATACTTTCTGACTTCAAACTATATTATTACAGAAGATATAGTAATTAAAAAAATGGTATTGGCATAAAAAGAAGTTATGCTGATTAATGAAATAGACTAGAGAGCCCCAAAATAACCATACACATACGTGATAGATTTTCCTATAACAAGGGAACCAAGAATATACAATTGGGAAAATATACTTCTTCAATAAAGGATACTCAAGAAAACTCAGTGGGCATATACAAAAGAAACTCCTAGAAGAGAACATAGGAGATAAGCTCCTTGCTATGACCTCAGCAGTAATTTTTGGATTTTACTCCAAAAGCAAAAGCAACAAAAGCAAAAACAAACAAGTAGAACTACATTAATCTAAAAAATTTCTGCACAGCAATGAAAGGGATCAGCTAAATGAAAAGACAATGTACTGAAAGGGAGAAAATACTTACAAATCTCATATCCAATAAAGGGTAAATACCCAAGATATACAAGGAATTTGTACAATTCTATAGCCAAAAAAAAAAAAAAAAAGCTCAAATTTAAAATAGACAAAAGACTTGAAAATGAAGAAGACACACAAATGGCCTATAGTACATTAAAAAAGTAGTCAGCATTACTGATCCTCTGCGAAATGTAAATCTAAATGAGATGATCTCACACTTATTAGATGTCTATTACCAAAAAGACAAGAGACAACAAATTCTGGCAAGGATTTAGAGTAAAGGAAAAGTTGCACACTATTGGTGGAAATATAAATTATGGAAAATAGTATGGAGGTTCCTTGAGAAATGAAAAATAATTAGCCTCCAACTAATAAAAATAAATGAAAAAAAAAAAAGAAAAATAGAACTGTTATATGGCCCAGCAATCCCTCTTGTGGGTATATATTAAAAAACCAAAAAAACAAAAAACACTGAAACGATTATCTCAGAAAGATATCCATACTCTCATGTTCATTGCAGCATTATTCACAATAGCCAAAGTATGGAAACAGCTTAAGTGGTCTATCAGTGGATGAATGGATAAAGAAATGTGACATGTTTACATGTACTGAGCAAACAGGAAAACTTTCATTTAAAAGGACTGAGATCTAAAAACATGGTGAATATATTTGAAAACAGTGTATTGCATAATTGAAATTTGTAGAGAGAGTAGAACTTAAATATTCTCACACAAACATTCTCTCACTAAATATGTAGGTGATATATGTGTTAATTAACTCTATGGAGAGAATCCTTTTAAAATGTACTCATATATCAAATCATCACAATATACCCTTTAGATATCTTAAAATTTTATTACTCAGTTATACCTCAGTAAAGCACAAGCTGGAATCAAGATTGCCAGGAGAAATATCAATAACCTCAGATATGCAGATGACACCACCCTTATGGCAGAAAGTGAAGAACTAAAGAACCTCTTGATGAAAGTGAAAGAGGAGAGTGAAAAAGTTGGCTTAAAACTCAACATTCAGAAATCAAAGATCATGGCATCTGGTCCCATCACTTCATGGTAAATAGATGGGAAAACAGTGGAAACAGTGACAAACTTTATTTTGGGGGGCTCCAAAATCACTGCAGATGGTGACTGCAGCCATTAAATTAAAAGACACTTGCTCCTTGGAAGAAATGTTATCACCAACCTAGACAGCATATTAAGAAGCAGAGACATTCCTTTGCCAGCAAAGGTCTGTCTAGTGAAAGCTATTGTTTTTCCAGCAGTCAAGTATGGATGTGAGAGTTGGACCATAAAGAAAGCTGAGCACCACAGAATTGATGCTTTTGAACTATGGTGTTGGAGAAGACTCTTGAGAATCCCTTGGAATGCAAGGAGATCAAAGCAGTCCATCCTAAAGGAAATCATTCCTGAATATTCATTGGAAGGACTGATGCTGAAGCTGAAAGTCCAATCCTTCGGCCACCTGATGCAAAGAACTGACTCGTTAGAAAAGACCCTGATACTGGGAAAGATTAAGGGCAGGAGGAGAAGGGGACAACAGAGGATGAGATGGTTGGATGGCATCACCAACTCATTGGACATGAGTTTGAGTAAACTCTGGGAGTTGGTGATGGACAGAGAGGCCTGGTGTGCTGCAGTCCATGGGGTCACAGAGTCGGACACAACTGAGCAACTAAACTGAACTGAAAGCTTATAAATAAAATTAAAACATCACAGTTTAGATAAAATTATGAAGTCAGTTTAGTATTATAAATAATAGCTATTATTTCTGAATACTTGGTGTATTAGTCATTCATATCAATAATTTATGTACACTATTTTATTTATTTATCAAACTACTTAAGGCTGGTATATTATTACCATTTCTGTTGAAAAGATAGAATACTGAATCTAGAGAGATAAAGTAACTTGTCCCAGATCATCAGATTAGCAAATGTTGCTTTATTGAAAAAAATAAGTGAAAGTGTTAGTCTCTCAGTTGTGTCCGACTCTTTGTAACCCCATGGACCATAGCCCACCAGGCTCCTCTGCCCATGGAATTCTCTAGGTAGGAATATTGGAGTGGGTTGCCATTCTCTTCTGTAGGGTATCTTCCTGACCCAGGGATCAAACCCAGATCTCCTGCATGGCAGGCAGATTTTTTACCATCTGCACTACCAGGGAAAGCTAAATAAAAAATGAATTAAAGTAGCATTCTGGGTTTTTTTTTTATTAATTTCTTGACACCTCTTCATTATCTAAGTTTTCACAAAAAGCGGATTATTTTTAGAATTACAAAGATATATGATGTCTCAAGAAGTTTTTCTCTCTCAATCACCTTCAATAGCAATTCACACTGAAAGGAATTGGAAAACAGTTGTATGTATCAACAATGTACAACTTAAAGGAAAAAACTACAACTCAAAAATGAAAATGATATTTCGGTTTGTTGGGATAGAAAAGACATAGAGGGAGGAACCAGAAAAACAAGGGTTCAGAAATGCACTCTTACTCCTCTCATTCAAAGAAAAGAAGCATGGGGAATAGTTTGTTCAAAGCCTTTATGATCCTCTTAGGAGACCAACTGATTCAAGCACGCAATACTGGGCTCTTAAAAGATTAATAGAGATTGTGTATTTGTGACTATGGATCAAAAAAAATGACAAGGCATAGCCCGATTGCATGCTTCCCTAAACATTTGCTCTTGGGCTCAGCTCATGTTGCTTTCAGATGTGAGCATTCATCTGGATGAATGTGGATGCTAAGAATGCAGTGTTAGTGACTGCTTCTGAACCATCCACAACTTCAGTACTGCTGGCATCAAATGCTAAAAACTGTCTTTAGCTTCTTTTTTTTTTTTTATTTAGTTTCAAACATGAATTGCAGAACACATACAAAAATTTATGCCGACCCCGAGCACTTGTCTCATGCATCCAACCTGGACTGGCGATCTGTTTCACATTTGATAATATACATGTTTTGATGTTGTTCTCTCAAATCATCCCACCCTCGCCTTCTCCCATAGAGTCCAAGAGTCTGTTCTATACATCTGTGTCTCTTTTTCTGTCTTGCATATAGCGTTATCGTTACCATCTTTCTAAATTCCATATATATGCATTAGTATACTGTATTGGTGTTTATCTTTCTGGCTTACTTCACTCTGTATAATGTGGCTGGTGCACTGGGATGACCCAGAGGGGTAGGATGGGGAGGGAAGTGGGAGGGGGGTTCAAGATGGGGAACACATGTAAATCCATGGCTGATTCGTGTCAATGTATGGCAAAAACCACTACAATATTGTAAAGTAATTAGCCTCCAACTAATAAAAATAAATGAAAAAAAATGTATGCTGAGCAAAAACATGTAGAACAAATAATTACCACAAATTGAACATCCATGTACATACCTCCTTGGACAAGAAATAGAGATCTTCTGACTTCTGAACTCCCCTCTTTTGAATCCAGATTACTACCCCTTGTATCTCCAGAGGTCATAATTATCTTATCTTTTACAGCAAATCATTCTCTTTTTTTTGATAATGTTATTGCTTTCCCTTTTACATTTACGTGTAAACTCCCTTTGGAATATAGGGTGGGATGACAACAGATTCTGCTACAAGAGGTATGAAATATTTTTTTTTACTTTTATTTTGAAACAATCTTAAGCAGTAATATAAAGTTTCATATATACTTCATTCACATTCTCCCCATGTTAATATTCTACCACATTAGTTTTATCAGGAGAGAAAGTAAGAAAAATAGAGATACTCAAAGTAAGAAACCTTAAGTCCAAGCTGCAGACATCATGCCCTTTCTCCCTACATATTTTAATTGCAAAATACATTCTTTTATATAACCACTGGACATCAAGTTAATACAGTGTAATTGATACAGTACAATGATCCACCCTACAGATAGTATTCAAATTTTGACAATTAACCCATTTATTTCCTTTATATAAAAAATAGTATTGCATTTAATAGTTATAGATCCTTAGTCTCCTTATAGCTGGAAATATACTTTAGTTACTTTTTGTCTTTCATGACCTTGATATTTTTGAAGAAATAAACACAATTCATAGAATGTTCCCTAATTTATCTGTCTATAATTTTCTCATAATTAGATTCATTTTATGCATTTTTACCAGGAATATCAACCACAGAAATGATGTTATGCCTTGACCACAACATGTCGGGGGGCATGTATTACACTGTTTGTCCCATGACTGGTGATGTTACATTTGGTCACTTGATTAAGGTAACATTGGCCAAGTTTTCCCATCATAACAATACTTTTTTTTTCTTTTTTTAGTTAATATATATCCTGTCAGAAGGTGCTTTTGAAATTACTTGGATATCTTTTTTTCTCATAAAACTCTCACTTTCTAGTTTTAACAAGTACTTGCCCAGTATTGCAATAGTGGTTGCCAATCCTAATGGTTTTTTGTCCCATCATTTCTTCTGCAATTAATAATTGGCATTCTGCTGTAAGGAGAATATTTCTTTCTCTACATTTAATTTAGTTATTCATTTATTTATATTAATATGGACTTACACTACTTTTATTCTGAGTAATGATCCACTAATATATATATTTCTTTTGATCCTGATTTGATCAATGCTGGCCCTTGAAGTCTGGCTTCTGTGCTTTTTGACATGCTCCCATAATTTTAAATGCTTCTTTGTTTTCTGACAGTGCAAGATGTTCTACATTCACCATGCACTCTGCCAGGCCTAGCCCTGGAGTCAGCCTTGTTTCCAAGGAGCTTGGATGTCCTCCTATGTGAGAGAATGGAATTTAGAATTTAAAATTGTTCTCTCTCTCTTTATCATTCTATCTACCTAACAATATAAGCACAAATTCATATGGATACTTAAATTTTCAATTAGCTGTCACAAGATTTATTCTAGACTTTGCATATTTCTAATCCCCTTTTCTAACAGTGAAAAATCCGGCTCCTTCTACATAAGAATATATGTTCCACCTTAGAGTACGTATTTAACTTGAGAATCCCTAACCCATATCTCTATTTAAAAATTTGATATTGTTTACAGTTTGATTCTTTTTTTTTTTTTTTAGCTCAACAGTACATAGTAAAAATATTTGCTCTAGTGTTACTTGGGCAAGTCTTTTCTTCATCCTTTACAGATGTGACTAATTAATACATTTGAAACACAATCTGATTCATCTGTTTCCATTTGTAATCCCTTGTTGATTTAATTTCTAAAAACAAAATGACTTGGCTCTAATAGTCAAAATTGTACAAAAGTTTTGCTCAGAGGAATGAGAGAGCACTCCTCTGCTCTCTGTTCCTCTAGGCGAGCTTATTTCTACACACCTTCTATGGATAACTAACAGCATGTTTGTGACTTACTGCTTCTGGTTTGTTTGGGGTTTTTTTGGGGGGTGGGGTGTTGCAAAAGTGAATAGATGTGGTATATTTCCTTATCCTTACCATTTTACTTACACTTTTCTTCTCTTATTTGACAACTTATTCTGAAAAGTCTATCCATCAGTACGTTTTCTCACTGTCTAATTTTCATTGCGATTTTATTTAACCTTCAGTGGTTAGCCTTGTATCACAGTTTCAAAATATTGGGGATTTGGGATTTATGTTCTAATTAGCTTTTCGGTGCTTGATTTCTACATTAATTATGTAATAGTTAGAGGCTATAGAGAACTTCCTTGATGACCTGGTGGTAAAGAATCTGCCTGCAATGCAGGATACCCAGGTTCGAGCCCTGGGTTGGGAAGAGTCCCTGGAGGAAGGCACGACAACCCTCTGTAGTACTCTTGTCTGGAGAAATCCATCGCCAGAGGAGCCTGACGCGCCTGCTCAGCAGCAGCAGAGGATGTCCATTCTGCGGGCTTTTAATCTTCTGAGATTTGTTAAAACTTCATTTTGTTGTAAAGCACGTATGGCCGATTTTGGAAAGGTTCTGTGTGTAATCATTTATAATGTGAATACTATAGCTGTTGGGCACAGTAGTAAATTTGACTGGCAATGCATAGGATTAAACTAGTAGGTAAATTAGTTAAATTAGTAGGTAAAAAACACAGGTCCACACGAAGTCTAAGGAGGGTTCCCAATCCCAGATCACAGACCAGTACTGGCCCGTGGCCTGATAGGACCTGGCCGCGCGGCTGGAGTTAAGCGGTGGTCAAGCAAGCAAAGCTTCCTCTGTTATCTACAGCTGCTCCGCACGGCTCACGTGGCTGTCTGAACGCTGGCTCCTGTCGGATCAGCCGTGGCATTAGGTTGTCAGAGGAGTGCAAACTCTACCATGGACTGCAATCGCAGGGGATCTAGGTTGTGCACTTCTTAAGAGAATCTAATGCCTGATGATCTGAGGCGGAAGAGAGGTAGTGCTGCTGGCGTTGGGGAAGGACTGCCCCTCTCCCCCATCACCCCAGATGGACTCTCTGTTGCAGGGCAACAAGCTCAGGGCTCCAACTGATTCTGCACCATCGTGAGCTGTATAATCATTTCATCACATATCACAGTGCAACAATGATAGAAATAAAGTGCACAGAAATATAATGCCTTTGAATCATCCTGACACCATCGGCCCCCCACCCCCAGTCCGTGGGGAAATTGTCCTGGTCCCTGGCACCGAAAAGTTTGGGACTGCTGGGGGTAGAAGACCACGGGGCGGAAACAATAATGCAGTCATAGTCTGCTTAGAAAGAGTGGCAGATTAAAAACTAAACTTAAAGCATGCATAGATTTAAAAAAAAAAAAAGCATGCATAGATTTATTATAAAATTGTGGCCACCTGCTCTTCATCCCTAGTAAGATACACCTCAGGAAATCGGCTTAAACTGCATTAGAAAGGATTTAAGTCCCATACGAGAAGTGTTAGACTTGAGAGTGGAAGGAGATAAATGGTTCTTAAGGGAAATGTGGTCACCCCACTCTTAGCAAAAGATTCTGCATCTCAAAATATCCATGATCCCTCTGAATTTTAAAAAAAAAATCCTCTTTGGGGGCTCTGAGAGTATGCACATAGAGGGTGGTCTACTAAACAAATACTTTCTTGATAAAGGATATGCCAAAACCACCTCCAGGCAAAGGAAAGAATTTCCTGAGAAGATATAAGCACTAGTTTGAGTAATTTTAAATAGCGCTCATATCCCTTTCACAGATTTTTAAGAGTAGTATATTTTTTTCTGTCTGAAATGATTTATTCAACCCTCCTTAGAGAAACACCAATCGCTGTGATGAAGACAGTTTTCTCAATAAGTCTTATGTAAAAATTTTTACCATCATTTTACATAGGAAAACTTCAGGACTTGACTTTATTCTACGTATATGCAATGGAGCCAATACTCAGTACCAGGAATTGTGGAAGCCAGTGCTAAAACGACACTGTTTTAGCAAACTGCAAGGCTTGGCTTGGTCGCCACCAGAGGGTCAGCTATCAAACAACACAGAGTAAATAAGCAGTTGTGATACATCAAAGAACCTGAACTCAACACAGAGAACTTGAAGACACAGAATGGAAGGAGAGGGTGGGGCAAATTAAGAGAGGAGAGCTGATATATACACTACTATGTGCAAAATAGCTAATGGGAGGCTGCTATATAACACAGGGAGCTCAGCTCAGTGCTCTGTGATGACCCCAGGGAATGGGATGGGGGGGAGGGGGAGGGAGGGGACATGTACATATGCAGCTGGTTCACTTTGTTGTATAGCAGAAACTAACACAATGTTCTAAAGCAATTATTCAGTAAAAACAAAACAAAAAAGAGCACTAAGCAATTTTACAGGCTTCCCAGGTGGCGCTAGCGGTAAAGAACCTGCCTGCCAATGCGGGAGACATAAGAGACGCAGTTTGATACCTGAGTCGGGAAGATTCCCTGGAGGAGGGAATGGCACCCACTCCAGTGTTCTTGCCTGGAGAATCCCAAGGACAGAGGAGCCTGGCGGGCTGCAGTCCATAGGGTTGCACAGAGTCGGACATGACTGCAGCGACTTTAGCGTGCATGCAAGCAATTTTCCAGATTGTAAATAAATGTTGAAATCCCGCAGAATAAGAGAAAAAGAAACTGATTCATAAATAATCCACTCAATTCTCTCAAAAGTTAGTAGGAACCTCTGAGATACTAAACATCATTCAATCTTTTTTTTTTATTCAACAAATATTTGTGGAGCAACTATGATGTACCAGTCTCTCTTCTAGGTGCTGAGGACACAGCAGAGATGAAGGAGACAAGATGGTTATCTTCATAGATTTTATACTCTAGAGAGTGTAACTAAGTGATAGGAAGCAACAATAACTATTACCAACATTTATTGGGTGCTTATATGTCCCAAACACTGTCTTAATAGTATATGATTTTCTTAGTAACTCAGTAAGTTAGTTACGGTCTTTACAATGATTACAGAGAAGGAAAATGTACCACAGGGGGGTTAAATAATTTGGTCTAGGGAAGACAACTAAAACATGCAAAACCAGTGCCTGGGTCCAGAGTCCCTATTTCTTAATTATTATTTTAGTTAATCTGGAATGATATGTTTCTCTAAAGATTCAGCTAATACTTGTCTCTTGATGAAAAACAAAGCAAAAATTTAACAGGGCAAACAAAAGAAAGAAAACCAGTACTTTGGAAGAGTAGCAGATGAAGGTGGTATTACTTTTTGATTGTTTTATCAAGAAACACTTCTGATAAAATTACCTGTATGCTGAGAAATAAAAGACAAGGAAGACCATGGGAAGACCTTCCTGAAGAGGGTTCAAGGCAGGAGGAAGAGTAAATGTTAACAGCCTGAGGTGAGAGGAAGTTTGGTTCATGCAGAAAAATTAAAGGGCAGAGTTGCAGAAGTAGAGTTATGGGCAAGAATGTGACAAAATGATGCCAGAGAATACAAGTGGCCAAATCACGTTAAACTAAAAAAATGATTGTTTAATTTATTCTAATTAGGATGCCAAACCATGAGAGAGTTTTAAGTAGAAGGAGGGTAGGGGGAAAAGTGTCCAATTAAAAGTTAAAAAAAAGTAGCATAAGTTGCTTTGTGGAAAATAATACTGTGAAGAATGAAAAATCAGAGCGAAAATCCAGGTCAGAAGCAAATCAAGTTATCTAGGTGAGAGGTGATGGTAACATAGACCACAGTCTAAATAAACCGTAATTACAGTGTACAGTTAGATATATTTTGAGGTGAATATTTATCACTATGAGAAGCCAGTGCCCTGTGAAGTGTCTCTCCTAAACTTAGGAAAGTACTTTATCAAATATCCAGCTTCAGCTCCTCTTTCCAACATTACCTCATGTTGAAAGGGAAACCCTTATGGAAATTGAAGTGGTTCTTGGATACATTTCTTTTTTTAAAAAATCAAGATATAAATGTTTATGTAAATTATACTTAAAATGATTAAAAAATTAACATGTATGTATATATATATATATATACATATATATATATATATATGCATGTTTGTGTTATAAAGAAACAGAAAATTTACAAAAATTGTGTAGTTTAAGGTAGTGGAATAAACATGAATTTTTTTTTTCCTTGGCCCCAAACGTCTTGTAAAAATATTGTATCTTTTTCATTCAAAAACACAGTTGTAGTAGATATTCCCTATGACATTATATTTTTAAGATTAATTAGAGTTTAAATGCTAGTAGCTAGAGAGAAATCTTTCTAAAGAGTACTTTCTCTTGGAAACATGACCATAAGACTGGTTTTGGTAACTCATGGATGCTTATGAAGAAAATGGCTTTCTTTACAGGCTAAGAAAGAGAAAGAGAGAAACAAAGAAAGAAAAAAGAAAGAGAGAGGGAAAATAAGAAGAAAGAGGAGGAGACGGAAGTGAATGAGAGACAAAAGGAAGAAAGGAAGCTCTATGTTCATGCACATTTCTCTTTGCACTTTTAGGACATGATTATGATGCAGGGCTTCCAAGCTGGCACCAGTATTAAAGAACCCTCCTGCCAATGCAAAAGACATGGTTTCAATCCCTGGTTTGAGAAGATCCCTGGAGCAGAACATGGCAACCCACTCTAGTAGTCTTGCCTGGAGAATCCCATGGACAGAGGAGCCTGGCGGGCTACAGTCCATGGAGTCGCACAGAGTCAGAAACAACTGAACCGACTTAGCACACACACATCACCCACAAATAATAATTCTGAGATGACTTCTTCATAAGCATTACAGAATTCTTATAAACTTTTTCAAAAGTATATACAAAGTAAAAATCAATTAAACTGTGCCCCACTCCAGCATACAGAGGAATACCACTCTTTATCTTTCTTCTTTTTATGTGGTAGCAATTATTACATTCTTACAACATGATAGGAAATGTAATTTAAAAAAAAAAGAAACTGATGACCTGGCTTTACAGGTAGTCAAGTCTCATATAAACACACTCAACGTGGCAGGTATAACCATGCCCACATTATTAATGATGAAACTGAAGCCCTGAGAATTGCTTTTCTGAAGTCACACAGCTGGTAAGTAACAGAATCAGAACTACAATGTTGATTTGTGAACTGAATCCAATTTTCTTTCCATGACAGCAAGATAGCACAGCTACCTCTAAAACAGCAAGCACTGGAAGCGTGCAGGGTTCATAAAAACCGATAACACAAACTATAAGGCAAAAAAGACAGCTACTGTTGACAAAATTTTTAAATAGAATATTTTAAAAATATGCCTACTGTTCTTAGAAATATAAGAGATAGAAGAAAAGTGGGAAATAATCAAAATAGAATGGGCGTGTCAGGAAGCATTTAACAAGAGGCTTCCTGTGTGCTGTTTTGGATCTGTCAGGAACCCTCTGGCCCTTATTGATTCCTGAATATTCAGGAATTAAGAGGAGAGGCACGCCTTTCCCGGGGCTGAGGAATCCAGGCATTTCTCATTACAGTGATAAGTACCCTCTTCCTTTTTATGAGCCAAGTGGTAAAAGGTGATTGTTTGCAACTCTCTCTTTGATAGGGATCATCTTATGTTTTGTAAGTCTGGAATTTTAATCTTTGTCTTTGCTGAGAATAACCACCTTGTAAGACAGTATATATGCCTATGCCATGTTGATTAAAACACCTTTGCTCCATCAGAGCTTTGGTCCCTGTGTTTCTTTTCTTTCTTTCTTTCTTTCTTTCCTTCTCTCTCTCTCTCTCTCTCTCTCTCTCTCTCCTTCTTTCTCTCTTTCTCTGTCTATTTCTGGCTAATGCCTTGGAGCGCGGAGGCCCGCTGAGCTCACTTTCTTGCCCGGGCTTCTAAGACCCTCTCGAGAAGGCGCACTGTGCCTTCACCCACTCCAGAGGGTGCCTGGTGCCTACGTGCAGCAGCGCGAGCCCTAAGAACGGGACTCTATTGGCTTTCCGCCTAAACCAGGGGATGTCAGCCTCTTTCTCTCTCTTACTCTCCGGGCCACCAGGTTCCGGTCCATTAAAGGACCAACATGGGCTTAGCTTATTTCACAGTAACTGAAAACCTACTATGCACCATTCATGGAACTCAGGAGTTGAATATAGTTACTATTTTTCCTTTATGTTATATAAAACCATTCACAAATTACACAAGAACATCAGAGCACTTGGGAAGAGCTAGTGCTGTATGAAATAAAATGAACTTGTGTCATGACGTTTATAAACCCAACGAGATGGTTCTATACTAAGAAAACGGGATGAAACATCTAATTGGAATTTTAATAGGAAAAAGCCTACAAGTTTTATACCCATGAAGTATAATCAACATTAAATAAAAACTGCTGCTTTCAATAGGAGAAAAATGTGCTTTGGCCAAATGTGTTAACTTTACGGGCCAAAGCTCAATTACAAATAACATTACAGATAAACAGCTATGTGTGAGCTTTTGTTTTCTATTGGTCAAATTTAATTGATTTAAAATTAAACATGCATTTAATATCTGCTGGTTTCTTCCATTTTATAAGACATAGAGTATTTGTAAATATTTGAGTATTTGTAATTTGTTTTAATTCTGTTTTATTCACTAGTCAGGTAAATCCTAAAGGGTGGCTGTATTTATCTCATTCAATACTGTCCCCACTGAAGGAATGGGTACATTATTACATTATAGTTTGGTGAATCTGCACTGATCAGGTGAACTAGGTACCATAGCAGCAAAGAAAATAAAAGCAGATAAGATGTATCTCAATTCATCACTCTAGATTTTGATTAGCTCTTTCTTTGTTTGTCTCCCTCATTGCTAATTATTAGAGAAATGTGAACTGAAATGACAATGAGATACCACCTCACACAGTAAGAATCTGCCATCATCAAAAAGTCTACAGAGAATAAACACTGCAGAGGGTGTGGCGAAAAGGGAACCCTCCTACACTGTTGGTGGGAATGTAAATTCACACAGCCACTATGGTACACTATGGTACAGAGGTTCCCTAAAAAACTAAAAACAAAGCTACCATAGGGTACAACAATGTCACTCCTGGGCGTATATCCAAAAGAAAACATGGTTTGAAAGGATACATGTACCCCAATGTTCATTGCAGTGCTGTTCACAATAGCCAAGACATGGAGGCAACCTAAATGTTCACTGACAGATGAATGGAAAAGAAGATGTGGTAGATGTATAGAATGGAATATGACCTAGCCACTATAAAGATGAAATAATGTCAGCAACATGAATAGACCTGGATGTCATCATACTGAGTGATGTAAGTCCAACAGAGAAAGACAAGTATCATGTGATATTGCTGATATGTAGAATATAAAAATAATTATACAAATGAATTTATTTACAAAACAGAAACAGACTCACAGACTTAGAGAACAAACCAAAGGGGAAGAGTTGGGGAGGAGGGATAGACTGGGAGTTTGGAATTGATGTGTACATACCACTATACGTAAAATAGATAACCAACAAGGGCATACTGCATAGCACAGGAAACTCTGCTCAATATTCTGTAATAACGTAAATGGGGAAAGAATTTGAAAAAGAAATAAACACACACACACATATATATATGTATATATAACTGTATCACCTTACTGTAACCTGAAACTAATATAATATCATTAATCAACTATGATCTAATATCAAATGAAACCTTTAAACAATAAAAATAACATGAGGTAAAATAAAATTTTCTCATGGGCATTGACTAAATTTTATTCACTTTGTCCCAGATTATTAACTCTGAATGATAAATCGGCACTCAATAAATATTTATTGAAAAAAATTGAACTGGATAGAAAATAAAACAGTACAGTTGCACAGGAAAGAACAAATGCAGAAAGGGCCATATAACCCAATTTGATAAGTGGATAATAAACATAAGAGAGAAGAGCCACACATGATACATGTTTCTGAGGATATGACATTTAGCTCCAGATGTTAACACTTTTGAGACACTGTACATCAAGGCATAAAATAGGTCTTTTTTTAAGTCAAAACAAGTCACTAAAATAGTCATTAAAGAAAAATAGACGTTATGTAATATGATCTGGAAAAAGAAAAGATTTAGAAATGTATTATATGAGGTAGAGTAAGTAATTCAAGAAGCTTATTGTTATGGGAATTATCTCTCCAGATTTCCTGAAACACTATCTCATATAGTGTTTCATATAGTTTCTCCACTAAACCCTTACTATTAAATATTCTACAAATTCTAACATTGAAGTAACCAAAATACTTTCACTGCCTACTATTGATAAAGGAAAAGGAAAAAAAAAAAAGAACAAAAACAGCAACAAATCTTGAGAGCATATATCCCACTTGAGGAGTTTTGCAATAATGGTAAGTTCAGTCGCTCAGTCGTGTCCGACTCTTTGCAATCCCATGTACTGCAGCACGCCAGGTTTCCCTGTCCATTACCAACTCCCAGAGTTTACTCAAACTCAGGTCCATTGAGTCAGTGATGCCATCCAATCATCTCATCCTCTGTTGTCCCCTTCTCTTCCTGCCTTCAATCTTTCCGCACATCAGGGTCTTTTCCAATGAGTCAGTTCTTGACATCATTGGAGTTTCAGCTTCACTATCAGTCCTTCAAATGAATATTCAGGACTGATTTCCTTTAGGATGGATTGGTTGGATCTCCTTGCAGTCCAAGGGACTCTCAAGAGTCTTCTCCAACACCACAGTTCAAAAGCATCAATTCTTCGGCACTCAGCTTTCTTTATAGTCCAACTCTCACCTCCATACATGACTACTGGAAAAACCAAAGCTTTGACTAGATGGACTTTTGTTGGCAAAGGAATGTCTCTGCTTTTTAACATGTTGTCAAGGTTGGTCATAACTTTTCTTCCAAGGAGCAAGTGTCTTTTAATTTCATGGCTGCAGTCACTGTTCACAGTGATTTTGGAGCCCCAACAATAAAGTCTGTCACTGTTTTTATTGTTTCCCCATCTATTTGCCATGAAGTGATGGGACCAGATGCCATGATCTTAGTTTTCTGAATATTGAGTTTTAAGCCAACTTTTTTTTTTCTTAAGCCAACTTTTTTACTCTCTTCTTTCACTTTCGTCAAGAGGCTCTTTATCTGCATATCTGAGGTTATTGATATTTCTCCTGGCCATCTTGATTCTAGCTTGTGCTTCATCCAGTCCAGCATTTCTCATGATGTACTCTGCATATAAGTTAAATAAGCAGGAAAAATATAAGCTAAATAACGATAAACACAGCTCTAAATATCTGGGCTACCTAGCTTCGACTTAATCCGATTAGTTCAGTGACAAAATCTGCAGTTTTCTTCATTATATTAAAATCTATATTAAGACTTATTCCATCACCTCTAACATTTTAGGCTATTAACAGTAGATAGAGTTCTCCTTATAAGAAAACTTGTAAACTGTGAGGTGATAGATGTTAAACTTATTGTGGTAATTATTTTGCAATATAAACATATCAAATCATTATGCTGTACACTTTAAAATAATACAATGTTATATGGCAAATATATCTCAGTAAAACTGGAGGAAAAGTAATAATTTAAAGAAGAAAAAAATTCTTACAACCTGAAATCAAGGTAAACCTTATACTAAAAATAAAAATTAACATGTGGCAGGCATTTTGTCAAAGTTGCTGCATTTAATTCCCAGAAAAGTTTAGGGAAAAGGTATTATTTCCATTTTATAGCTTAAGAGCATGAGCTACAGCAGCATCATGTAGGAAATAAGAACCAATGCTAAGATTTGTGTCAGATCGACCCAAATTCAAGGTCAGTGCTCTTCACGCTATCACACCAATTCTTCTCATACAGCATTTCATAATCCATTATAAAATGGTATTTACCTCCATTGTTGGAGGGCTCTTCCAAAATAAGGCAGTTGAGAAGGTAAAAGGATTGGACAGCTCGGACAAAGTTGAGCTTCTTTTTTGGCATCTCAGATGATGAGCTCATACCCTGCAGAGTGACTGATTATACTTATCCCAAAACATTAAGGACCCATAACTGACTTGCTATCCCAAGCTTTAATATCCGACCACAATTGAAATTCAGCATTCAGAAAGTTTGCAAACAAGACCTTTCTTGGAGTCCATTGTCAGGAAAAATTAAAATGCTATTAATAATACTCACATGTGGAATCTCAAGTGTCTCCTTTCCCTAGATGGCATCATTTATTATCTGTGTAGAAATACCAGGATTGAAAGATCTCAGGGACTGCAGCGAGGGGAGAGGAATAAAAAGCTTTTCTCCAATCATGATATTGAATGTCCCAAGACAGTATTACAAATGGTTACCATAGAGAGAATTTACTTTTAATATTTGAGCTTCCCCCTTAATATTATCTCCTGCTTCCCAAATCCTGCTTTATTAAGAACGGTTTGAATCATGGCACGTGAAATTTTTAAAAATCCCTAGACATTTGAACCTAGAACTCTCTGGTTCCCTACCCGAGCAGTTAAGAGACAATTGTACAATTGAATAAGGTAATTAATCATAGCCACTTTTTATTTCACTTTTCGTCAATCAGATCTTTGAGAAATGGGAAATTCAGTCAGATGAAGTCTGACATGGCTCCTGGAAAGGTTTTTAAGAGACAGTAGGTATAGTGGGCAAAACATGGATTCTGGAGCAGGATCACCTAGGTTCAATCCCTAGATTTATCACTCACTATATAACAGAAAGCAAGTTGTACAGTCTCTCTGTGCCTTGGTTTTCTTATCTGTAAACCAGGGTGATAATAGTTCTATTTCACTGAACTGTTGTGAGAAATGATTTAATACAACTAGGGTTCAAAACAGCATCTGCACATAAGAATGCTGAAGTCACTAGCTGTTATTACCTAGAGAGACTTTTAGGCTTTCATAGTCCCTCCGTATCTATTCTCAGAATCTTCTGAAAGGTCAAAGTTGTTAATATCTGTGTGCATGCGTGCTCAGTCCCTTCAGTCGGTCCCACTCTTTGCGACCCTATGGGCTGCAGCCAGGCTCCTCTGTCCATGGGATTCTCCAGGCAAGAATACTGGAGTGGGCTGCCATGCCATCTTTCAGGGGATCTTCCTGACCCTGGGACTGAACCTGCCTCTCCTGCTCCTCCTGCATTGCAAGTGGATTCTTTTCCACTGAGCCACCAGCGAAGCCCAGTACCTGTGTAGTGCTGCTTAGTTCAAAGTATCCTGAAGTACCATTTTTCTAGATTCCATATATATGTGTTAGAATCCGGTATTTATCTTTGTTTTTCTGATTCACTTCACTCTGTGTAATAGGTTCTAGGTGCATCCGCCTCATTAGAACTGACTCAGATGTGTTTCTTTTTATGGCTGAGTAACATTCCATTGTGTATATGTACTACAACTTCTTTATCCATTCATCTGTCGATGGGCATCTAGGTTGCTTCCATGTTCTAACTATTGTAAATAGTGCTGCAATGACTCAGGACTCAAACAGGGGCTCTGTACCAACCTAGAGAGGTGGGATGGGGAGGGAGATGGGAGGGAGGTTCAAAAGAGAGGGGATGTGTGTATACCTATGGCTGATTCAAAAGAGTTACATTCTGTGGGGTTGAAAAGAGCTGGACATGACTGAGCAACTAACACACATAACACACATGGCTGATTCATGTTGAGGTTTGACAGAAAACAGAAAAATTCTGTAAAGCAATTATCCTTCAATAAAAAATAAATTTAAAAAATACATCATGAAGGACTATATTCAAAAAACAAACTAAAGAGGTTAAGTGAGGGCCAAGATGATCCTGCAATAGGAGATTTGGGTTCTAGCCCTGACACTAAAGAATTGCTTGACATTGAAAAATCAAAACATATCTCTTAGGCTGCCTTCTCTCATTAGCCTTAATTAGATTGGACTAAAGAGTCTGACACGACTGAATGACTGAACTGAACTGAACTGAACTGAAGTCAGCATACCCAAAACTCATGCTATGAAAAATTTACAGTGACAACAGTATCCTTTTGAAATATTTTGAAATACTTTCATTTGTGCTTTTGTAACCAATAACCAATAAATCTATACTGTGTACCCTCCAATCCATTGAGTCAATGTCATTGGTCCTCTCAGGGTGAGAGCAAATTCTACCTAGAACTATGCGGCCCTTCTTTAGGTTGGAATCACAAAGTTGACTTCATTATTTTTTTCTAATCAATCTCTAGAAAACAGTGTAGGGAATAAAGTTTGTCACTAGAGAAAAAAAGGATTGCTAAAATTGTAAGCTAATTTTACCTATAATAACACCAATAAGATCATCCCTTATGACTAGTGGAGTGAGGATAGTCTGCAGGCTTTGTTAGTCTGCATGCATGTGAAGTCACTTCAGTTGTGTCCAACTCTTTGTAACCCCACGGACTGTAGCCCGGGATCGGTAGTAGTAGTTGAACACAAGTCACCAGCATTGGCAAGTAGATTCTTTACCACTAGCGCCACCTGGGAAGCCCTTGTTAGTTGAATGTGAAAGTGTTAGTCGCTCAGTCTTGTCTGACTCTTTGTGACCCCGTGGACTGTAGCCCACCAGGCTCATCTGTCCATGGGATTTTCCAGACAAGAATACTGGAGTGAGTTGCCATTCCCTTCTCCAGGGGATCTTCCCAACCCGGGGATCAAACCCAGGTCTCCTGCATTGCAGTTGAGGGAAAAGTAAAAAAAAAAAAAAAAAAAAAAATCCCTGATTTGCCAACATGGGGAGAAAGCTTCAGGACAGATAAGAGTAGCAAACTCAGTTAAGGAAAGAGACGTCCTGAGTTTACACTCCTCAACCACCTTCAACTCTGATCTACTGTGGAAAGTCTCCAGAATTCCCTATTTGATCCAAGGAGGTAGGGTGGGAATATGAGAAAAGTAGCTAAGTAAAGGACCCATTATATTTCATGGGATGATCACGGTGAGAGAAAAGATCACTCCTTTTATTGTCAAGACAGCCTTGGCCAGGGAGTGAAGGCAAGCTCTTTCAACATAAACGTGTATAGCACTAGCAAGAACTGAGGGAGAGCCAGTTATTAAAAGAAGGCCAAAAAGTCCAACTTAGGCCAAATTATAAACTCTAAGGTCACCAGCCACATTTCAACAAACCCTCACAAAAGGAACCACGGACCCAGATTGATCATCCCATAGTAAAGGCTGGCAAGAATCCACAGGAAAGATCACAGACTCCATCGCCAAGAGATAAGATAAACAGGACCATCCTTATGTCCAGCCAGACGTTGATTTGAGAGATAAAGGAGATGATTTAACTAATTTTGCCTTTCATCCAGGGAGATGATCTCATCAAAAGAGACTGTGTAAACTTGAAAACTCTGAGATATCTTTGATTGGCAACTAAAGTTACCCATGCCCACACACTCACCCACGCGCTGTATAAACACACACCTTAGAGCATCCTCTGCAGTGTAGGAGTTCAAGAAAATTATTAGACTGATAACAGAAACTAAAGAAGCTAGTTGTGTGTGAGTAAATCTGCAACCGTATAGCACATTAATTTCACATGATGTCCCATTAGAAAGAAATTTCTGTATTCAAATATATCCGGAAAATGTTGGATAAGATATCCTTCTTGTCTGTGTACATGCATGGTCAGTCACTAAGCTGAGTCTGACTCTTTGCGACCCTATAGACTATAGCCCGCCAGGCTGCTTTTTCCATGGGACTCTCCAGGCAAGAATACTGGAGTGGGCTGCCATGCCCTCCTCCAAGGGATCTTTCTGACCCAGGGATTGAACCCGTATCTCCTGCATCTTCTGCACTGGCAGGCAGATTCTTTACCACTGAGCCACCAGGGAAGCCTTCTTGTCTACAGACCCATAATCCATATTAGCATATTACAGACTTTAGAGGGCCTTGAGTACATAAGTCAGTTCAAATGTTTCTGAATTCTGTTATAATTTTGTCTGCTGATGCTACTTTCCCATATAGTACTTCTGGCTACAGATCTCTCCCCCAATATGTGAAAATAAGTGTCCATACTCCATGGCACAAAAATTCAGTTAAGAATGGGTCTATGACCCAAGCTGAATCAATCAAATCCTCAGTAATATTTTCTATCTTCAGTTGATAGGGAAGAGTCCTTTATCTTTGCTGGTGAAAACACTAACAGTGTCAGTTTGGAACTTGTCATTGTTCAGTCAATAAGTTGTGTCCAACTCTGCAACCCCATGGACTGCAGTACACTAGGCTTCCCTTTCCTTCACTATCTCCCAGAGTTCACTTACACTCATGTACACTGAGTCAGTGGTACTATCTAACCATCTCCTTCTCTGTTGTCCCCTTCTCCTCCTGTCTTCAGTCTTTCCCAACACCAGGGTCTTTTCCAATGAGTCAGTTCTTCCCATCAGGTGGCCAAAGTACTGGAGCTTTAGCATCAGTCCTTCCAATGAATACTCAGGACTGCTTTCCTTTAGGATTGACTGGTTTGAACTCCTTGCAATCCAAGAGACTCTCAAGAATCTTCAACACCAGTTCAAAAGCATCAGTTCTTCAGTGCTCAGCCTTCTTTATGGTCTAACTCACATTTGTACATGACTACTGGAAAAATAGCTTTGATTCTATGGATCTTTGTTGGCAAAGTGATTTCTCGGGCTTGCTGTAATCATTTTTTATAATATACAGTGAGGGGACTTCCCTGGTGGTTCAGTGGCTAAGACTCTGTGCTCCCAAAGCAGGGGGCCCGGGTTCAAACCCTGGTCAGGGAACAAGATCCCATGTGCTGTAACTAAGACCTCATGCAGTCAAATAAATAAATAAATATATATTATAATATACAGTGAGAAGCAAAGACCAGAGAGACAGAAGAAGCAAGTGAGCTGAAGATTTTAAGCCTGGTTGATCTCTTTCCTTCCTGGTTACAATTTGAGTTGGAGATTTTGTCACTTGCAAACAAAGGATCCAAACTAATCATAAGGCCCTGAGGTTTTTGGCTCTTTGGCTAAAAAAACTATTAACATAAAGAAATATACTTTTGGAAATGCTGATTCTAATTATGTGATGTCTTTTTTCTTTTTAGAATTTCTATTATAGGAGCAAACTCCTGCACTCATGTGTTACAAGCACAGAAAGGTGATCTCATATCTCAAGTAAGACATCTCCCTCACCAGAGACAGACACAGCGCTATTTGTCTTTAAAACGCCATATTAATGAGAAATTTGAATCCAGACATTTTGAAATCTCCATCAGTGTCCTCCATTACTTCATCATTAGTGGAAATGGCAAAATGCTCACTAAAAATTACTTCCAGAGCACGAAATGGATACTATACTGTTTAAATGAATGTCATATAAAAATAATTTGCTTTAATCATGGCACAAACCATTGCTATGATACTATATTCATTGTAAACCTTAGGGATTTCTTCATTTAGAGTAGAATGAATTTTGACTAGGCATAAGTGCTTTTTGTGAGAAAGTAAATCCACAAAACCCAGTACATTGAAAATACAACCAGGTGTGAGTGGCTTTAAAATAATAAATTATGCCAAGATACATTGCCCAGCTGTGTTGCAGAATTTCAAGAGATCTTAAGATATAGTCAGGCATTAGGGACTCAATAATACTAAATTATATTTTCCTATGCCTTTTGTCTCTAATTTAAAATGTATTTACAGGAAAACTGAAGACACAGCTGTTTTTTGGCTATGTATATTTAATTTACTAAAAAATGTTGCTTAGCAAAATGTTTACTTGAGTCTCATGCAGCCTTTGAGATAACTAGTTTTTTTTCAAAAGTAACTTGTTTTAACTATTAATTTTTTTTAATGTTAGATATTTAAATGTCATTGTTATTGAATACATAGTTTAGTAGAAAATGCCTAAGCTAGCTGGTCTGACAATATTGGCTTCAAACTTCAGTCTGGGCAATCGAGGGGTTATAAAACCTTCAGGAAGTTAGTGAACTTTTCATAATCTCATTAGTTGATCATTAAAATTTGTATAACCAGATTATGAAGCATATTAAATGATATTATAAGTGAAGTTGCCTAGTGCAAACCACACATTCTTTCTTCAACCTTCTATTACAGAAGTAGAAATAATAGTAGTAAGTACATACTCTGCCTTCCCAGAGCATTTTTTTAATTTATTTTTTTATTGAAGAATAATTGCTTTACAGAATGTTGTTTTCTGTCAAACCTCAACATGAATCAGCCATAGGTATACATATACTCCCTCCCTTTTGACCCTCCCTCCCATCTCCCTCCCCACCTCACTCCTCTAGGTTGATACAGGGCCCCTGTATGAGTTTCCTGAGACACACGGCAAATTCCCATTGGTATCTATTTTACATATGGTGAAGTAAGGTTCCATGTTACTCTTTCCATACATCTCAGCCTCTCCTCCCCTCTCCCCATGTCCATAAGTCTATTCTCTATGTCTGTTTCTCCATTGCTGCCTTGTAAATAAATTCTTCAGTACCATTTTTCTAGATTCTATACATACGTGTTAGACTGCGATATTTATCTTTCTCTTTCTGACTCACTTCACTCTGTATAATAGGTTATTTCTCAAATTCTAAATGATTATTTTAGTGTGCTGCTTAAATTAACTGCATAACAATTAGAGATTCCAAAACATTTTGGTAAGTCTATAAAATCACGGATGTACAGCTAACAAATTTAGCAAATAGATACTGAGGATCTGTTGGGCTCCATGCAAAAATCTATGCTGAAGGATCACATAAGTGAGAAAAATCTATGTATTGAATTTTCATCATGTTCAAAGGAGAAAGAAAAAAATCACAGAATATGAAACAAACTAGTTGAAGTGATTATAGATGGATATGAATCCTATTTGGTACAATGCCCCTAGGAGGTTGATTTTATCTTCCCTAAACATGAGGATTCCAGATAACATTGTGTGTTAGAAATATAAATTAAGCAACAAATGTGGGTCACATATGTAATTTTAAATTTTCTAGAAGCCATATTTTGAAAACAAAAAAGTAATTTTAGTATGATTTAATAATATTAAATAAAATAGCATTAAAATATTAATCCAATATATTTAAAATATTAGTATTTCAATATGTAATCCACATAAAAGTTATTAATGAGATATTTTATTTGAAGAAAGGGGCTAAATCTTCGAAATCTGGTGTGTATTTTGCACTTGTCCATTTCAGTTCAGATTAGACACATTTCAAGTGCTCAGTAGCCTCATACCTTTCACAGCCACAGTGCTGAGCTCCACAGCTTAGAACATGTGGTAACATCAGGTTGAGTTTAGAACCTTAGGTGCGTCATTCAATCATAGCTAAGTACATGTTCCCACCTAGAATTTGAATCTTGGGAAGATAGTACAAGGTATTAGTCAATTAGAATTTACCCACAGTGAATACAGTCAAGCTGAGGGCAATGGCACAGAGTATTATCTCCTGTGATAACCAGGGTCCACTGATGACAGAGGCAATCATTGTGTCCCAGGTAAGTCACTCATAAAAGAGTGGATAAGACACCCAGCAATGTTTTGTTATTCCTCAAATTTATGTGGTCTTCATAACACCATTTTTAATAAATTTATTTTCTGCTTATATGAAGCAGAGTTGGTGGTTTTGTTTCCAGTCGGGAACCCTAACTAACACAGAGATATTTTATAGTAAATAACAAAGTAAAATCAGAGAACTGAAAAAAAAAGATACCAAGCTCTATGAAAGTTTGGAGAGCACACAATAGGTAAATAAATTCGAGTATAAACTGTGAGGATAGACAGGGCTTACATAAGTGAATAAAAATTAAAATTGTCAACTGCAGCCCTTTGCCTTCATTATTACTCTTATGTAATAGAAGGGGCAATCAAGATCTACAAAGACAAAGAATCAAGAGATAAAAGTCTGATTCTAGCCCTGATACCAATTATCCAGGGAGCACAGTTTCTTCAGACACTCTCATTTCGTCCATAGGGTAAGAGGGTTGGATTAAATTCCATGACCTGAAAACATATGCGGAATCTAGAACAATGGTATGAACCTATTTGCAGGACAGAAATAGAAACACAGACACACAATGGCTGTGTGGACTCGAGGGCGGGAAGAGGAACGGGACGTGGACTGCCGTGTGTGCGCTGCCTCGGGTGAGGTGGAAGCCGCGTGCAGTGTGGTGACCACGTGCTCAGCTCAGTGCTCCGTGATGACCCAGGGGATGGGAGGGAGGGGCGTGGGAGGAAGGTTCAACAGCCAGAGGCTGTTTGTATACCTACAGCTGATACCTGGTAGCTCAGCTGGTAAGGAATCCGCCTGCAGTGCAGGAGACCCCAGTTTGATTCCTGGGTCAAGAAAATCCCCCGGAGAAGGGATAGGCTACCCCACTCCAGTATTCTTGGGCTTCCCTGGTGCCTCGGTCAGGAAAGAACCTGCCTGCAATGCGGGAGACCTGGGATTGATCTCTGGGCTGGGAAGAGGCCCTGGAGGAGGGCATGGCAACCCTCTCCGGTATTCTTGCTTGGAGAATCCCCATTGACAGAGGAGCCTGGCGGCTACAGTCCATGGGGTCACAAAGAGTCGGACACAACTGAGCAACTAAAGACAGCTCAGCACATTGCTTAATTTTGGGCTTCCCCGGTGGCTTAGATGTAAAGAAACCATCTGCAATGCAGGAGACCTGGGTTTGATCCCTGGGTTGGGAAGATTCCCTGGAGAAGGTAATGGCTACCCACCCCAGTATTCTTGCCTGGAGAATTCCATGGACAGAGGAGCCTGGCAGGCTACAGTCCATGGGGTCGCAAAGAGTGGGACATGACTGAGCAACTTTCACTTTTCATAGCTGATTCACTTCATTGTACAGCAGAAGCTAACACAACATTGTAAAGCAATCATACTCTATTTTTAAAAAAGACTATAATAATGGTAACAAGTTGGTCATAGGATAAATGATTTTTAGATGAATACGAGTGTAGAAACAGATAAATAGAGTGAGTTTAGTCCAGTTCAGTCACTCAGTCGTGTCTGACTCTTTGTGACCCCATGAAGGGATATAGAATTTTGGGCTTCCCCTGGTGGCTCAGTGGTAAAGAATCCGCCTGCCAAGCAGGAAACCTGGGTTCGATCCCTGGATTGGGAAGATTCCCCTGGGGGAGGGTATGACAACCCACTGCAGTATTCTCGCCTGGAGAATCCCACAGACATGGACAGAGGAGCCTGGTGGGCCACAGTCCATAGAGCCTCAAAGAGTTGGACGTAACTGAAGCGACTTAGCATGCACGCACACAGAATTTTTTAAATATGCCAATTTATCAACTAATTTAGCAAACTGAGCTTTCTCAAAGAGCAAACTCATCTTTCTAAAGAACTATGTAGATAACTCATTTAGGTGGGGAGAGAAGCTGATATTCCTGAAATAATACTGAGGTAAAGTAATTCTTATCACTAAATTGTTCCGCTTGACGAAAGGGTGTGAATTTTGAAATTTACAGGTGAGATCGTATTTGATTCTCTTTTTGGAGAATGAAGAATCAAGGAGGCTGATGTTGATCACAGGGTGGGATTGGGGGTGGGGGGAAGAATTCCTTAGGAAGGCAAAGAATAAGATAAAGCAGGGTCATATCAAATGGGAATATTATGTCAAAATAAATGTCAGCAACGTGAGCTTTCTCCAGCCTTCACAGCTTCAGTCTAAACTGAAAAGGCTTGAATGGGACAGATTTCCTATAGATTCTCCCAGTTAGCGGTTGATAAGAGTGTAGAAAAATGTCAGGCCATATAGACCAGGTAACAGCCCAGTGTCACACGGTAAACATCCAATTAACCTTTGTCAAAGTAAATGGGGATAAAAGTATCATATCTTTAAAATTTAAAACCTATTTGTTGTTTTAACTTATAAAACTAAATCACCTAAAAATCAGATTGCTTGAGGTAATTTAGTAAGAACTCAACTAAGAAAATTTGCAAAGATCAAACATATCTCTTGCTTTATAATTTTATGGTACCTACATATTTTAATGGCCAGAAAGTTTTGGCAATTTCAAAGCTAAAGATTTAAAACACATTCGACTATTATACTTTAGCACTAATATGTTTACCCCTACCAGAGAGTCGCAGAAATCAATACCCCTACCTTCATTTCATAGACTCGAAATGCTTAGACCTTTAGCTGCTGACCTTTTTTAAAAAATATATTTATTTATTTGGCTGCACTGGGTCTCAGTTGCATCTTGTGGATCTTTCCTTGTGGCACACAGCCTCTCTAGCTGTGGTGCTCAGGCTTAGTTTACCCATGGCAGGTGGGGTCTTAGTCCCCCGACCAGGGATCACACCCATGTCCCATGCACTGCAAGGGGGATTCTTCACCACAGGGCCACGAGGAAAGTCTCTGCTGATCTTCTGAGGTTCCATCTTGTCATAAGCTGAGTGGTGTCACCTTGAGATTCATATGAAAGTATAGAGGCGAAAGTGTTAGTCTCTTAGTCGTGTCCGATTCTTTGCTGCCTCATGGACTGTAGCCTGCCAGACTCCTCTGTCCAGAGATTTTTCCAGGCAAGAATACTGGAGTGGGTTGTCATGGCCTTTCTCTAGGGCATCTTCCCGACACAAAGATTGAACCCGGGTCTCCTGCATTGCAGGCAGATTCTTTACCAACTGAGCCACCAAGGAAGCCCCAAAACTCATGTGTTGATGTCCAAACCCCAGTAACTACATAATGTAATCATATATAGAGATAAGGTCTTTAAAGAAATGATTAAGTTAAAATGAGGGTGTTAGAGTGGGGCCTAACTCAGTATGACTGGTGTCTTATAAGAACAGAAAAAACACCAGAGACATGCAAAGAGGAAGGGTCTTATAAGGACACGGCAAGAAGACAGCCATCTGTAGGTTAATGGGAGAGACCTTAGAAGACACGAAAACTGCTTGTGTTGCTTTGATCTTGGACCTCTAGTCAAGATGCTAGAAAATAAATACCTGTTGCTTAAACCACCCAGTTTGTGGTATTTTGTTTTGGCAGTCTTAGCAGACTAATAAACCTTTAATATTTTTATTTGGTGTTTTGCTAGATCCCAGTAATGCCAGTAATGAGAATGCAATGGAGAGTAAATAGAAGGGAAAAAATAAATAAATAAAACTGTAACAACCTGCTTATAGAAATGTGACACTCAGTGTCAAGATTAGTGATCTATGTGGAGCAGAGCAGAATGGAGCCAGAAGACAGATATGCCTGTGAGAAGAATAGATTCCACCTACTTTACAATTACCCAAAGAGACAGGATAGTACCACAATTAAAACTTCAACCAAAAAACCAGAAACACATGAGCATAAGTGGCATTACTTGCAAGGACAGAAATTGGATCATTACCTGGTGGGTTAATTTATGAAACGGTATAGATATGTACTCTGTGCAGATTGTGTAGCAAAAGTACATGGTCTATATGTTATAGTCAAATCAAAATTAAAAATTAAGGATAGTTTGTGTTGCTGTAATTGTTTCCTGATGTGATTAAGCTACCATCACTGTTTCAACATATACAGAAGCTGTGCAAAAGAGAAATGTTATAAATAAGAGGACTACAATGGGCCTATGGAGAGCCCTGCAACATTATAAAATTGATCCAAACACTATACACTTGAAAACGTGTCATTTCATTAGAGAACTAAGAAAAATATGCTTAGGCTATCTAATTCTCAGTACCCATAGTCCTTTCATTTTCCAATATTCAGTAACAATAAAATATTTTTAGCATGAGAAACATCTTACACAAATGAAAACACAATGTCAGGAAATGAGATTTTATGTACTGTAAACAAAGCAAGTGAAACATAGAAATGAGAATTTGTGAGGTGAGAAAAGAAAGAAAAGAAAAAGGAATCTCTCTTTTTGAGGAGAACATGATGTGATGTCATTACATTTCCTTGATACTAACTCAGAGTAAAACGAAGCAATATATGACCGATCTTACAAGATTTTTATTTTTTAATGACCTTTAAAAAAATTAACCCCTTGTTCAAAAATTATTAAGAATTTCAGGACAGAAAATTGCTGAGCATTAAATAAAGTGTTAAGCCCTTTGACAGGAATCTCTGTGCAACAGTATAGGCTATGCTCCCTGGAATGGGTATGAATTATTAAGGATCAGGCATCCATGAATCTAATTTAGATCATTAGGTATATCTTAGGGTAAGTTCTCTCAAGATATTTTTAGAAGGTAATAAGGATAGCTTTTACATTCCAGACCACAGTTTATCACAGGGCATACTGAAAAATCCTGTTACTATTTGTGAGACAGGCCTCCTAGTGAAATATATTCCATGAAGGTCTTTTTTCTGGCAATATAAGGAGTTAGCTATTGAACTTTTGCACAAATCTACTTCACTGGTAACTAAAATGCAATGCCATCATCATACAGAGTGTCTCCTCCTTTACAGATTTTTCTTTCTTCCAATATTTGATAAGTATTTATTGAATTTTATGGAATTTACTGCCAGTCATTTCATTAAAAACCTAATTTCATTCTCTGTTTTGTGCTCCCTAACCTCCATCACTCCTGCAAATTACTGTTATTTATTAATTTTTCTGAAAGAACTTAAATAAGGAGTGATTGTCAAAATTCCTAGCATAGATATTATGAAATGACTTGTGAACAGTCTAACTTGCTTTAAAAGTTGTTTAATATTAGAGATGTTACAAGGAAGTCTTATTTCATTTCAAAATAAAAATTAGATAAAAGAAATATGACTCACAAGATCATGTTCTCTATTCTTCTCTTGCCAGTTTTGCACAAGTATTTATGGGAACAGAATAATCAATCACAAGGGAGTTTTTTCAAAACCACTGCTGAGTGAAACAAATATTTGAAGGCAATACATAAATACTATTTCTGTTTGTGTCTGGGTGGTAGGAAAATGTGTAATCTGTTCTCCATTTCTTTTTAAATTTTCCTACATTCTAGAAATTCTTTCTAATGATTCAATTTATAATATAAAATAAGCACTGAAGGCCCCAAAATGAATTAAATGCAATTACATCAATAGTATGACTATTACTGAGGAAACACAATTGTATTCTTTGAGGAGATCTTACCACTTGTGTTAGTGGGTGCATGTATGTGTAGGGATAAATTTATATTAATTAAATCAAGCTACATCACAGTGATTGTGTAACAAAAGAGGAATAAACTTGTATTTCCCTCATGTTTTATTATGCAGCACTCTCATTCTTTGTTTCAGTCATAAAATACAGCACCCAGGTACAATGACAATACCAAATGGTATGTGTAGTAAATAGTGAGCAGTACAGTTGACCTTGAACAATGCAGGGGTCGGGGGCCAGCATCCATGTAGATGAAATTCCACACATAAACTTCATGGTTTGGTACAATTCCACACCCATGGATTCACCCAACTGTTGATTGTGGAGTACTGTAGTATGTATTTATATTAAAATTTCTCATATAAGTGGACTTTGTGCAGTTCAAGCCTGTGTTGTCCAAGGGCCAACCATATTATTATTCGTGATTTATTTCCTTTCTTTCTAAGGATAAAAGTGTCAAGAGGTCAGCAAAGGTGGTGACATAGCAGACTCCCGAAGTCCCCTCCTCCCGCAGGGCACCCCGGGTACACATGGAGCTATTGCTTCTGCAAGAAATCCAGAAACGGAGAGGCTTTGACCCACACGTGAGTGAAAAACTGCCCGCATCACAAAGGGTAGGAAAGACTGAGACACAGTCTGACCACAAGCCCCACCCCGGGAACAACACCATGCCATCAAGAGGGAATTCCTGGGACTTCCCTGGCGGTACAGTGGATACGAATCCGCCTGCCAATGCAGAGGACAGGGAAGAGCCCACAGGCCCTGGAGCAGCTAACCCTGTGCCCCCCGCACCCGCTGAGCCTGTGCCCGGGAGCCCGGGGGCGGGACTGCTGCGCCCACGCCTGCAGTTCCTGAGGCCCGTGTGCCCTGGACCGCATGCTGGGCACCAGGAGCGCCCCCGCGATGAGAAGCACCGCAGCGAAGAATAACCCCCGCCTGCTGCGGCTAGAGGAAGCCCGGGAGCAGCAGCAAAGACCAGGCACAGCCAAAAATAAATATATATTTTAAGAGAGAATTCCCAACTACCAGTTTCTCCCTAAGCATCAAAGCGTTTGGGTCCTTCACTTAGCACCACAACTTTTAAGACTCATCCAAGAGATGGGACCCTAAAACATCTAGCTCTAAAAGCCAATGAGGCTTGCTTCCATGAGACCCAGAAGACAGTGGGAAGCATAAAGGCAGTTGTTAACAGGCATACAAGCACTTGCTATGGCTCTACTTCTGGGTCTCAGGTTAGAGGGAACAGGTAAAATTACCCATCTCCCAGTCTTTCCTTGAAAGGGGTCCATTTCCTTACTTTGAAAACTGCTGCCTTGGGATTAAAGGTCTCAGCACATACCTAGGGGCAGCCTGCAACGTTCCCTGGAGGCAAAGAAACCCACGCACTCCCCTGCCATCTCTCCCTGGCCTCCCGCAAGTCGCCGGGGCCTCCCTGGGAGGGGCTCATGCCCCACTCCGTGCTCCAGGTTGTGCGGATGCCGCCCAAGGGACAGGTTCCCAGAATGTCCTGCTCTGCAGGTCAACAGGGCTTCCATTCATGGTTCCCTGGGGCCACAGCAGTCAAAGAAGCAGTTCTTAATGTTGAGGCAGTCAGTCAGAGAGATGTGAGCAGAGAAAGGGGAGCACAGGCCAGATAGCGGGAAACCAGGCATCCTGTCAGCAGGGTCCTGGGCAGAGAAAAGCGGTAACCTCCAGACTGACAGCAAACCACACCGCTGAGGGTGATAAGTGTCCTGGAGGCAGACAAGGTGGGGAAAGGCAGGGGTCTCCAGCCTCCAAATGTAACCTTTTGCTCATTATACCCTCATTACAATGATATTAGCCTTACAGATATGAAGTACCACCAATGCCAAGACTAACTAAGATGTAAATCCCTCCGCCCCTCGGGGAGGCGAAGCTGGGATGACAATCAGGGAGGACTCCCAAGTCCCTCTCTCCCCAGTGAATATTCTGCCCCTTCACTTCCGTGCCCCACATGATGGGTTTGCCAAAGAAACTCAGAGCAACTACCTACCTAAGCCTGCCCCCTCTTCCCCTAAGGTCACTTAAATAAGCCTTTACTTCTTTCCTGAGCTCCCTGTATGGTCTCTGAGTTATTTTTTTGCAATGAGAGACAAGAACCTACCCTCCAGGAACATCTTTGGGGAGCCAGCCAGGAGAATTTGGTAAGCCTCAAGACTCTCACTTCCCTTGCACTTAAGAGGTATTGCCCTACTCCCAGCCATTTCTCCTCTCTCTCTCTTTCTCCCTGTCTTCCTTATTGTCTGTCCCTTTTCAGACCTATTGCTGCAAAGATGTGCGTGCAGGTCAAGCCTTTAAAACCCACTAGGGCACCCACCAGGAGAAATCCAAAAGAGGTGCATCTTAAATCATCAGCTCAAATACAAAAATGCAACTCAAAGTGGATTAAAGACTTGAACTTAACAGGTAAAACTCCTAGAAGAGAACATAAGGAATAAGCTCTTTGACATTGGTCTTGACAACATTATTTAGGATTCACCAAAAGCAGAGACAACAAAAGTAAAAATAAACAAGCAGGCCAACGTTAAACTGAAGTGCTTCTGTTCATCAAAGGGAACCATCAACAAAATTAAAAGGCAGCCTATGAAACAAGAGAAAATGTTTGCAAACCATGTAATCAATAAGGATTAATTTTCAAAATATACAAGGAGCTTACACAACTCAGTAACAAAAATGTATTTAAATTACTCAATTATAAAATGGGCAAGTGAAATGCATAGACACTTTTCCTGAGAAGATAAGTCCACAGTGACATGAAAAGGTGTTCAACGTCACTAATCATGACAGAAATACAAATAAAAACCAGAATAAGAAAAAAAAAAAAAAACATTATCAAATCACACATATTACAACAGCTACTATCAAAGGTAAGAGTTAACAAATGCTGGTGAGGATATGGTCAAAGGGAACCCTTGTACACTATTGGTAGATATGTAGACTGGTATAACCACTGTACAGAATATTAAGGATATTCCTTCAGAAATGAAAGATAGAATTACCATAGGATCCAGGAATCCCACTTCTTGGGTATATATCATCCCCCTCTCCACCAAAAGGAAATGTTCATCTCAAAGCGATATGTGTCTGCCCATGTTCATTGCAGCATTATTCACAAAAGCTAAGGTACAGAAACAATTAAGTATCTATCAGTGAGTGACTGGATCAAGAAAATGTGGTAGATAGATTCAGTGGAATGGTATTCAGCCTTGAGAAAGAAGAAAATACTTCACTTGCAACAGCATGGATGGACCTGGAGAGCATTACGTTAAACAGAGAAAGACTAATACTGAATGGTATCACTTAAATGTGAAATCTTAAAAAAAAAAAAAAAAGTCAAACAGAGAAATAGAGATTTAAAAAGTTACCAGTGGATCTAATGTATAACATGGTGACTATAATTATTAGCACATTAATGTATAACTGAAATGCTGAGAGTATAAATTTATCGATTACATTTCAAAAAAACAAAAAATATTTGTTAAATGATACTGTGAATAAAGAGGTTGTCATATACCTGGCCCCACCCTCATTCCCCCCAAATACTAATTTATTATGTAACCTACAGGGAGCCAAAGGTACTTTGTCTTATTCATCACTATATTCTCAGTTTGCCATAGTGCTTAGTATATGCCCTGAAGTGAAAGTTGCTCAGTCATGTCTAACGTGCTTATTTTGACTCGTTCAAGAATGGCTATACCAGTCTATACTTCCACTAGCAGAGAATGGCAGTTTCTATTAATATATCCCCAATATATTACCAGTATTTGGCATTATTTAGTTTTTTAATGTTTCTGGTCTAATACCATAGCTGTAAGTGATATCACACTGCAGTTTTAAAATCCAACTTCCCTGATTACTAATAATTTTTGTCATCTCTTCATCAGGTTATTAGACTTTTGGGTTTCTTATTAATTATCTTTTCTATTTCATTTGCCCATTCTCCTAGTGAGATTACTGATTTTTTTGTTGAATGCATGGCTTCTTAGATACTTAGTATTCTGTCTTCTTTTCATTTTTAATCATTGCTGGTCTTGTACCCATGTTTGTTATCTCTTAATTTTGTCTATGATACACTTCAGTGAACAAAAAATCTATTTTTTTCAACAGACCTAGTAGTTTATTATTTGTTTCTCCTTTTAAAATAAAAGGTAATGTAACAAATACTTACATAAGAAACATGGACTTCAAATGTCATGGATGACGTGGAAATAGGATTTACTTTATTAAAGTAGAGATCTCAAGACTTCATTCTTAGTCAATGAAGGGATGTTAATACTGAAATATAAATAGATACAGTTCATATTGTCCTTCCAAATAGCAAATTTAACCTTTAGGTCTAAAAGTTTATACTTTTGAAATTTTTTTAGAGTTCTTCTTAACTCAGAGATCACAAAAGCATTTTCCTACATTTTCATTTACTAACTTTTTATTTTTACTTTTCTCATTCAGGGCTCCCACTCAACTGATTTCTACTATGGATCTATGGTGTTAGTAAAAATCCAGTACCACTTCTCTCAGTGGATAGATCTAGATTTTCAAACATCCTTCTAAACAAACCCACTTTATTGTTTTGTTGCTCACTTTATTATTTCTTGAAGCAATGAAGAAATTCCAAGAAAATTATTCTAAATACTTATAGAGAGCAGAGTGCAGGTCATATACAAAGGAAGGACACTAAAACATGGACTCTTAAATAGTGACATGCATGCTCAAAGACCTAGGATAAATACTTTCAAATTTCTCAGGAGAAATAATTTTCCACTTGGGAAATCAAAATATCTAATGAGTTGACTATAGAATAGTGTCAGATTTATAAGCACTCAGAATATGTACATCACATGCACACTTTCTTAAATGGAATTGGACAATATGCCCTCCAACATAAGGGAGTGAGCCAAGAAAGGACAAAGTCAAAGATTCCAGGTAATAGCTGAATATTCAACCTGGAAGAGTGGCAACTAGAAGTTCCAGAATGAATCACATCTAGAGAACAACTTCAGATTAAAGCATGATGTAAGAGGCCTCAAAACAAAACAAAAGATGGGGAGAATGGAAGGAGATAGGTAGAATATGATAAAACTATATTTTAAAAGTGAAAGTGAAGACTGAGTTTCACTCTAAAACTTAATAGGTCCATCTTATGGGTCCAAAGGTCGCTGGAGTGATTCTAGATTTTCTCATGCACCTTCAGTCAGGTGAGAGCTGGAAGGTGAAGAATGGCTCAGACTACTTGTTTTGGAGCCACGAAGCCTCTCATCCTACAGCAGGCTAGATACAGCTCATTCTCTGGCATTGGCAGGGACCCAAGAGAGGAAGTATAAATGGACTAGTGCTATTTCAAGCCTCTCTTTGCATCAGTTTTGCTAAAGTCCCAACATAAAAACTTTATGGCCAAGTTCAAAGTCAGTATGAGGTGATAACTTCCAAAAGGTATGAACAAGCAAGGTATTAATGTAAAAATTGGGCAGAGCAATACAACGAATCTACTGCAAAATGTGCAAGTGGTGTAGATAGTTTAATCTTCAGCTATTGTACATAGAAATCATAAGATAGTTTTAAAATTGATAAGTCAAGAATAAACAAGTTAAGCAAGTCTCTTTAGAGATACAGAAGTTTCTGGAAGAAACTCATAAAGAGTTAATAAAATTTTCCTCAAAAATAGAATTTTGGAGATTGGAAAGGTTAGAGCAGAGAACAATGTCCAGGACTTGATTTTGTAAAAACAGTGTGAAATAATTATTAAGTGAAAATATAAAAATTACAAATAAATAAAAAATGTTTAAATAAGTAATTACAAATAAAGCCATCTCTCTTAAGAAGATGCTTACTTGCCTCAAAAGAGTAAGTGAAAGAATTTTTTCAAAAGAAGGACTATGGCCTTGTCCTCATCACAAGTCTACATCGTGAAAAGAGTATATATACATATATATGGGCTAAATAAAGAGCATAAATATCTGGATTACATAAAAAGAACATCTATAAAAATGCCTGTTGAAAAAAATAGAACTTGCATATGAGAAAGATAAAACTAACCAGAATTTTCCATTCGGCTAAGGTGATGCTGTTAAAGTGCTACACTCAATATGCCAGCAAATTTGGAAAACTCAGCAGTGGCCAGAGGACTGGAAAAGGTCAGTTTTCATTCCAACCCCAAAGAAAGGCAATCCCAAAGAATGCTCAAACTACCGCACAATTGCACTTATCTCACACGCTAGTAAAGTAATGCTCAAAATTCTCCAAGCCAGGCTTCAGCAATACATGAAATGTGAAATCCCAGATGTTCAAGCTGGTTTTACAAAAGGTAGAGGAACCAGAGATCAAATTGCCAACATCCGCTGGATCACAGAAAAAGCAAGAGAGTTCCAGGAAAACATCTATTTCTGCTTTATTGACTACGCCAAAGCCTTCAACTGTGTGTATCACAATAAACTGTGGAAAATTCTGAAAGAGATGGGAATACCAGACCACCTGACCTGCCTCTTGAGAAACCTGTATGCGGGTCAGGAAACAACAGTTAGAACTGGACATGAAACAACAGACTGGTTCCAAGTAGGAAAAGGAGTACATCAAGGCTGTATATTGTCACCCTGCTTATTTAACTTATATGCAGATTGCATCATGAGAAATGCTGGGCTGGAGGAAGCGCAAGCTGGAATCAAGATTGCCGGGAGAAATATCAATAACCTCAGATACGCAGATGACACCACCTTTATGGCAGAGAGTGAAGAGGAACTAAAAAGCCTCTTGATGAAAGTGAAAGAGGAGAGTGAAAAAGTTGGCTTAAAGCTTAACATTCAGAAAACTAAGATCATGGCATCTGGTCCCATCACCTCGTGGGAAATAGACGGGGAGACAGTGGAAACAGTGTCAGACTTTAATATTTTGAGCTCCAAAATCACTGCAGATGGTGATTGCAGCCATGAAATTAAAAGACACTTACTCCTTGGAAGGAAAGTCATGACCAACCTAGACAGCATATTAAAAAGCAGAGACATTACTTTGTCAGCAAAGGTCCATCTAGTCAAGGCTATGGTTTTTCCGGTGGCCATGTATGGATGTGAGAGTTGGACTGTGAAGAAAGCTGAGCGCAGAAGAATTGATGCTTTTGAACTGTGGTGTTGGAGAAGACTCTTGAGGGCCCCTTGGACTGCAAGGAGATCCAACCAGTCCATCCTAAAGGAAGATAAGTCCTGGGTGTTTATTGGAAGGACTGATGTTGAAGCTGAAACTCCAGTACTTTGGCCACCTCATGCAAAGAGTTGACTCACTGGAAAAGACTCTGATGCTGGGAAGGATTGGGGGCAGGAGGAGAAGGGGACAACAGAGGATGAGATGGCTCGATGGCATCACTGACTCGATGGGCATGAGTTTGAGTGAACTCCGGGAGCTGGTGATGGACAGGGAGGCCTGGCGTGCTGTGATTCATGGGGTCGCAAAGAGTCGGACATGACTGAGCGACTGAACTGAACTGAACTGAGGGCAAAAGAGTCAAAAAGTTGTGCGGTGCTGCACTGTGCTTAGTCGCTCAGTCGGGTCCGACTCTTTGTGACCTCATGGATTATAACCCATCATGCTCCTCTGCCCGTGGGATTCTCCAGGCAAGAATACTAGAGTGGGATGCCATGACCTCTTCCAGGGGATCTTCCCAACCCAGGGACTAAACCCAGGTCTCCCACATTGCAGGTGGATTCTTTACCATCTGAACCACCTAATCTATATAATATATGGCAGCAAACAACTCCATATGGAGTTTTTTCTCTTTTTTTTTTAATGCAAGCAGCTCCATTAAAAAAAAAAAAATGACAACAGAACAAATGATTTTAGCCCCAAGAGAGTAATCTGCAACATAGAGTGTTAAGCTAAGGATGCAGAGATTTCTGTGGATTTCTTTTACTCACCATTGTGGATGCTGTCAATAGAAGTCATTAACAGAGTACTATTCTTTTTGTCCAGGGATATATTTAAGTAATTTGGGTGTTTTATTTTGTGTTATTAATGAAATGTAAGCTAAATGAGATAAGAAAACTTCTGCCTCCTCAAAATATCTGATAGATTAAAAAACAGTGCCATTTTGGCTTTTATGTTTCTAGCACTATTAGCTCTATGTATCCACATTGCTCTTATGTTAAAACCATACTTGTGTTGTGCTAGGTTGCCTCAGTCGTTCTGACTCTTTGGGACCCTGTGGACTGTAGCCCACCAGGCTCCTCTTGGCCATGGCATTTTTCCAACCTAAATGCTGAAAATATATTACAATTATTAGCAGAGATCTGCCTCTCCACTAGGCTATAATTTTTTTTAAGGTGGGAATTTTTGTCCTATTCATTTTAAAGTCGCTAATATTTAGCACGGAGCATGTCACATAAGATGCTAGTAAAATCTGACTGAATAAATAAAACAATAAAGAAATACATTATCCTGCATGAACAACTGCAGTTCATTTAGTAGTGGATGAACTGCAACTGTTGAGTTGCTAAGTATCTACTCTGTACAAAGCATTCTTTTTGAGAAGCAGAGAGGAAAAATCATAATCCTTTACGTCAAGCAATTTACACTCAAGGGGAAAGCAATGTCCACCACTCATCTGTTGAAGGATATCTTGGTTGCTTACAGTTTTTGGTGATCATGAATAAATGTACTATAAACTTTGGTGTGCAGGTTTTCTGGACATAAGTTAGCAAATCAGTTAACTAGATACCTAGCAGTGTAATGGGGTTTGATTTCTGATGTTGTTAATGCCTGCTTTTATAACAGATTGAGAAGGAAGAAGTACCCAACCTGCAGTATATTTTCAAATCTGTGTTCTATTTCTGGACAAGATAAACAATTACTGTTTAATTTGGGTGTCAGTATCTTAATCAACCTTTTACTGTCAAGATTTAAACATGATGTATTATTGATAATGATGTGACAGAGATTACTAAAAATACACTGACTATAAATTTTAATATTTAACATCCTTCAGATGGTGAGGGTCAGAGAGGCCTGGTGTGCTGCAGTCTGTGGGGTCACAAAGAGTCGAACATGACTGGGTGACTGAACAGCAATATTATTGATATTAAGGTGACAGAGATTACTAAAAATACATTAACTCTATATTTTAATATTTAACATAGTATTGACATATAGATTTCAGAAATCTGTATATATGTCAATAATAGCCAGAAGATATAGCCAATATTACATCCATATTTTCCCTATGTAGAAACTGTACATTCACATACTTACACATAATGTTTCTGAACTTAACACTGACTCACATTCTTAAAAGATATCTAACTGAACATTGCTAGTTAAGAAAGTTAATGCTCTGTATTTTTATAGTATTGAACCTAAGTAATACTAATTTTGAGGTAATTTGAAGGAGCTATGCTCCTTCTTAGATAAACATAGATATGTCTATCTAAGAAAATAAAAATTAACTAAAGGATTTCTTTGAAACAATTGTATCAGTCTATTATTCTGTTTCCATTATTAGAGTATGAATAAGAATAACTGATTCTACTCTACTGACTTGTTTGATGAATAAACATTGGAATGTGTTTTCAATAAACTAAGAAAACATCTAAAATGCTGGATGATGTCAAAAAAATGACATAGAATATAAGAAAAAACTATTTGTTTATTTGTTTAATGAATGAAAATCACTCAAATGGATAGGAACTATTGTTTTACAATCAAAAATAAGGGAAATGGAAACAAAGCAAAAGTTTATATTACATCAAGTATACTGTATTACCTTACCATACCTATTTTGACATATATTAAAAGTGTATAATGTCCCATACATTAAAATGTTTAATGTCTGGAACACACATATTTCATGTAATTAAATTTACTCCTCATAGCAATCCTTTGCAATGGGTATTCAGATCCCTTGATATGTTAGCCGGGAAAGTCTGCTTTATTGAGGTTAAATCTTTAAATAAGAAATAGGAATAGTAATGAAGATATAATCTACAAAATTTAGGGATTTTTGTTCAACTTAGAGCCATGATCCTCAGAGGGCTTTATTGCATTACTTTATATGACAAATATTTATTGAGTGCCTGGTACATGCTGGCACTACTCTATGTGCTAACAAGTAAAAATCTTTGTTTTTAAGCGGTTTTACACTCTAGTGAGTTTTGAGTTTGGTGTTTAAAGGGCTTTGGGAAGTGAAAACATGACAGACACCAGGTTCTTTATGATTAGCACTAAAGTCTTTCTTCCCTCATCTTCCTGTCAAAAGCCCCAAATCATTGACACTATCTTCCCTCAAGGCTGGAAAATATAAGCTTTAAAAAGTGAATTTATCGTTAGCTTAATTTACATTAAAAAGGGCAAATTACTTATAAAATCCTAAGTTATTACTGATGACTAAAGCTAAAATAATCTGGAAAGTTCCCAAGGAAAAAACTATGAAATTAATAGCTGATATTTCACTGTGGAAAATAAGTTAGCAAAATATAAAAATTTCAAAGAATGATTAAGAAAGGAAGGCATGCTTTTTCAGATTTATATGTTTTAAGATTTCACTCATGGAGATAAAAGTATCTCAAATTATAAGTAGGAATTATAAAACCCTAATTTATTTTTTAACTTTTAAATGCAGAAATATCAATAAATAATTTGACTTCCTGAGCTGCCTTAGAAGCGGAGTCACCAACAGTATATAAAATGTCTTTATGTGAATTAGAAAAAGCTGCCTTATCCCAGTAGATAAATCACAGAAAGACACCACTTTCCTCAAATTGACCCAATGCCAAGGCAGGGTTCATGGAAAGATTTCACCTCTCTAGTGTTCCTTCTTCAGGGTTCCTTGTTCAGGGAATCGCCTGAAAAAAAAAAAAAAAAAACAGTGCAACAGACTTGGTTGTTGTCACTGGCAGAGGAGAAAACAAACTGCTCAAAACAGACAAATACTGGAAATATTAAATTATTCTACAAAGATGAAATTATTTCATGGTTATTTAGACAAAGAATGTGATGTTGGGGGGCGTCTGAATGAAGAAATAAATACAAACTGTCCGTTATGCTTATAGCCCAAATGTTCTTTCACAGAATTAGTGACAGATGTCAGATTTCTTTAGGATAAACACATATAAGCTCTTCTGGTCCCCATGAAAAGCCTCTAAATGTTTCGTTAATTGGCTCCCAGACCACAGAAAGCATCTTGTGTTAGTATAACTTTTCTTTAATGTTATAAAGAAAAAGCATTCAGATAATAATGTAATAAACATGTAAGTCTAACAAAAAAGTGTTGAAAGCAGGATGAACTCAGTATCTTGTAAATTGTTTGAGATTCATGTTTTTCTGACAGTTTAGTTTCAATACATCATGCATGCTGAATTTCACAAATAATGTTGCCCTGAAGCTAGGGCTGTGCATGCATACTTAGCTTGGAAATAGAAAGCCTGGATATATGTATTGATGTGTATGTCCGAGCATACGTAGGTATATATGTATGCATGTATGAGAGTGGGTTGCTTCTAATGCATATTAGGAGCAAAGTGAGCTGATAGCCACAGAGGAAAACTGAGAGACACACTTACACCTTTTTTTCTTTTTCCTTCTTACTCTAAACTATAACTGCTTTGATTTTACCTGTGAAATGAGAACACAGATTGCCAAATTCTGCCATCTCTCTCTACTGCAGTTTGGTCTCTCTAGAAGCAGATGCTGAGATGGAGTTTGAACCACATTGATCTATTCTAGCAAAGATTTCATATCTGGCACAGCCATGGACATAGTGGCTATGACTTAGTTGAGTTTGTGAAGTCTACAGTCACTCTGCAGAATTTATTCTGCTTCTGCAGGGGATGGTCTGGTGAATTAAACATCAATATGAGGAGGACATGTGTGCATGCTAAGTTGCTTCAGGCATGTCCAGCTCTGTGTGACCGTGTGGACTGTAGCCCACCAGGCTCCTCTGTGCATGGGATTCTCCAGGCAAGAATACTGGGGTGGGTTGCCATGCCCTCCTTCAGGGGATCTTCCTGACCCAGGGATTGAGCCCATGTCTCCTACATCTTCCACATTGGCAAGGGGGTTCTTTACCATTAGCACTACCTGGGAAGCCCAGTGATGAGGACAATCATTATTAAATGCTTGAGATGCCATCAGGGACCACTCCCACACCCTATCCTCAGCTCCCCCATGCAGCACTGGTTTTGATTTACTATCTGGGCTTCAGTAGGAGGAAAATTTCAGAGGCTTCCACTTGGGTTTTCTCATTATAATAGCCATTCCTCACAGGCTCAAGAGAATCCCTTAGACTGCAAGGAGATCCAACCAGTCCATCCTAAAGGAGATCAGTCCTGGGTGTTCATTGGAAGGACTGATGTTGAAGCTGAAACTCCAGTACTTTGGCCACCTGATGCAAAAGGCTGACTCATTTGAAAAGACCTTGATGCTGGGAAAGATTGAGGTCAGGAGGAGAAGGGGATGACAGAGAATGAGATGGTTGGATGGCATCACCGACTTGACGGACATGGATTTGGGTGGACTCTGGGAGTTGGTGATGGACAGGGAAACCTGGTGTGCTGAGATTCATCAGATCACAAAGAGTCGGACACGACTGAGCAACTGAACTGAACTGAACCTCACAGGCTCAGGACGTACAGTCAGGGTTGCGCTATCTACTGCAAAGTATGTATCTGAATTATACATTTGGGACCTGAAGGAATTGCAACCTGGTATGCAAATAGGCCTATGGGATCCACTGTAAGCTAGAACTGTTCTGAGCTTTATGCATCTTCAGGCCTCATATACTCTCACTGTAACAGGAAAGCAGGGATGTTGCTTCAGCTCTCCAAATATGAAATATTAATTCAGATTCTACTTACAACAGCTCAGAAGATGCCTAAACCTTTGCCCTAGTGAATAAAATACCATAGGTTCTCTTGAGGAAAACTGGGAAAAACATTACTGTGTATAGTTGCCATGGTAATGCAGTATCTTTTCCCATAGAGAAAGGACCTCTTCACCAGTCAATGGGTTTTACTGAAAGCTAAACTGAAAGCTAACCCAGGTTTGGATACTGGATAAAGGATTTTGACATTTTGTTTGGGAGGCTACTCTCAGGAACCTACCTAGTAACCTGTCCTTAATTTCTTCTGCTGGTCCAAGCTAAGTAAGACAGATGCAGCTTCCCGTCTCTTCTGCTCTAGAAAAGCTGCATACTGTTAACCACCTTTATAACTCTTCAGATGCAGGTCAGCCCTTCAACTGCCACTTTGACCCTGATGCTTGTCACGATAATTATGAGCCCCTGGCATCTGGCAGCTGAGTGCCAACATGGTCTCTACTATTTCAGAGTCCTGTTTTCTTCATTCTCTGTGATCCAGATTCTGGTAATAGCCTGTCCTGCCACCAGCCCTCATGAAAAGAAGACAGGCACCATAATTGCAGCGAGGTGCTTAATTGTAGTGATTCTTTGGCCTGTTTCATTGGCAAATTCCTTATATGGCTTTGGTAAATGCTATGGTCTTCCCATGAAATACAATCAGCTGGAAAGCCTTATGGACACACGCAGTGTATCTATCCCACCAGGTCTGCTTCTACTTCCCCAAGGCCTTTCACCTTTTCTTTCATTTCCCTTGCTAAGTGCTGGCCATCTCTTACTGCACGCTCTAGGAGATGTGCTGGTAGCAAACTTGCAAGATCTGCGGTTCATGCCAGGGTATTACATTACATATGTCAGGAGGGTACTCTCAAGTCAACAAACTGTTTTCTATCCAAATTCTTCTTCCTGCCACTTTAATTTCCAATCTAGTCCCATGTGTATTCCTCCAGCTCTTGTCTGGTATTGTCTGGTTAGCTCTCATAGGTACTTTAGGACGTATATCCTTCTGCCTTCTCTTCAGTCTCAGCACCTCCTCAGCTGGGCGTGCTACCACTCAGCTCTGGTTGTTGGACACAGTCAGGAGGGAAGCTGGGATATGAGAAAATGTCTTCATTCATGGAAAGGTCGGGGTGTGGGTGCAGGGATTGTACATCATGTGTTTTGTATTCAGTTAGGACAATTAAGTAAACAAAGCATCAATCCAGTGGTTATTCATCCACCATAACAGTGAAGCAAGAGGCAGAAAGGGGGTGCCGGCTCCCCGGTATTCCCTTTCCCCCCAACAGAACAGCAGCAAGAGAAGGTGAGGTAGGTACAGTGCAGACAATCATCCCACTGCAAGGAGCTTGAGCCACAAATCCAGATCTATTATAAGACGAAATGTGCTCATTGAACCCAAACAAGAAAATCGTGGCCCGTTGGCCTAGAGTCAGTGGAAGGCATGAGCACAGCTAGGCCAAACCTAGAGAAAGTATCAACTTCAGATAGGATCCAGGAGAAATTTCCGGATCGGATGAGAGGCTCAAGGTGATATGTCTGCCAAGAACACTCTGCCTGTTGGTTCAAGAAACTATCTACGCAGTATTTTTATCCTTAGACAAGGTCTAGCAGTTTACTATGCTGTTTAAGCAACTTCAGATGAACAGGGGCAATCCATGCATGCAGGTCCTGTCTAGAATGGTCATTGAATTTTTATTTCTCATGGATCCAAATATGGGTGCACATCTGCTAGCTCTGGGGTTAGAGCATAATTTAGCTGAAAGGAGTTTGCTCACTGATTACATGCCCCTTCATTAGTATAGCAGTCTTTCTGGTGACATGAGTAACAAAACACTTATTAGGAAAAAAAGCAATTTTTATCCAAGTGCCTTATCCCCACAGGATAAGCTTGTTTATATTCCAGTCCAGGGCTTGCCAGTGACCTGACCAAACAGCCATGGCATCAGCCATAGCCTATAAGCCAGTGAAAACAGCACAGCTCAGTTGCTGAGTTGACCTAGATCCATCCAAACTTCATGAGGCTCTGCCAATTGTCCTGAGTATCTTTTACCATCCTCTGCAAGGGCCAGGCCTCTTTCAAGTTAGGTAGGTTAGGCAGCTCCACCCCACTTCATTCCAGTAGAAGTTAACCAAGAGAAGCAAATAGTGAGCCAGGCCGATGTGTGGTCCTAGAGGTCTCTATGTTTGGGTTCCCACTGGACCCATAGCACTCCTAGAGCTATATACCTGTGGGCCAGAAGGGCATCCCTGAGACTTCTCTTGGTCTCAGAGATCTTGTCATGGTTGTATGACTCCAAATTGATCAGGCTTTCCCCTCTCCTGTGTGTACCATTTCTACTTCACCAGAAAGGATTTCTGAGCCACTTCCATCTGGCTATTTCAGGCCTCCGGTCAGACTCATGGCATGATTGGGACTTCTGGTTATAGGACTATTTCAGGGCCATGGATCATTCATTCGGTATCCATGAAGATGTAACGACAAGTCAATTGTTGCCTCTCAAAAGGTGTGTATGGGTCCAAAAGTTTCAGTGGTGCTGCTGGCCCTGGTGATGTCCTCACACCATAATTCCAACTGGTGAACGGAGAGGCTGCAGAGACCCATAACTTGAATGGGAAATGCGGATCACTGGAGCTCAGGGAAAGAACATCCTGGGTGGCCCATTGGGGCACCTCCACAGCATCCTATAGGTCAGGTCTCCACACAAAGCTGGTAGACAGGTGCCACCAAAACAACACGTGGGGTACCCACCAATTGCTGGACCGCTTTTTCATTTGCTGGTGCAGAGAAAATCAAAAGCTCAGAAATCTGTAATGAAATGAGAAGTCACACCCCTAGCTAGATTACATGCAGGAACTTGACCTGGATCCATTAACCTCATCAGTATTAATGTCCCAGGCTTCCAAGGGGCTCTAGTGGTAAAGAACCCCCTGCCAAGGCGGGAGATGTAAGAGACACGGGTTCAATCCCTGGGTCAGGAAGATCCTCTGGAGGATGCCACTCCAGTGTTCTTGCCTGGAGAATCCCATGGACAGAGGAGCCTGGCAGGCTACAGTCCATGGGGTCACAAAGAGTCAGACAGGACTGAAGCGACTTAGCACACACACACCTATGTGTTAATGTCCCAGCAATGTTGCTGCTTATGGATCAATAGAGCATCCACTCCTTGTTAGATAGGACCTTTCTTTGGGCCGATCAGGAGTATGTTATCAGTAAGTCTAATGTTCCCATCGGGAGAGAAACTTTTCTTCAGTTTCCTGTCTACCTATTGATGGCAGATAACCAAGGAGTTCATGTTATGTTAAAAGGTGTGTTGCAACTCATTCCACAAAAAGACAAATTAATCAAGATTGCTGTGAAAAGAAAGGCTGGAAAGAGTGTCTGTGGTATCAGTTCCCACATGCCAAGCTCCCTCTGCTCGGGCAATAATCAGGACGTCGGTACTGCGCACGTCGAGAGTGGCGCTGTGGCCTGGAGTTGTCAGTTGTTAAAGTGAGTTTTCAGACACTAGAGGCCTTGTCTACAAGCTGGATGGGCCTACTGCATGAAGGCCTCGTCCCACAGGGAGCTTTAGCTTCTTTAAGCTCAGCGGTAAAGGCGGCTGTCTCCTTTTCTCTCACAGGCAGCTGAAACTGTTTCTGAGAAACACTGGCATTTGGTGACATAGCTCCACGGAGAGAATCTTCACTGTTCCATTAGGGACATTAGCAGCTAATTCCACCAGAGTGTGGACAAGAAGGATTGCATATAGACAAGACAACTATTCCTTAATATGTTCAGTAGCGGGTCCATAACAGTGGAGCTTTATAGGAACCCTTTATAGGAACCCATTCACAGCCAGGCCTAAGCAAGGGTTCTGATGATGGTGGTCCCAGACCCAAAACCAGAGAACAGTATCTGTCATCCCCTCATCCTGGGGTTAGGGATCGCAGGGTCCAGAGTCACCTTGGTTCCAGTATCCAAAAAGCTCAAAAATACAACTCTCCTCTATCTCCCCACTGAACCCAAACTTTGGTGAAAGCCCCTGATCACGCCTGGGGACAGAGAAGCTTACCACAACCCACAGTCTTACTTTTGAAAGCTGAGAAGCCCTGGTTTATTCTGTGTGCTCTGTGCTCAGTCACTCAGTCGTGTCCGACTCTTTCTGACCTCAGGCCGTAGCCCACCAGGCTCCTCTGTTCATGGGATTCTCCAGGAAAGAATACTGGAGTGGGTTGCCATTTCCTACTCCAAGGGATCTTCCCAATCCAGGGATTAGACCTGCATCTGTCTTGCATCCCTGCCTTGGCAGGTGGTTCTTTACCACTGAGCCCCCAGGGAAGGCCCCATATAGGTTTTTTTTTTTTTTTTTTTTTTTTTTTTTTTTTTTATTAGTTGGAGGCTAATTACTTCACAACATTTCAGTGGGTTTTGTCATACATTGATATGAATCAGCCATAGATTTACACTTATTCCCCATCCCGATCCCCCCTCCCACCTCCCTCTTCACCCGACTCCTCTGGGTCTTCCCAGTGCACCAGGCCCGAGCACTTGTCTCATGCATCCCACCTGGGCTGGTGATCTGTTTCACCATAGATAGTATACATGCTGTTCTTTTGAAACATCCCACCCTCACCTTCTCCCACAGAGTTCAAAAGTCTGTTCTGTATTTCTGTGTCTCTTTTTCTGTTTGCATATAGGGTTATCGTTACCATCTTTCTAAATTCCATATATATGTGTTAGTATGCTGTAATGTTCTTTATCTTTCTGGCTTACTTCACTCTGTATAATGGGCTCCAGTTTCATCCATCTCATTAGAACTGATTCAAATGAATTCTTTTTGACAGCTGAGTAATATTCCATGGTGTATATGTACCACAGCTTCCTTATCCATTCGTCTGCTGATGGGCATCTAGGTTGCTTCCATGTCCTGGCTATTATAAACAGTGCTGCGATGAACATTGGGGTGCACGTGTCTCTTTCAGATCTGGTTTCCTCAGTGTGTATGCCCAAAAGTGGGATTGCTGGGTCATATGGCAGTTCTATTTCCAGTTTTTTAAGGAATCTCCACACTGTTTTCCATAGTGGCTGTACTAGTTTGCATTCCCACCAACAGTGTAAGAGGGTTCCCTTTTCTCCACACCCTCTCCAGCATTTATTGCTTGTAGACTTTTGGATAGCAGCCATCCTGACTGGCGTGTAATGGTACCTCATTGTGGTTTTGATTTGCATTTCTCTGATAATGAGTGATGTTGAGCATCTTTTCATGTGTTTGTTAGCCATCTGTATGTCTTCTTTGGAGAAATGTCTGTTTAGTTCTTTGGCCCATTTTTTGATTGGGTCATTTATTTTTCTGGAATTGAGCTGCAGGAGTTGCTTGTATATTTTTGAGATTAATCCTTTGTCTGTTGCTTCATTTGCTATTATTTTCTCCCAATCTGAGGGCTGTCTTTTCACCTTACTTATAGTTTCCTTTGTAGTGCAAAAGCTTTTAAGTTTCATTAGGTCCCATTTGTTTATTTTGCTTTTATTTCCAATATTCTGGGAGGTGGGTCATAGAGGATCTTGCTGTGATTATGTCGGAGAGTGTTTTGCGTATGTTCTCCTCTAGGAGTTTTATAGTTTCTGGTCTTACATTTAGATCTTTAATCCATTTTGAGTTTATTTTTGTGTATGGTGTTAGAAAGTGTTCTATTTTCATTCTTTTACAAGTGGTTGACCAGTTTTCCCAGCACCACTTGTTAAAGAGGTTGTCTTTTTTCCATTGTATATCCTTGCCTCCTTTGTCGAAGATAAGGTGTCCATAGGTTTGTGGATTTATCTCTGGGCTTTCTATTCTGTTCCATTGATCGATATTTCTGTCTTTGTGCCAGTACCATCCTGTCTTGATGACTGTGCTCTTGGGGGTAGTAGAGTCTGAAGTCAGGCAGGTTGATTCCTCCAGTTCATTCTTCTTTCTCAGATTACTTTTGGCTATTCGAGGTTTTTTGTATGTTCCAATACAAATTGTGATTCTTTGCTAGTTC